>NC_070645.1:1858666-2188000 GCF_947347685.1 Pleuronectes platessa | reverse complement strand
GGAGGTGAGGGCCATAAGGGCAAAAATGGATGATTTAATTGCACCAAAGATGGCTATTATTATAAGATTGCAAAAGATATTTCTAACATCAGCAGTAGCAGGGAGTCACCAAGGCACCCCAGCACCCACCATCCCCCTGTCTTAAGTGCCCAATGTTCAGCAAAGGTCGTGCCTCTGTTGTCACAAATCCCCAAATGAGGACACTAATGCAAGCTTTGACGTTTGCACTATGGCTGGGAAGCTTCATAAAGTTCCCCCTTTTTACTGGCAAATAACATTTTTCTTTCATCCTTATTAGCCTAGCTTTGAGCTATGCACTTGAATACCTAAGAGGCAAACATTAACAATCAAAAGGATTTTTCTAGAATTATAGTGACAAACAATCCTTTATTTTATCAACGAATAGAAGATGAAAAGCAACAAAGACGGCAGATAAGTGGTGTTTCAAACATTCTAAATGTAATTCAGATTTATTCCACTGTATTAGTTAAAGACAACAACAAAAAAATATATATATTTATATATATATATATATATATATATATATATAAATATCAAGAATGGAAGTCTACTGCAATCCCAGAAGCCTGATGGTAATATACTCATGGCGAGAATGTAAAAACTAGCGTTTTAGCAGGTGTAAGGGAGGGAGTTAATTTCAACCACTTGGAAAGAGAAAGGTCACACAGGTCAGTTAACACACTGGGCAGAGAGAGGGTGTCCCAAACATAACTTTTATTTTAAAAATAAATATAATTGGAAATGCTTTAAAACAGACACAAACAATCCCCCACAGGTATAATGCTGTTATCAACAATTAAACATTTTGACATGGGTCCAAAAAAACGGCCAAATAGGCAGAGGCATGCAAGGCATAGGGCTGTACTATGGCATCAGTATATCAAAAGGGGGGTTGGTGGAACATTCTGAGGAGACACCACCACCAGGGGGATTGGGTTGACACTCATTTAGTCCCAAAAACAACAACAACAACAACCAGATAAAGAAAACCAAAATCTACCAATACTTAAACTTACTAATAGAAAAACAAATACAAAATAAATCCTCCAAATACAATAATACAAATTAAGTGATTATCAAAATCCATTAGTCCTCCAAAACAGGAAATAAATATTTCATTACAATAAAATGTTGTATCTGCTTATTTGCTTAAGATGGACATGCGAGCCAGACCAGGGATGAGGAGAGAGCCAACAAGAAAAGCAAACTTCAAAACTGAATATAAGGGGAGCCAAATCAGGGTTCAATAGGGTTGGTACTTTACAGATCCAAAAAGAGACAGCGAAACAAGACGGCAGTTTCCACCAGACAGTGGCAGCCAATGAAGTTACTCCACACTGTGGAGTGCAGCCAGAGAGTAGAGGTGAAGTGTACCAGACAGCAAGAGGGGGAGAGCTGCACAACTCAAGACTGTACAGCAAAACAGAGAACAGCAATACAAACCAGCGACAAACAAAGTGAAAACAAAATGACACAGGCCAAGACGCAATGTCCTAGTCCCGCCAACTAATCTCTGTCACGCCGAACTGCAACAACAAGGACCCGAATGTCGGCTTGAAGAAAAAGCTAAAAGAGGCAACATACCTGTATGGTGTATGTGTAGGGTGTACGGCAAGGTGCTGGTAAATCTGACACAGTTCCATATAATGGTAGGGAGGAAGACCAGCTATCCTGTTACACAGGTACAATGTTTACCATGATGACCACTGTGGCAATTGATGTTGCCACCGGAGACTCACTACAGCAGCCAGAGACAAATCATTCGGGATTTAAAATTGTATTCAGACAATAGGTGCAAACATAACATAAATCCAGCAATTTCTGCTGGCGTGTGAGCTTTGCAGCTCGGTGGTGTGTCTCATGAGCGAAAGACACCACCTCACCACCACAACCACCATATGACCCACTGGTGGGTCTGGAAAATCAGGGGATTAGCCTACTGTGCTGGCAGTGTTTGCAAATTGTCATAACCGTGATTTTACCTGTATATAAGTATAATATTACGTTATTATGGTAACTACCTTCTAACACATATCATTCAAAGCTTTGAGGGCATAACTTTAGATCTTGCAAAGTGCGGTGAGTATTCTATCACATCCCTGGGGACATTTCCTCTTAATCATTCTTTGGCCACCCAGCTAAGCAGGTTAACGTAGTGTCATAAAGGAACGTCGTCCTCTCATTGTTGACAGAGGAATGGAGGGTTGGAGAGAAATGGGGTTTAGATAGACGTCGGCAGGGATTCCCAACACAGGAAAAGGCAGATCATACGCAGAGATATTAAACTCAGGATCTGCCTTAGGCTCTGGGCTCGGCATTGAAAGTAGAGCTAGGCTGCTGAGGCTCCGTAGAATGGGGGATATTGACATCTCGATGACCCCCACTTCCTTCTAGGTATACATATCTCAAGGCAATAGCCAGGCAAGTCCCAAAGAGAGGATACTGCTCAGGGTCTTTAAAGTCAGCATCTGACAGGCTGAAATGGTGGTGGCTGTGTTGCAAGCTAGTGGGCCAGGGAGAAGAAGGAATACTAGCAGGCCGAAGGCTAGCCCACTGGGGTGTTGGCTGGAGGCTAGTAACCCTGATGAGAAAGAGGATGGGTTAGCAGGTCCAACGTTGGAGACAGGGCACTCTGTTAAATTATTTGGATGCCCACATGGTACAATAGTAAATCTTTAAGTACAAAATTACATTTGACATGTAATGTGAAGGCCTTCGTATAAAAAATACCCTATCATAAACAAATGTAGTAGGTTACCCAAATGCAGAAGAACTTATTTACCTTCATTGTGCTTTTGTACTCTCACATACTGCCAATGCCTCTGTGAATAGTGTCGTCTGAAATTGTTCTCTGTGCCCACCACATTAACGGCCTCTGAAACACTCTCCTACCCCTTTTTATTCCCTTAATTATTGAGGTCAGAGTACAGTGTGCCAAATACATAATTTGTTTTACTTTACTCGCTTTTTGATCTATCAATTTTTTTTTTTTCATGAATGTAAAAAGAGAGGGTTAACCCAGGCCAAGCGTATTAATACAAATTAGCATATTACATTTAGGGGGGGGGGGGGAGTTGTGGAGGGTGGTCCTCCAACATCAATTTAACGTCGATTGGGAAGTACAGAGAAAATATTTTTTGGGTGTTCTTGCTAGAGCATTCTAACATACATCAAATTTTTGGGTGCATGCACAGACTTTAAACTTTGTGCTTACACTACGTTCGGTATGAATCCTACTCAAGGCTTTGTCCATGAGGCTCCATGTGGCTGGTGATAGAAGTGGGGACAGTGATTGGGACTGGTGGAGCAGACAGGATTATGGGAAGATGACAGAGCTGGAGAGAAGGGCCAAGGAGCACTTAGTGACACATTCATTGAAATAGTCCACAGAGAATAAACTGGTCAGATATGTGCAAGTTGATATGATACATGGGTTATGCAGAAAATATTGATATACACTGACTGTAAATAAAAACTTGCTAATGTTTATCATTTGATGTTGTGTGGTTAGAATTTAGTAGGGATGCACCGATATATCGGCCGAACATTGGTAGCGGCCGATATTCGCCTCGCTTACTGATATCGGCCTATCGTTAATAAACTTGACTTTCACCGATATCATTGGCCGATGTTCATATTTGTGGTAAAACCTCTGGGCACGTGCCGCGGCTGGGGGAGCAGTTGCTCCGTCGCCCTCCTCTCCGCGCCGCCGGAGGCTCAGTGTGCGGCACCGGGAGGTCCTCATCTGGTGGCACCTCACGGCGCCGGCGCGGAAGGCAGGGAGGGGACTGGGTACGGTCAGCGGCGGCCACTCTGGACGCGTGTCGGGCCCTTCTCGCGGATCACCTCAGCTACGGCGACCGCTGGGGGAACCTTCCGGCTGGCGCCTAGCAGCTGACTGAGAACTGGTGCGGACCAGGGGAATCCGACTGTTTAATTAAAACAAGCATTGCGAAGGGCCACGGTGGGTGTTGACGCGATGTGATTTCTGCCCGACACTCAAAACAGGTAAAACTGAGGAGGGCTTGTTAAGTTATCTTGACTCACGCAGTGTAACTTGGCGTAAAAAGTATGAGCGTAGCGTCTGTTTAAGTACTTTATTCTCATGTGCACCGGCTCTATTCATCCGTCTCATGCACAGGTAACAAGGAAATTGACAACATACGTTATACACACAGAAGCCGTAACACATCTAATAAACAGGCAATACTGCTACCGTAAATCAACGAGAAGAGCGTTCTCTATAATGATACTTTAACAGGGCTGTTTAAGACAGGGTAAAAAGGTACTGTTTTAAATTATCCTTGTGGTATTTTGACCAAAATATGTTACAGACATTTCATTAAGATCCCAAGGAACCATTTCAACTTGCGGTAAAATGGGCCTAATATGTCTCTGTTAAATAAAGTTTAGTTAAATCAGAGATTGTTTCATAAATCTGATTCAATTTGTGCTCATTAAAAGATAAGAGTGATGAATAGTGCTTTTTTAATAATGATTTAATTATTTTTCTGGCACAAAAGGGTGAATGAATAACAACAAAAAGAAAATAAACAAATATCGGTATCGGTATCGGCTATCGGCCAGATTGTTATTTTAAATATCGGTATCGGTATCGGCCAAGAATTTCCATATCGGTGCATCCCTAGAATTTAGCTACATTTTCCCATTTATCGAATTAGCGTCAGCTAAGATTTTTGATACAATAATGGATTCACTAATTATTTCTTCATAACTAGAAAAAAGGCTAAATATAAAATATTTTGATAATTTGTGTTGAGACCTTTGAGTTCACGACTCAGAGAAGGGGAGGAACTGTAGTAATTGTGTTGTGTATAATCCGGACGGAGTTGATGGATATGATGATCAGAGATCTAGTGATGTAGGAACCGCAGAAGACGTTTGTGCGGCAGCTATAACGATATAATGCTACTTCTTATGTTAGAGCTTTTTTTCTTAGATTTTTGTTGCTGTTATGTGGCCATCCAAGGGTATTGCATGGTTAATTAAATCAATGATTTTTCTTTGATTCAATAATGCCCCCTCACAGCACCTCCCTCAATCACTTCATAATTGCGCTGACCCGCCGAGGTCTACACTTTGGGTTCCATACTTTTATTGCTTACAGCAGCAAAAGTGAAACAGAAAAATGACAACCCACTGAGAAAGAGGGGGGAGAAGGGGAGGAAGTCCACTCTCAAATGGGTCTCGTCCAGTGTTTTAACAATGGTTGCAGAGCTTAAAGAAACCCTGAGTCAGGCCTCTGCGTTCAACGTAGGCCCTCAATTGTTCTAAGCAGCGTTGTGATTCTCAAAGAGAGGCCTATTTGATGAAGAATATTAATTTTTGGAACCCTGTATAGTACATATTAAACTTTAGCAGTGAATTTGGTATTTAGGAGTAGTAGTAGTACTTAATATTTAGTAAAAATATTTTCACATATGTATCATTTGTGCATAGCAAGTGACTAAGTGGACAATGCTATACTAGATGGTGCTTAGTGGGATATATGGCAGAACTGTACAAATGTGTCACAAATGTTGCTTAGTTGCGACCGATGTGCTCCTTTGTTCAGCAGGGGCAAATGACAGGACGACATTGATCATGAATGCCATTCGTCCACAAACACTATGAGGAATCTGTCTGTGATTGCTGTTTATACCCTGCTCTTACAGCGGAAACTCAGACAGACCGACTGGCTGAAAGCAAATGCCACTTACCCTACAAAGGAAGAGGCAATAATTGTGCAATCTACTACAAAGAGCTCTCTGTTTGCTGTGATGTAATGTAGAAATCAAAACAAAGAAATACTGGGAAAAGTGAAACCGCTTATAACGGGCAACTGTGGCTGAGGGGTAGAGCGGTTGTCCTCCAACCTGAAGGTCGGCAGTTCGATCCACAGTCTTCCCCATCTGCATGCCGAAGTGTCCTTGGGTAAGACGCTGAACCCTGAATTGCCCCACATAGAACAACAAAGTGCTGCCAATAGATGCACTGTATGAGTGGTCATCAAGACTAGAAAAGCGCTATATAAATACAAAACCATTTACCATTTATAAACATGATCAACAGCTTATACTGATCAAAAGGTTTGGCAAATAATTATTGTTATGCAGATGCTATTTGAATAATTTTCTTATAGTTATCAAGTAGTTCGCTTAAAGGACCCACCGTATGCCCATTTTACCACAGTTGATATTGTTCCTTGGGGTCTTAATGAAATGTCTGTAACATATTTTGGTCAAAATACCACAAGGATCATTTAAAACAGCACCTTTTTACCCTGTCTAAAACAGCCCTCCTCAGATTGACCTGTTTTGAGTGCCCCGCCCCCCTCTCCCCCTCACCCCTTCTCCCTCCTTCACGAAATACAAGCGCCCAGATTTCTAGCTATCCATTACCTCTGTAGAAATATGGCTACTGGAGACGAAGATACAAACTTGCAACCATATCGTTTTGAACCAGTCAGGTGGGCCGAAGCCTGGCTGCGAGAGCCCCAGCGCCCCAGCTCCCCAGCGCAGCCCCGCAGTGGGAGCAGTGGGAGCTGGAGCTGGCGCAGCAGCAGCATCCTTCCACACTGTTAAGTCAACTTTTAGAGGAGTCTGATGGGTAGCAGCAGCGCGCTAACGCTAGCTTGCAGCCCCCCACCATTATCTCACCAGCTCCGGGGAGTGTGAGAAACTGATAACGGCTCCCCAGCTAACGCGCTCCACCCTCTCCCTGGGGAGACGGCGAGACGGTGGAACCCGGAAGCCGGAGTTTGTCTCTCTCCCCGGAGCCGGTGAGATGATGGTGGGGGGTGGTTCAAGGCCATGTAGCGAGACTCCCTACATGGGCATGGTTGGAACATGACGTATTTTTCGGTCGTAATCCCATTCCATCTATTCTGACATAGAGGAACCACAACAACTAGCGGGAGTTGTTTTTTTTCCAGAGTTTTGGGGACGGTAGACATGCCAGATACCCAAATTAACGTGTAGAAGAACTACAAAAGTGGAATTTTCATAATATATCCCCTTTTAAAGCCAGTATGGTCATTATGAGCATGTACAGTTGGGTACAAGTCTTGAAAATGTGTCCAACTGGAAAGGTGGCATTCGACTTTTGTATCCCACTCGGTTGTGCTTGTGTCAGGGGTTGGAGTTGTCGTCCTCTTACCAGAAAGTCAGGTTTGATCCCAGTCATTTATGTGATTAATATACCAATTATAGTTAATGGTAATCTGCATGTCATATTGATTTTCACCTTGACACATGTGATCATTACACGCAGTGTCCAATGGTTGTGATAAGATTTACGTGACGTTGGTTAGCAGAACTAAATTTAAATTTATTCAACTAAATATGACAGTAGGAAAAGCCACTCAAGCAGTGAAGTGCGGTGCAGTGTCAAGCTAGATGATGTGCATGCAATGCACTTTCCTGCACAACTACTTTCATGATGAATGGGTCTATAACAGAGCCAAAACGAGAAATCAGCATCAATCTGAGTTCATGTGTATTGTTGTGTGTTTGTGAATCGGCCAGTGTGTGTGTGTGTGTCCTACAGTGGGTGTAGGATAGTAGTCCTAACACTAGACAGATTAGAAAACCGATTTCCTGGAGATGCTGACACACACACAAAGACATTTCTTCTCTTTTTTTCAGTCATTGCACACCAGTCGGATCTTGCTGTTTTCTTGTGGAGCTATTTGTGCGGCAGCAGAGGCTGGCAGCCTGCACAGTGTCAAGGCTTGTTGGGTTGTTCAGCTTCTTGTAAACAATGAAGCCAGAGCTCAGGGGGAGAACACTGTACCTTTGAACTAAGCCCGGTGAGATGGCAAAGCTGCAAGCAGAGGAAACACCTCTGATCTTCTTGGGTGACTGCATGCTCTGCGACTGAATAGTGAATTCAGCAGAGGCCACACTTCTCTGATGTGAGCTGGTCTCTCTCTGTAACTGCTATTAACTGCTTCTTAAACTGGAGTCTGGGGACTCCTGGGGGCTGGTGAAGGGAGTCAGGGATTCCCAACAAAAATCTGAGATTCATTTCAGCTGCTTTTGAGTGTTGATAAATTAGTGAAACTGAAAGATAAATTAGTGTTATGTTGGAATCTAGTATGTTTCATCCATTTTCATTATCTTTTACAACCAGCTATAATTTTATAGATAATTTACAAATGTTCTTTATGCACCTCACTGTGTTCCGTTATAGTTCCAAGACATTTTAAAGATAAAACAAGACAAATCAAGGATTCAAGCAATATATTGAAGCTGTGTAAACACCTATATGTTAATGAAAATATATCTATGTGTAAGAGCCACCATGCAGCCTGCGTGTGTGTAAATAAATATGAATGTTGGTTTGATATGTTTTTAAATTATCCAGGTTTGTAGTTTTATTTTTATACAATTCAAATATATTTGTAGTTGTAAAGTGTATCTGCTGTATTAAATTATATTCTGTTTTGGTGCTGTTTGCGGCTTGTTGTTCGCGACAGTTGAGGATGCCAAAATGCTGTTTCTTTCAAATGTGTGTTGCTGTTATTGACCGCATTAACATCGTGGTGAGTGCGAACATTGTGGAGTGGATTGCAATAAGTTTTTGACCGCGACATCGTGAAAACGCGACATTGTGACAGCGTGAAAAGACGTTGTTTAAAGACATCATAGCCGATGCGGTAAAGAATAGATATAAGGTGTGTCGGTAAATTGTACTGGAACTGGAAAATAAACCCTTTTCAAGATTTACCTGTCTCCTGGGAGTGTGTCGACATTGGGTTTTCACAACAAGGCAAGGTATATATGTTGGACACGAGTCAGACTTAAGAAACACTCTGCAGGCTTAATATAATAGGCTTGGTAATGTGAAACCAATTATAAACGGATACTACACTATATGTTAAGGACCAATCCATAAGCTCTAAAATAAAAAATTTAAGATTTAGCTGATTCTAAGCTTGTAAAGATTGTGATAATCATCATCACCATCATAATGAGTGAAGATCAAGGAAGAACATCCAGTTAACTGAGCAATATTTTGGAACTGATGATATGGGAAAAAAGAAACATTTTTGGGGGTTTGGTGGGGTTATTGTTATTAAACATATGTAACTTTTTACATCACATCATTTGTGTATTGTTTTTCAACACGGTAAATAGTGCTGCACATAGATTCACTATTGAGCGTGTTTAAAACTGTCCTGTAAAGTGCTTTAAGTGTTCATCAAGAATATAACGTCTCTATATAACTACAGACACTTTACATGAGGTATTTCACTCAAAAATTATATTTTCATTATTATTTTAAAATTGTAGTATAGCATAATTTTATTTTTTTATAACATGATTAATCCTATTATGAAAGTATTAAATTAAATACATTTCGTAACTATTATATTTTCACATGTTTAAGTAATTAAGTAGTTTACTTTAAATAAAACTCATAAACAAATTATGCATACTATATTATGATTCATATAGATTATAGCTTGACATGTCCTCCCTGCCTTACAGACAGCCATGCTTGCAGAACTAGTGGGTGTGGCTGTATAGCAGTCGGCTTGAGATGATGTGGAACACTTGAACACTTTCATATACACAGGTTTGTGCATTTGGGTGGATTCAAATGAGAATAATCATGTATCAAGATAACCATTTAAAAAATATCAAACATGTGCATTTGACTCCATGTTTATAGAGCTATGAAAATTATACATAATAATGCAAATTGCAAATGTGCCTGTTGTGGGACGAATAAAGGATTATTTTCTTATTGATGATCGCACATTTATTTTTATAGCAGTTTTCACAAAGTCCAAAACAAAGTATTTAACAAGGTAGGGGAGAGCGGGGTAATGTGGGACTTTTTTTTAAAATTTGCTCCCCTCTATGCGAGCTAAAATGATATATCAGTAAAATTTACACATCTCATCTCATCGTCATCCGCTTATCCGGGGTCGGGTCGCGGGGGGAGCAGCTCAAGCAGGGGGCCCCAGACTTCCCTTTCCCGGGCCACATTGACCAACTCTGACGGGGGATCCCGAGGCGTTCCCAGGCCAGTGTTGAGATATAATCTCTCCACCTAGTCCTGGGTCTTCCCCGAGGTCTCCTCCCCACTGGACGTGCCTGAAACACCTCCCAAGGGAGGCGCCCAGTGGGCATCCTTACCAGATGCCCGAACCACCTCAGCTGACTCCTTTCTAAGTAAAGGAGCAGCGGCTCTAATCCGAGTCCCTCACGGATGACTGAGCTTCTCACCCTATTCCTAAGGGAGACGCCAGCCACCCTTCTGAGAAAACTCATCTCGGCCGCTTGTACCCGCGATCTCGTCCTTTCGGTCATCACCCAGCCCTCATGACCATAGGTGAGGATAGGAACGAAGATCGACCGGTAGATCGAGAGCTTTGCCTTGCGGCTCAGCTCTCTTTTCGTTACAACGGTGCGGTAAAGCGAACGCAATACCGCCCCCGCTGCTCTGATTTTCCGGCCAATCTCACCCTCCATAGCACCCTCACTCGCGAACAAGACTCCGAGGTACTTGAACTCCTTCACTTGGGCTAAGGACTCATTTCCTACCCGGAGTAAGCAATCCATTGGTTTCCTGCTAAGAGTCATGGCCTCAGATTTAGCGGTGCTGATCCTCATCCCAGCCGCTTCACACTCGGCCGCCAGCCGATCCAGTGAGTGCTGAAGGTCACAAGCCGATGATCCAATGAGGACCACATCATCCGCAAAAAGCAGTGACGAGATCCTCAGACCACCGAACCACCGATCGGCCGAACCCTCCTTTCCAGCACCTTGGAGTAGACTTTACCAGGGAGGCTGAGAAGTGTGATACCCCGATAATTGGTACACACTCTCTGGTCCCCCTTTTTGAACAGGGGAACCACCATCCCGGTTTGCCACTCCTTTGGCACTGTACCCGACTCCCACGCGATGTTGAATAGGCGTGTCAACCATGACAGCCCCTCAACACCCAGAGCCTTTAGCATTTCTGGCTGGATCTCATCAATCCCTGGGGCTTTGCCACTGCGGAGATGTTTGACTACCTCAGTGACCTCCACCAGGGAAATTGACGACGAAACACCATCAACCTCGAGCTCTGCCTCCAACATAGAGGGCGTGTTATTCGGATTCAGGAGTTCCTCAAAGTGTTCCTTCCAACGTCCGACGACCTCCTCAGTTGAGGTCAACAGAGTCCCATCCTTACTGTACACAGCTTGGATGGTTCCCCGTTTCCCCCTCCTGAGGTGCCGGATAGTCTTCCAGAAACACTTTGGTGCCGACCGAAAGTCCTTCTCCATGACCTCTCCGAACTTCTCCCACACCCGCTGCTTAGCCTCCGACACGGCAGCAGCTGCAGCCCTTCGGGCCTGTCGGTACCCTGCAACCGAGTCAGGAGTCCTCCAGGATATCATATCCCGGAAGGCCTCCTTCTTCAATCGGACGGCTTCCCTGACCACCGGTGTCCACCACGGTGTCCGAGGGTTACCGCCCCTTGAGGAACCTAAAACCCTGAGGCCACAGCTAGCCGCCGCAGCTTCAGCAATGGAGGCTTTGAACACTGCCCACTCCGGCTCAATGTCCCCAACCTCCACAGGAATGCCAGAAAAACTCCGCCGGAGGTGTGAGTTGTAGATACCTAGGACGGGGGCCTCCTCCAGACGTTCCCAGTTCACCCGCACTACTCGTTTGGGCTTACCAGGTCTATCCGGAAATTTCCCCCATTCCCTGATCCAACTCACAACCAGATGGTGGTCGGTTGACAGTTCCGCCCCTCTCTTTACCCGAGTGTCCAAAACATGCGGCCTCAGATCAGATGACACGATCACAAAATCGATCATTGATCTTCGGCCTAGGGTACTCTGGTACCAGGTACACTTATGAGCACCCTTATGTTCGAACATGGTGTTTGTTATGGATAATCCATGACTAGCACAGAAGTCCAATAACAAACGACCGCTCGGGTTCAGATCAGGGAGGCCGTTCCTCCCCACCACGCCTCTCCAGGTATCTCCATCGTTGCCCACGTGGGCGTTGAAGTCACCCAGCAGAACTATGGAGTCCCCTACTGGAGCCCCATACAGGACTCCATTCAGGGTCTCCAAGAAGGCAGAGTACTCTGAGCTGCTGTTTGGTGCATACGCACAAACAACAGTCAGAGTTTTCCCCCCTACAACCCTTAGGCGCAGGGAGGCGACCCTCTCGTCTACCGGGGTAAACTCCAACACCGCGGCGCTCAGCCGGGGATTTATGAGTATCCCCACACCCGCCCGGCGCCTCACGCCCTTGGCAACTCCGGAGAAGAATAGAGTCCAACCCTTATCCAGGAGTACGGTACCAGAGCCGAGACTGTGCGTGGAGGTAAGCCCCACCAGATCTAACTGGTAGCGCTCCACCTCCCTCACAAGCTCCGGTTCCTTTCCCCACAGCGAGGTGACGTTCCACGTCCCCAGAGCCAGCTTCTGCCGCCCGGGTCTGGTCCGTCGAGACCCCTGACCTTCGCTGCCACCCATGTGGCTGCGCACCCGACCCCAACGGGTCTTCCCACAGGTGGTGGGCCCATGAGATGAAGAGAGGGGGGGTGCCACGTAGTTTGTTCGGGCTGTGCCCGACCGGGCTCCGTGGCAAACCCGGCCACCAGGCGCTCGCCATCGAGCCCTCCGTCTGGGCCTAGCTCCAGACGGGGGCCCCGGGCTTCCTCCGGGCCGGGTCACGTCTCCTCTTCCGTCGATATTCATTGAGGGTTTTTGAACCATTCTTAGTCTGGCCCCTCACCTGAGACCACTCTGCCATGAGAGACCCTACCAGGAGCACAAGGCTCCAGACAACACAGCCCTCAGGTTCACAGGGACACGCAAACCTCTCCACCACAATAAGGTGACGGTTCCAGGAGAGGGTAAAATTTACACATTTCCCATTAATTCAGGATGTTTCCTAGCAATGGAAATTATCAGAATGTCTTCAGGACAAAGGGCAGTGAAAATATGATGTTTTTTAAAAAGTGGTCTTGTGTCTCACTTTACCCCAGCTAAGAGACCAGAGAAATCAAGGGGGTAAAGTGATCCACTTACTTTTTCCACTTTAAAACTACCATAACAACACATGTTGTATTAGTTAAAATCCTGACAGCTAGATTGACAACCACACATTCCAAAACTAATATTGGACTAGTAACAGAATCATGGGGATTGGTCAATTAAGCAAATTTATGAGTATTATGATTCATGTGATCTCTTGCACACCCTAGCTTACCTGCACATTGCTTCTCTGTCCAATTGGCAGGGACAGGGATCTTTTTTTTCTCTGCGTATTCAAATGCCAGTTCACGGCACTTAACTTGAGCAAGGCCAGTCAGCTAGTTGTTTCAAGTGTTTGGCAAGCTCCTCCTCCATCTCATCTGTGAATATTCTCTTTACCTCAGCTACTGCACCCCAGGCTACTGATTTTACTTCCCCTTTCTCTTTTTTCTTTATGAATCTTTTGAGGGTTGTCTTGTCAATATTTCTATCCCTTCCAGCTTTTCTTAAGGACTTCTTTCCTTGTATGCCCTCAGCGGCTGCACTCTCCATCTCTGCGAGGGGTGTTTGGCCCCAGGTTGTCTTCCTGGTGTAGTTTCTTGGCATGATGGCTTTTCTACAATGTTTATGACATTAAAAAATAAAACATATGTAATGTAATATTTTACTAAAATATGTTTAAGACTAAACTTAACTTGTGCTTCATGTCTCACTTTACCCTACAGCATTTGTCTCACTTTACCCCACAGCCAACATTTTAGAAAAAACATCTCTTAGCAATTGAGGCTAATCTTCAGCTAGCATCAATCACATGGTTTTATATGTTAGAAGTTCATCAAATTGTATGATATAAGTTTTTTTTACCTGAATCAATTTGTTTTGACACAACAGTTGATTAAGTTCAAAGCAAGAACATTTTTTTTAAATATACTTTCCACAGCACCAGCACCAACTTCTCATTCATGGCAAGGTGGGAATGGGAGGGGCTTGAAAACATAATGGTCACATGACCACAAATGTGTACCGTTGCCTAGATATAGGGGGTGTCTCACATTACCCGATGTCTCACATTACCCCGCTCTCCCCTAAACATAAAAGCTACAGTGGAAGTGTAAAAAATCCAATGAGTTAAGTAAATTAAGCAAAAACCATGCTTGACTATATGGTGTATTTAAAAAGCTATGGGACCTAGTCCTATGGGACACAATAAATTATTGTGGTTAAATTATTAAATTATTGTGGTTAATTGAGTCTGGACCTACTGAGTTACTTATGTTGGCCTTACTAAACCCTAGTAAAGCAAACCCATCAAAGAAATCTCTCAGTGTCACCCTGGATTTTGAACATTTAGGCAACGTTTTAACAAAAACTTTTTGTCTGTACTGCTGTCTGTAGTCTCCGTGCTTTGTTTGACTTTTGAATTCTTTCCTCTGAGGTCAAGATGCCTCTGGCTGCTGACTGACTTTACATTATGTAATTGTGTTTGCTGTACGAAATGAGCTATGCTGTGTGTGAAGGTGGTCATGGACAAAGACATAGCATAACAAAGTGATACATGTAGGCATGTTGTTACATGAATATTTGTTTCTACGCAGCTATATGATGTATGTTGTGATTATTGTTCTGGCCTGCCTGTGATTATGTTTCATGTGTCTTTCATCAGACAGTGTGGCACAAGTACAGGGTGGTAGATGTTAACAGGAAGTCAATTATATCTGCAGAGTTGCGCATTCAAATGTGTAGCCTGCACAGAAATGGCAAAAATATGATATACCTTAAAGGAATACTCTGTCATTTTAAGAATTATATGTAACATTATAGTCCTGGACATTATTAGTTTATCTTACCAAACACTATCAAAGCAGGAAGACTCTGTTTTCCTAAACATACCTTAAATATAAAATTAATCCACTTTACTAAAACAAAACAACCTTTGTGTGCTGAGAATACAGGCAGTATGCCCTCATAATGTGATTGGCAGGCAGTGTTACACAAAACCAGGTGACTCACTTTGATGGATAGAACTTCTCAATGGCTGTATCCCACAGATAAACCCGATATTAATCTTCTCAGCTGACTGTCAGTTGGACAGCAAACAATAACATGTTGTTCATAAAATATTGAGCACTCCTGGGGCACTTTTTTCTTATTTTGTTTTTCAAATCCAAAAAATTGAATCGTACTCAGACAGCACACCACATACAGTCCTCTTAAATTCAATCCAGAGCCACCGATGACATCAAGATCGCAATATAATTTCGTTGTAAATTGACCCCAAGTCTTGAAAAAATAACCTGTTTTGTTAATTCCTGGATTTACCCTCTGATCCGGATGAAATTCATTCATTTCCTAAGCAGTACCACATCCTTCCACCAAGTTGCTTGGGAACCCGTCCAGTGGTTTTAGCATAATCTTGCTAACAAACAAAACTACCACAAAAGCTAAAATTAGAGGTAATCTCCAACCGCATATATCAAATTGCTCAAAGGTGATGGTTTTATCATCTGTCCATTTATGGTAAATGGTTTTGTATTTATATAGCGCTTTTCTAGTCTTGATGACCACTCAAAGCGCTTTACAGTACAGTTTTTACATTCACCCATTCACACACATATTCATGCAGTGCATCTATTCACAGCACTTTATTATTCTACGGGGGGCCATTCTGGGTTCAGCATCTTGCCCAAGGACACTTAGGCATGCCGATGGATCAGACTGGGGATCGAACTGCCGACCTTCAGGTTGGACGACGACCACTCTACCCCCTCAGCCGCAGCCACCCCTAATTTAGCAGATTCAAACCCATGCATCTTGGCTTTGAAACTATTGTACTAGTAATTCCAGCAATGTACCATCTATCCTAACATTCAGAACTATATTGATGTGCTTATATCTGCATAAGATTTCCTTTATGTTTTTCATTAAACACATGAGTAGGTTTAATGGTCACCCACATACTTTGTTTATTAAAATAATAGAACTTCAGTCAAGTTTTTTTTTAAATTATTTTGTCACAAATATGTCCTTGCATATCTGCCCTAAAATCATAATATTTAGGGGCAGTCTTCCCAAAAATGTGTAAATGATCAGTTTGATACAGAATGCTTTTTATTTAATTGTATTATGCTTTAAGCTTACTTTGATTAGTATTCTTTTAGATTAATAAGTCATACTTAAATCCTGTCCTAATGTGTTATCAATGGTAGGTGTTGTTTTTTTTTACCAGGGAAATTGTTACTTTTCAGCTTTTTATCTTACTTATTTTATTGTAATTGGACTGTGGGGGACTGACCTTGTCCTATTGATTTTACAAGTTTGGTTTTGCAATGTTAAGTAGCAGTAAGAGAGATCTTACCACATCAAACTACTAGTGTGGGAAATATCACAGGTAAGGGGAGGAGATAGCAATGTGTCACTCACTAACTGCCAGGTTGCAATCGCTCTGGATTAGGGTCGCATAGTATGATTTTGGCACAATACATGATGAGTTATATTAACTTGGCATTACTTTAATGAGGTTATATCTTTTCAGAAAACACATTTCTATAAAAACTTCTTTCCAGAATGGTTGGCTGGCTGAAGGAAGTCTGCAAGGTATAAAACATGCAAAACCTATAAGCCTCCAGAGTCCTCTAATAGATGAAAAGAATAGATAGTCATTACATATAATATCTCCTTGACTCCCACATTACGTCTTAATAATTACAAATACAATACCAGGGTCCTGATATGAGGCCACAGTGACGCTTCTAAATAGTTGTGTTGCTCACTGTATCACTTTCCATGGATTAGGCCTCAGGCAAATGGCTCAACAAGATTAGTTGGCCAACCAATTTGACAAAGGCACGGTAATTGCTTGATGAAGATATTGAATATGCGGGCCATATTGTGTTCCATAATCGATGATTTAATAACTGTCTGCCCTCTAAATGAGAGCCGTCTTTTATATTATTAACTGCTGTTCCAACAAAAAGATAATGCTGCTCATAGTTAGAGTATTTTTTGCAGTACTGTTAACAACATCACTGTCAACATATACTGTACATAGAACTTTCAAGTCAATGCAAGGTTAGTGATATTCTGTTCCCAAATTGTATACCATTGAGGGCTACTAGAAGCAGCTATAGAGGAAGGCCTGAGTACAAGTTACCCATGTTAGCGTTGAAGAGTGAACCCACTCTGACCTAACAGCATCTGACAAGTGATCCAAGGAACCTTTAACCAGGTTGGGATGAGTTTATGTGGCTTTCATTCTCGTTCATCTTCGCTCTTCCAGGTAAAGACTGCTGCAACACATTACATTGGAATAATGGTTTCAGGGGAATAGCTGGATAGGAACTGTAGACAGAGCATCTTGCTTAATGTTCCTGAAGTCAGGCCTCTATGTTAAAGTGAAACAGAAACTGCCCACCTGGCTCGGTAAACACTGCGACGTCTTTCGGACTCATACAGCAGATTTTTGTGCCCGGTCTAGTTCAAAGAGGGGAGCGCATAACTACCCATATCTTAGTTTTTTTCTGTTGGGTAGTTGATGTTGTCAGCTATTTTTTGGTATATACAGGAGCTGTTCAGAGGTTTCTGTTAAATATAAGGATATTGTTTGAGTAAACAAATATTAAACGTCCTCATGTGCCAGATTTTGAATAAGCAGCACTTAATATTTGAAATAGAATCAAAGGTGGAGTTTGTGAGAGGCAAATTATGAATGTTTGTACAGCAATGATTTTGAGTGTTATGAAGTCAATGCATGAGCACGGGGGTCTTACCTACTATTCAACAGAGATAAAACCATCTGGGTTAGTTTATATCAGTAGAGGCTGGACAGAGTGGACCTTGAAACAGTGAACTAGCTGGTGGGCTTAGCAGACTGGTGAGGTGGGCAAACAGGTTGGACATCCTGGAGACAAGCAAGATAGGTGTGAGATGAGTCTGCCAGGCTAATATCTCAAACTAGCACGACAGATCGATTCTTTACAGGTTGAGCTAAAGCTTGGTGCATGAACAAACCATAGATTGTTGTTGGTGCAGGGTTCTCATACATTGGAAGGTAGGTGTGTTCATTCCTGATGAAGGGCAGGAGTGTGGAGAGATTGAGAGAGAACACATGGGCATGGGAAGAGGACAGACAATACCATAACACACCAAGCTCACGTTTGACCACAAAGCAGACAGCTATCATGGAGGAGCATACAGGACAATTTCATTTCACTAATGATGGGTAGAATCCTCCTGCAACCTCATATCCTCTTCCACCGAAATCATCCAACGTCCTGTTCCACTTACATGTCATTTAGCTGACGCTTTTGTCCAAAGCGACTTACATTTACTGCATCAACATCTATGAGGGGCCATTTTTTGGGAGGGGTTCAACATCTTGCCCAAGGCACTTCGGTATGGACTGGGATTCGAGCTCCTGACCTTCTGGGACCGCCAACCCCATCACATCCACACACGTTTTCGGGTATTGATATTAACTCCATATCTGTAGCATCACCTCTTGTGCCTACACTCCATCCTTCCCAGCTCATAGAATACTACCCCTTTAAATGAATTACATTACAATGGGGTCAAATTGCCTAAGTTTCCGAATACATTTTTATTCTGCACAAGTTTCTCAATTGTGCTTTATTAGTTAGTATCTATGGAAAATGAAATGACATTATCGCTATTTAAGTATCTCTTTCAGATAACCCGTCTGCTGATTGAAATAGCTTACATATCAAATAAATATGACCACATTCTCAACAGCACTGTTTTTGACTCACTGGCAGGATTTAAATATGAGCAGACACTGGCAAAGTAGGATATTAAAAAATGAAAAGATTTAAAAAGGGCCTAACAACCATACAGTGGGCAGTAAAGACATTGAAAGAGCACTTTGTTTTTTAAGTCAAGTAAATTAAACTGTGTTTTAGGATGTATAATAAGATGGTTTTCTCCTCTTAGATGCGTCCCCAAACGTGTGATTGCAAAAACAAAGTCGAACGATTAATCTACACCCTCAGCTTCTACTACGACTACAACCACCACCAATGCAACTCATTATTTGCTTGCCCTAATGATGAAGCAGTTACTCCTTTATAAATGGTGCAAAATGCTGCAACAACATTTCTCATGAACAGAACAGTAACCACAAATTTCTTGTAGAATTAATTTTTAGCATTTAGTGATTACTCAAAAATCCCGATATGATCTGGTTCTGTTGTACATCTCAGAGCCCTGCAGTGCGTCTTCTGCTCGTGGACCCCTCAGATCAGAGGATAGAATGTCGTTAAAATTGGCATGTTCCTGAGTTTAAAAAGGGGGACTATGCCTGTACTGTTATTTTAGTCTAATAGCTCTTGGTATCAATGCATCTGCAGAGTTTTGTATTTTTGAAGCCCCTTTAATTCTGTGTTTTGAAAGGTGTGAGGATATGAGGCTATTACCTTTATTATCCTTATTATGAAAACAAATTCTATATATTCTGTTTATGGTTCCTATAAACTTGCATATCATTTATTAAATGATGAACTGTTCTAGTATTGCTCAAACCTGAACTGACATTCGTATGGCAATATTACATTTTTTATAGCATAATGAACTGGTGATTAATGTTTAACCTGCTGTTCTGTCAGTGTATGATCCCTGGCTCTTTTGACCATAAATCACACTGTTCTGTTCTGCCATTATTTGTCAAAGTCTTATCTTTCAAACTGGTACAGACACATGTACTGTAAATCTAGTCATAGAAACCTCACACCTGGAAACTTTGGAACATAGCAAAACACACACTTTAGTGTATGGTTCATACACTGGAACATATAGTACTGGGTGGGTAAGAGAAGAAAGACACTTACGATGTAGAAGAGAGTTTTATTGGTTTGACAATAATTATATCTATTATTATGAACAATACAATAAAAAAATGCAGAGAGCAGAGGTCTAAAATTGTATAAACCAAAATGATCAAAGAGGATCCTAATTAAACTATTCATTAAATTGGATACTTTAGATTTTTGGAAATCCAGTCCAAAATGTTCTGTTTATTACTACTTCAAATAACCCCTATATCTCTTAACTATTGATATTTTAGCAGACCAAATTTTTTTAATATTTTTTCTAAATTAAAAAGAAAAGATCGATATCAATGTGAGAAAAAAACAATCACATTTAAATTTATTGAAGGTGTTTTTATTCTTTCATTTGTTTGCTTTTCTGACCTGGACATCAACCCTTATTTGTTATTGCTAAAGTCTGTTTGCATTCATAGAGGAACAAAGCAAAGAAATGGTAACACAGAAAAGAAAAGAAACCAACAAGGTACATAAAGTGTGTGTAAAGCACATGAAAGCAGTGCTTCTGAGTCATCTGAGTGGACGCAGAGACGACCTTGACTTTGAAAACACAGGGCACAGGAAACACATATCCCAACAGAAACCACGTGATGGGTTTCTTGCAACATGATGACATTTTCTCGAAATCTCCTGCAATGTTGGACTGTCACTCACCATGTTAGTGTGTGTACTGGAGGGCACTGAAGTGTACGGCAAGTGCATGCACATGTTCTGCTCTCCATCCAAACCTACCATCGGGACTACCCGCTCTGATATTAGGTGAAAGTCCACGTTCTATAGGAATGAATGATGTATTGTTTTTAACGATTACATTACCACGTCTGTGTCTCTAGGAATTGCGCCAATCTGAAGATGATTCCACTGAATTATGACAATTCAGGAATTGCCATGGCTTCTATGTGGTTATTTTTTTGATGGTTCTAACACCAACAAAATGAAAAAATAACCTTGAATCAACTTTTAAATTATTCAGTGTTGACTCATTCATTATTTTAACTGAAACAGTGAATAAAAGCGAAATAGAGGTTGAGGCAGACTACAATTAACTGTAAAAGGTTATTTGGTATTAGATTTATAAAATATTACTTTCATCCATTTATCAGAGAAACTTCCACATGTGAATGGAGAGAGCTCTCACTTTAAAGGACAACCTATTCTTGTACATCGGCAGGCCCAGACAAGCCAACAGAGAACTCTGTAAGTGAAAAAAAACACAGGGACTCGCAACTGTAGACTCCTAGTCCCCCACTTGCCTTTAAGCATATGAGAAGTGATCACATACATTTGGTCTCATGCATGTACAAAACATTCAGTCAGTATTAGGAGTGAACATGTTGAACAGTGGAGAAAAGCTGGACAGTGCAGACAGTTCAAATTATTAGTTTATTTTAAAAGAATTGTATTGAGATATTACTGCTTAAAGTAATACTAATAAAATGTATATTCCTTCGATATCAAATTACATCACCTGAAAATGTGAGCAAGAACAGATGAACATTCTAAACTGTTGAAGAAGAATTTATGGCAGAGCTGTTACAATGAAATGTGTTTAAGTAACTACTCTTAATAAATAGCTTTATATAATAAAAACTATAAGTGCAGAATCAGAATTGACACTGTGTAAAAAGTGTCCGGAGACCCCAACATGCATAATCGACTCAAAACAAGGTAATTACTACGGAGCTTTAGGCCTAAAAGTCCAACAGGAGTGGTTGAGCTAACGGACTTAGAATTTTTGACGGTCACAGAATGTACCTCGTCGAAAGATGAGGATTTTTAGACTGGAAACTTGGTGTAAATGACCTAATTTCTAGGAAAATTACATTTAAATGCGGACACTAGGATGACACCACCGGAGCATGCTATGTTTTTCTATTGTTTTATTTCGTCAGACTCACCATTCTCTTCAATTATTTTGGATTCTACTCTAACAAAGTTTACCCCCATGAGACTCCAGAAGTATTTTGTGGACTCAAACACTTCACCCACCCCTCCATCGGCATAGTGATGAGTACATAATGAGTAGGGATGAGCGAGTACAGCATTATTTGTATCTGTATCTGTATCTGTTAACCATATGAATTATCTGTATCCGTATCCGTACTCGGAGTGGGCGGGACCTAACCCGGAAGTGGGTGTGATTTAACCCGGACGTGGGTGTGATTTAACCCGGAAGTAGGCCGGGTTGTCTTGAAACAGGCGGGGATTTAACCAGTATGTTATTTTAAGCATGCAATTGATATGGGTTGATCAGAAATTGTTATATTTATTGCTGATTAGAAAACTATTACAGGACAGCATCAGCATTGAGCTTCAGATCAATGATTTTGATCACAATAGCAAACGAACTATTTACAGAACAAGTTTTGCAACAATGAATACAACACATGCTGTTGCATAACTTTCTTTTTTAACTTTTTCATTTTTTTTAATTTATTTCCACGCCAGGTGTGTGTGTGTGTGTGTGTGTGTGTGTGTGTGTGTGTGTGTGTGTGTGTGTGTGTGTGTGTGTGTGTAGCTTAATTTGTAATATTTTGTATACCACTACTACCTAGAAAGTGTCAGACAGTGTTCAGTGCGTGAAGTAAAATAAAACTGGTTTCTACCAGCACCACGTCTGAACGAACCCACGTTTAACAGAACTCTACTGGTTAACAAGTAAGTACAAACTGAAATAAAAACAAACTTCAAGCTGAAGAAACCCTAAACGTTAACGGAAAAGACCCGCGAACCTGAGTGACTGAGAGACAGAGAGCTGTTCTGTGAGTGAGTGAGCAGAGCGGTGTGTGAAGGGGAGGAGCGCTGTGACGCTGTGTGAGGATTTTCATTCAGTCCGAGCACAGATATTGACTCGTATTACTCGTATAATACTCGTGCTCGGCAAAAGTGCTTTATCCGTACCGGATACTCGTTTCAGCCGAGTATCCGGCTCATCTCTAATAATGAGTGAACTTTCCTTTTTGGATGAACAATCCCTTTAACGATCAATCCATCTTCAAACCTAAATCTCACTGTTGTTCTGATCTGTGCCCATTTAATCCTAGAACACTAACGTCGGGTGTTTCTTACCCGAGCGAGTGTGTTCATGGGATTTTCATTGAGTTGCTGCTGTCTGAGTGGCGTGGGTCCTTGGGTAGCTTCATGCTGCTCACTGACGTCATAGAAGGTAGGGTAGTTCCCCTGCTCCCATCCCTGGTTTTTTAGGCATGTGTTCGGGTAACTTTCACCCTTTCACATAATGTAAGAGGGTAAACTTTTTTTTGAATATGATATAAATTGTAAATGATGCAGGGAGACTGTGCCTTCACCAGACATTTCCCAGGAGCGGCTGGACCAAAGAACAAGTTCCCAGCTCTATTATGTATTTTATGAATTTCCCCCCCTAATTTCCCCTAATTTTAGAGCCTTTTTATAGGGTCCCCCCATTATACCTTTTTTTCATTTTATGAGATGTTGTATCGGGGAATATAAAAGAAGTGTACTTCAAATTGCCATGTATTGTTGTACATTCATATATTTTGATGAGAAGTATTTTTTATCGGGTATATTATATTCTAGGGTTAATGAGGGATCAAGTTTTTGTGAAAATATGTTGTCCTCACATGAACAGCAGCAGAAGAAGCACTCAGACTAGAGCAGGAAAAAACATATATGTGGTAACCAAAGCTAAATGTCACAAAGTAACTTTTAATGAGAGTGTAAAGCCCAGTGAGAAGGATGTATTTTTCCATGGCAGTTGGCAGGTCTATATGTTAGGCTGTTATATCCCCAGCTCTCCAAACTCAAGTGTTCTCTTTAATTGCAGGTCAATGTGAATCTAATGCGTCAGCTTCCATAGGCCTTAATTAATTCTGCACCGAAAAGAAGCCCACGACACCCACCCATCTCTTTGTCGTTAACCTGCAAGAGACAGTTGGAAGGAATAAGAGCAGAAAAAGCAATGAAGAAGAAAAGTCATTGCAGTGCAGACAGAATGGCCTTTTACCACGAGCAGCCATGATCCACTCGATCACATCACAGCTATCGTGCAGCTACAGTGGAGGTGGAGTTCAAGCAGAGCGTTGACGACCCATTATGTTTAGAAGATACTGAGTTCCTAATGGAAGCTGGTTACATGGACACCACAGGATTGAACTGCCGGTTACGCACAGTAAATATATATATAATATATATATATAAGGACTGAACTGACTCACTGACAAAGTCACTTTGAAGGTAACTATAACATTTATTTTGGTTTGTTAGTTGCTATTCATTTAAGAACTAACTATCCTCTGCAGCTACAAGCTGAATGGAACTTTTTTCGATATTATATATATATATATATATATATATATATATATATATATATATATACTGGATATAGTATGTGTATGTTCTTTGTTGTGAAGAACCCACACAACAATCAATCTCTGATTCGCGATCCACCATCATGATCCACGATGTAGACACAGGTTCTGGATCTGTAAACGATTAAGCGCAAGCACTCCAGGGAAGAAATCAAGTCAGTGACATGAATTGATGAGCTATTAATGTGATAATGAGGGAGAAGAAGAAAGAGAGTTCTCTGTGTCATGTGTTCTAAGACATTCTAGTCATATAGCAGCATAACAAAGAGCAGGTCCTAGACAAACTGAGCCTTAATGACTAAGTGTTGCCTTGGTCTGTTATGGATGAAAAAATGTGATCTAAGGGACTTTGACTGACTCAAACTATTATTGATTCTTCGGATCTCCTGGGATTTCCATGCACCACAGCTAACTAAAGATATGGCCAAAAACGTCCAGTGAGAAGCAGTTACGCAAATGAAACGCCTTGTTGATGAGAGAGATCTGATCAGGATCGCCAGACAGGTTTGAACTAAAAAGATTATGGTAACTCAGAGAAGCACTCTTTCCAAAGGTGGTGATCAGAAAAACATCTGAGATTGAACAGCACATTACATCTTGAGGTGGATGGTCTGCGACAGCATAAAACCAGATCATATTCCACTCCTGTCAGCTGAGAATAGAAACCTGAAACTGTGGTGTCTGGATTTCTGCTCATGCTGTCTTTATATTGCTGTCTCAGAATATAAAGACAGCAATATGAATCCATTGACCCAACCTGATACCAATGAATAATGGTTTGAATGCTACAGGCAATATTAGTATTGTTGCTATCCATGTTAATCCCTTTATGGCCACAGTTTATTATATCCCAATGGCACTTCCAGCAGCATACTGATCCATGTCACAAAGCAACAGGTGTCTCAAACTGGTTTCATGCACAGGACAGTGAGTTCAGTGAACTTCAGTGATCTCTCAATCTGAATCCAGAATAACTACTTCAGTATGTGGTAGATTTGAGGATGAATCTTCCTTTTTTTTTAATGTATTTTGGGGCTTTTTATCACCTTTAATGGATAGGAGATAGAGTAAGCTGTGAAAGGGGGGATAAAGAAAGAGTGGGAGAGGATGAATGGCCGCGGGTCAGAATCGAGCTGGGGCCTCTTCAGGTTGAGGCATTGCCTCATTGGGGCAGCAGCTCTAACAGGTGAGCTATAGGCTGCCCCTTGGTTCCTTATTTAAGACTAGATTTTACCATTAAATCTTTTCCGGAAATAAAAAATTCTAAATCAACTAATAAGATATTCAATAATTTTCACCTGTAAGAACGGATATCTGAAAATTAATTTGTTGTATTGAGGATAAAGATTTTCATGAATGTGATTTTAAAATCTCTTTTCATTACTTATTTCATTAATCAGAAAAAGACTGTAAACAATTATAAAAAAAAAAAATCAGGTAACAACTTTAAATCTAAAAAAATTGTGAAATTCTTACTTTTTTATTAGATGCAAATAATTACAGATTTACAATTTCTGATACAACATTTTTGGGGATCTGATAATCTATGCAGCAGAGCTTGATATCTGTGATGATATAGTGTACACAACCATTTTAGCACTACATGGTTAATGCTGTCTTGAAGAGACTTTCGGAGAAGTTTACAGATGCACATGGACGAAGTGTAATAAAACAAACACCTATAAGTGTTTTTTCCCCACTAGTCTGAAAACGTTTTGCCTGTCATGTCTTGCTTTCATGTTTCCAACATCGTGTTAAGTGTGTGTCACACTGAGAGCAGAGTTTGGCTCTAGCTTTCATAGATTTTTTACCACATTTCTGTAAACCTCAGTCAGAATGAATCATGGCCAAGCTGGCAGAAATGTGCAAACAATCGAATTTACCTGTTTGAGTGAGTTGCACTGGTTCTATCACACGTGGACATCTCACACACTACCATGTTGTTTCATCAATGCACAATACATATTTTTAAAATTAAGATGTTTACTGGCGTACGATCAATAACAAAGAACCTTTGTGTTAATAGTACACAATTGTTAGGACAATACCCAAGTCAAACAAGATTTGAATCAACCATTAGAGCAGCATTATTTGAGAGTTTTTCTCATTTTCACTTTCTGAAGTTTCCCAGTCCCTGCTCATGGATGGATCTGTCATTGACTTAGGGAGATAGGTGGATCCAGCTACATGATCTTTGCTGATATATGCTAATTAGACCAACTTTACCAACAGATTAACCAGACACTAAAAACAAGCCATGAACCAGAACCAGAACTACTTTGGTAAATATGATTTAGGCTGATGGCTCACAGGGCTTGTGTGTTCTGACAGATTTTTTTTCTTTGTTTATTACTTTGCCATTCATCATTGCCATTTTCTAGCACTAGCGTCTCATTGGTGTTACACCTGTCTGCTTTTCCTTGCTTACAGTGTGGCTGTCTCACTGATCATAGCTAATTTTTTAACACCTTTAAATGCCAGCGCCACAATAAGTTCCTTTTTATCTTTTGAATGTTAAACTTTTAGATAGTAAAGTCAAAATCCAGTGTTATTTGTATCTCTATTTATCGCCCTCTAAAACCCCAACCTTAATTTTTACATGAAATGTCTGAGCTGCTGTCACTTTGTTTCATTCACCTTGACAGGATAATAGCTGGTGATTTTAATCTGCATATTGATGTCACCTCGGACTGCAAGGCCATCGACTTCATGCGAATTCTGAACTCTTTGGATTATACTCAACATATTACTGGGCTAACTCAGAACCATTGCCACACATTAGATTTAATGATCTCCAAAGGTTTAGATATTTTGATAAAAAGATTGTTGATATTAACTTGTCAGATCACGATTGTTTGTTTTTTGATGTGACCATGGATGGCACAAGATAAATTGTGCTCCTGCACAAAACTGCCTCTTTGCTGTCACTGTCCAATGAAAATACAATTTATTTATTTAATAGATATAGAAAAGTTGTGCGCTGGACCCAAGACTCAGGATACAGATGGGTACCTTCATACCCACTACATAGCAATAGCTGATTCTGCTCATAATAAACTTGATGATGATCATGTTTAGACTAGAAGAGTTTTTTGATCACTACCTTCAAATACTTACTGTTCGTGCTGCTTTGCTCCTGTTGGCATTTTCACATACTGTATACATTTGTCATTTGAAATCAATTTTTCATCTGTGAAATTTGCTGACGGCTGGAAGGAAAGTGTAACACAAGCTGTGAGGAACAGTTCAGGATGTGGCGATGGCAGATCACTGAGAGGGTTGGGATTCAGCTGCCAAGGCCCTGTGCTCATCCTCCACTACACCATCCTAATCTGATAACAGACCTACCTCTTCCCACTCATCACACCAGCCTTTGATTCACAAAATGGAACCCTAACCCTAACCCACACATCACAGGGACCATGACGGCTCCCAAAAATATAGCCACATATACTGTAGACCTTAAACTAGTTGTTTCTGGTTTGTAGTAAGACATTAATGTGTGTGTGTGTGTGTGTGTGTGTGTGTGTGTGTGTGTGTGTGTGAGAGAGTGTGTGCGTTTGTGTGTGTGTGTGTGTCTCGGCTGGGTCTTACTGAGAGTATAGAGGTATTTACACCACAGGGTTCAGCTGAATGGGCAAGTCACAACTACTTACTGTCAGAAAACAGACACACACCCAAACACACACTCACACACACACACACACAAACACACTGACGAACTTGGCCAAGGGTTGTGTCAGTGCTCACAAACGGAGTGTAATCATATCAAAGGAAAGATGAGGCGAAGCCACCTCCACTTGATATGGTGACTCACTGGGGATCTTGTCAAGGGGGTGAGTAGAAAGAAACATAGATACACATAGAGAAAGTTGCAGCAAACCCTTATACCCTTTTTAGCCTCAATAAAAAGGCTCGGAACAAACCATACTGCATGCACAGTCATCATGCCGCAGGTGGATTTAAACATCACAACGTTTACTACAGGTTCTCCAGACCCATCCACACCTGCCACATATGCTCAGTGGGAACCTGCTCTCATCTGTGAAGAGAAAGGGCCAATTCTGTGCTGGTAGACACAGCAAACCTTCTTGCGACTTATTGCACGTATGGATGTGCCATCCTGGAAGAGCTGGACTACCTGTGCAACCTGATTGGGCTGCAGGCAGCACCTCATGCTGGCAGTAGTGACAAGGACACTGGCAGAACCCAAAACTAGACAATAATCAGTCAGGAAGGATAAGGAGAGGTTAGCTGTCAGTGGCCACCAAATGTAAAACCATTCCCTTTTGGGGGGTGTCTTGTTTTGCCACTTCATTGCACCTGTTGTCACTTTAATTTGCACCAAAGCCGGTGAAACTGATTCACAGTCACTTGTCTTTCCTGAATGGACAGATTGATAAACCTGAAGTTTAACTGACTTGGTGTTATTCTGTGACCATCAAGTGCTGCTTTAATTGATTAACCAGTGTAATATGAGAAGGCCCTCTGCACTGTCAGAGCTGCCTTTGACTCTGGATTAAAAGAGGGAAATAGAAACAACAAGTAAGTCTCTGAGAAATTGAAAATTACAATGTTGAAAAACAATATATATATATATAAATCCTGGATCTGCCCTATGATCTGGAATTTAACTGAAGTTCCGCCTAAATGTCCTCCGATATCTTTATCTGGAGCCGTGTTCTCGTTGGCACGCAGCTCTTCCCCAACGGCACGCGAGTGGTGCATCACTACTTCTGGTAGCAGACATTTAGGCTTAAAACACGTTGTAAATGAAGCTCTGTCGAGTCGAGTTTCAATGTTTGGAGCTTGCGGCCACTTTGATAACACCACAGGAGCAGTATGGAGGTATTTAATGTATTTTTCCGTTTTTTTATTACTTCTGAAAAATGAGTCACTAGTTACTTCAATTGGATTGGATTTGGCTGCCCCACTGTTTACCCCTGAAACTCCAAAAGTGTTTTGGGGAAATCACCCCTCCATCTGCAAAGTGTTGAGTAGATAATGAGTACATTTACATTTTTTCTGTGAACTATCTCTTTAAAGTTGGATTAACTAACTGCACAACCCCTTATGTCTCTAACCACAACACAAAATCTGGTTTTATATGAGTGCTAGCTATCTCCTGAGGAACTATCAGCTCTCTCAGCTTCCAGTCCCTCCCTGTCATTAGCTTCACTGTTTCATCATGTCTGTTCAAATTAACTTGGTGCCTCATCTGGTCATCCCCGGCCCCTGGGAACAGAGTTCAGGAGATGGACAATGAACAATGTGTGTGTGAGTGTGAGACAGGTGGGAGGGTGTCTTCACAGCTGGATCTAGCTGCTGTAGGAGGTCTTGTTGTACAGTCTGCCATCTTTCTCTCAGTACACTAACATTTTAGATGTGGTTCTAATGTTGTACTGTAATGAATAAAATGTATGCATGCACTGTAGCTTATATACCGGTAACTGTTTATTAGCTTGGTGTAAGATCGTTACAAAGAGAGCACTTCATTTCCATGTTGATGTGGTAACAGATGGTCACACAATGTGTGGGTCACTGTATGTACATATATGCATGTGAGTGTGTGTGGGTGTGTGAGTGTGTGTGCATTCACGGCATCAAGTACAACACACCTACAACCCCACCACACACACACGGCAGTTCACACCTCATACCCTTGAGCCAAATGTGATACCAATCATTCTCACAGGTTTTATTCAAGACGCATGTTCTATTGCATTAGAGCAGATAGAACAGTATGAGTCAAGTCTGCTGTCTTATCTTTTATTCATCTTATTTAATGTGAAATTAATTTGTGTTTTTGTTGATATTATGTGATACAGTACATTATATGATGAACACTGTCATATGGACTTGCAATACATTACACTTTCATCTGGTGCAGGATGTGTAATGATCCCTGTTGGCAGGTACGTTCTCTCTATAAACACTGTGATTAGTGTGTTTGCAACAAATATTAAATGTGTATGTGATAAGCAGAACCAGTTTTCAATGAATCATCCTTTATTCAGGAGAGGATTCCCTCCAGGGAGATCGTATTACATGTGTCTGCCAGGATTTTCTCTTCTGTACAGACAGGAATTATCCACAGAGCTGTAAACAAAACAGGATCATACCATTTGGTTGCATCGTTGTTTTTCATCTGTCTAGAGGAAAATATTCCATTCGTTGATTTTTTTTTCTTCTGCTCCAGGTCTTGGTCTTTGAGGCAAGGGCCAGCCTAGACAGCCTGTCCACACAGGTCTTTTCGTTCCTCCAGGAGGATCCTAATGTATATCCAGGGCCGGGTCTAGGCAGGGGCAAGAGGGGGCCTGGCCCCCTCAAATAAATGTTGTGCCCCCTCAAACTAAATCCCCCAAAATATATTAAATTTCATATATTTTTTATTATCTCATGCTTCTCTCCTCCGCTCCACTTCTTAATGACTTAATTTCTTGCTTGCCCCCTCAAATATAAAATATATCAAGTAGTTTCTCATGTCATGTTTCTCACCTCCGCTCCATCTCCCCTTTTCGCTCTGCTCAGTGTATCGGCCTGCTGCCGGTTCACTGTGAGGGATAGCTGTCTGCCCAACTTCCAATCACCCTTTAGTATGCAAATGAGCTAGTGTCAGGTTTCTAATAGCAGCTTGCAGCAGTAAACTGCGAAGCAAAGGAGCTCTGTTAAATTCGGTCATAGTGTTTTGTGTAGTGACATACTTAATTGCTAATAACATAATAAAAACAAGAGTTAATATTTTTCTTGAAAATCTTTATTTTCTCAGTCAACAACAACAACCAAAACCACATAACCAAATTCTTGTAGTAGCTAAGCTGTAGCCTATTCTCCTAGATCAGGGTGTGTGGGCCCACAGTCCCTGTCATGTGTCACAGCACGGGGAGAGAGCACTGTCCGCTCCCTGCCACAGACTGAGCACAAATGATCTGTGCGTGCAGACCCCTAAAGAAAGCCCCGCCCCCACCCAACTTCTGCAATCTGGCTGCTATTTTACAATCCCATCTTCACTTTTCCACTCCTGTAAAACTTTCAGCAGACTTGTCCCAACCTTGTGTATCTCATTCTCCTCAGGGACTCAGCCTTGTAAACAAGTGACATACAACACTAGTGTAGAGATTGCTTGCATTCCATTCTGCTGATCATTCTGAGGTTACATATACAATGCATCAGTTTTTCAGAGCTTTTAAAAAACATACTCCTCCTGCCCCTACCAATGGAGATCATGGTGGCAATGCTCTAGCTAGCACCTCAGCAGCTAGCGCTGCACCTACCCCTACCAGTGTTGTAGCTAGCAGCGCATCAGCTAACGTTAGTAGTGGTTCTGCTGCCTGCATCACTCCAGCAGTAGCTAGCATAACACCAGCAAGCACTACTTCTACTCTACCTCCTCCTTTCCCAGCTGTTCTTACAGTTAACCCCAAACTTCCCATTTTACCCAGTGACTTAACCACCATTGCACCATCTCAGCTATTATTAAGTAGCTACCCAAAACGTGCATTTAGCAAAAAACTGAGGTCCTTCAATCCTGCCTGGTACCGCACACGACCATGGCTTGAATACTCTGCTGAACGGGATGCATGTTTCTGCTTTCCCTGTCGCAAATACAGTACTGTGAATGAGAGGGATGTTGTGTTCACTCTGACTGGTTTCAACAACTTGAAAGTTGCACTGGAAAGTGACAAAGGGCTGCAGAGGCATGTGTCCTCCCACAACCATGTGCATGCTTCTACTCTCTGGGCTGAGCACCAGAAGAGAGAGGCTACTGGGGGAAATGTTGACACATTATTGGTTGGCAAGACACAGGTAGAGAAAAACCGGTACTATGTTAAGAGTGTGGGCAACGCTGTGAAGTTCCTCTGTGTCAATGAGTTGAGTCTACGTGGAACAACGGAACACAGGCGTGATGCTGCTGGTCATGATGATGATGATGATATTGCTTCTGGGCTTTTTCTTAAGTTAATGGAATATACCCTTGAGAAAGATAAAAACTAGCCAGCATCGCCAAGGGTATCCCAAGGAATGCATCATATACATCAAATCACATACAAAATGAAATTATTGACACACTGGCAAACATGGTGCTCAGAGAGATACAAAAAAAATATGAAAATGCTGATGCTGTGGGTTTTTGCCTCAAGAGTGATGGGAGCAGGGACAGGTGTAATGTCGAAAACCTGTCAGTTATGATTAGGTTTGTCAGTGCTTCCCTACCCGAGGAGCATCTCATTGGGTTGCTTGACCTCGACCAACTAGATGCACAGTACATAACCTCTGAGATCCTGAAGTGCCTCTCTGATGCTGGTTACAGTGCTGACAACATTCTGAGCCAGTGTTATGATGGAGCTTCAGTGATGAGTGGGGTGAGAGGAGGTGTTCAAGCTCTGCTCCAACAGAAGCTGGGAAAGTATATACCCTACATTCACTGCTACAACCACCAACTGCACCTGGTAGTTGTGCATGCCATGCAGAGCGAACAATGTACTAAAAGATTTTTTGATCTGTCTTCTTCCTTGTACAACTTTTTTCAGCACCACTACATCACTAGAAAATATGATGCTCCTAATCTTAGGAGGCTAATTCAAATCCAATGGACTAGCCACTATGAGGTGACACGTTGCATTACTGAGAATCAATCAATCAATCAATCAAATTTTATTTGTATAGCCCATATTCACAAATTACAATTCATCTCATAGGGCTTTAACAGGGTGTGACATCCTCTGTCCTTAACCCTCAGCAAGAGTAAGGAAAAACTACTAAAAACCCTTTTAACAGGGTAAAAATATGTAGAAACCTCAGAGAGAGCCACATGTGAGGGATCCCTCTCCCAGGACGGACAGAAGTGCAATAGATGCCACGTGCAGGAAAACATCATCAATAATCAAAGTCTCTAGCAGCATTTGATGAGGGTAGACATCCCGAAGGACAACCCCAACATGACATGCCAAGCAGTCCCGCTGCAAGCACAGTCCATGCTCAGCAACCAGCAGGACCACGATCCACCATCCAGACCAGACGCCACTCCAGTCCTCAGTCACCGTCCACCGCCGTCCACCAGGACCCATCACGAGCCACCACCGCGGTCCTGGTCCACCGCCCGTGCCCAATGCCAACGCGACACAGGGTCCGCCACCAGCACCACGATCAGCCCACATGACTCAGAATCCGCCACACTGGATCCAACACCGCAACCCCTGGTGCGTGATCCACCATCTGCATCCATGGTGCGGCCACAGAGGCCCTGGAATGAAGATCAAATAATCACTGTTCTGTCTGAGGTGGCAACGGATGATGATGCTGCAGTGGATTTGTGCACTGAAGCATCAGGCCTGCTCTGCCAGATTAAGAGGCAGCACTTCTTTAAAATTGGCAAGTTTCTGGTGCAAGTGCTTGGTCTACTGAAACCAGCAAATGCCATACTACAGTCTCAGTCTGTGGATATGTGCAGAGCCTCAAACGAGGTTGGTACAGCACTGGATTCTTTGAGGGCCATGAGGGATCACAGCGATGAGTGGGGAGAGGGAGATCACACAGCAGCTGGGGATGACATTCCAGCAAAGAGAAGGAGAACAATGAATAGGCACCTCAGTGACTGTGTTGTAATTACAACAGTGGGCCACACAGACACAGATGACAGTGTTCCCCCCCCATAAGACACTTAAAAGACCTCTACTAAACATTCTGGACCGGGCAATTACCGAGTTGGAGACAAGATTCTGCCAGAAGAATTTGGAGCTGATGAAGGCCACGTCCAGCCTTGTGCCTACATCTGGCACATTCCTCCATGGAGCTCTGTTGCATCCTTTGGTTGAGCTGGCTGGCACTGATGCAGGATATCTGAATAATGAAATCCTGGTGGCAAAGCCCATGTTGCTTAAGGAATGCCCCAATGAACCAGATCTGTCTACAGTGTGCAAAACCCTACAGCACTACAAGGCAGCATTTCCCTTGTTGTACAAGCTATACATTACAGCACTGGTCATTGGGGTTTCTTCAGCTGCATGTGAGAGCTCTTTCTCCACACTGTCCCGTGTCTTAACCCCCTTTTGCAGAACTATGCTGCATCACAGAAAGAGGAACCTGGTTATCTTGGCCCATGAAAAGTCAATTACATACAAGCTGGACATGGACGGATTTGTGAGGGAGTTTGCCAAGGGAAACAGGAGGCTGACGTTCACCTAGAGACCTAGGAGAACTTAACTAAAATTAGTGGCCAGCAAAAATGCTGTAGTTAGCCAACGTTGTTTGTTTTTTCTAGGCTAATAGCCTTTGTTTTATTTCTTTAATTTTTATTTTAAAAACTAAACAAAAACATCCTCCTAAGGGTGTTATAAAAATAAAAAAATACAAAAAAATACAAAAACATCCTCCTGAGGGTATTATAGAAATAAAAAAATACAAAAACATCCTCCTGAGGGATTGCCACCTTATCGTGGTCAGGAGGTTTGAGTGCCTCAGTGACCCTAAGAGCTATACCAACAGAAGCTAGTCTTCATAGGGACACCCAAGTTGGGCAGGTCTTAGGGTAGAGGCCTGACAAAGTGCAGTCAGTTTAGGTTGAGGGTAGGACATACAACTAACAACCCAAGTTCATATATGGTTAGTCTAACAACAATAACTAGAATGAAATAAGTGTGCCAAGCATTTGAGACCACAGTACTTTACAAGGCACTAGTTCAGTGTACCCGCATCCTAGTGAGTGAATTTGTCAATTAGACATGGTAAAAGGTGCTGGAGCACAATGCCCCCTCAAGATTTGTGGCTGCCCCCTCATACATGCCTGTCTAGACCCGGCCCTGTGTATATCCAGAGCAGATGGACTGTATAATCCCTCTGGTGTGTTCCAGGCCTGCCCTGCGGTCTCCGCACAGCTGGATGTTTTGGGAATACCACCACATGGAGAAATCCAGAAGAGATTTCAATGAACTCCAAATACTACTTTACAGCTACTTTCAGACATGCACTGAACTACTCTGTTCTTCCGTGTTTACTCCGGATGAGGTCTAGGGCAAATGTCCGATTGGCCACCTAATCCAGGATAAGTAGCTGTATTCATCTCGAGCGAGTACAGGGTTTTTGACACTTCTAACGGTCGGCAAAAATAAAAGACACGTAGAAGACACTCATGAAGATGTCAAGAGAGTTTGTGGTGATAAGAGCTGTGCAGAGTTAATATGGGACTTCCTGCCTGCTGCTCCATCTCACCTGAATAATGCGGAAGATTTGTCGCTGCTGTGAACGTCTGTGCAGAGAACCTCCCCAGCTGCATTGTGCATGTGTGAAAGGTAAATTGCAGGTCAGTTCTGAAAATGGCTTACATTTTTCCTGGACATCTTAGCTCCTTGTGTCCTAGAGGATGAGGCCACATACCATTCATTCGAACCTCGTTTTTGCCACTTCATATCCAGCATTAGTTTTGTCAGCAACACAAAAGACGATGTAGCTTGGTGACAGCTGGAAAATAAACCGACTGATGACCGAATAAGGTTAAAGACACTTACAGAAAGAGTTTAGGTATGTGTGGCGCAGAATCACCTGAACCTTTGTAAACATGGGCCTTCACATTTACGTTTTTTACTTGAACATGATTTATAATAAAAATACTTCAATTCAAATTAATATATTTTTCAATTTAAATTAATAAATGTTAAATCATAGAATTTTCTTGACACACATTTGCTGAATAAATAACTTTTAATACAATATTTTGGTCAAAGATCTTTACACTTCAGGTATATATGACACGTTAACACACTTCAGATAAAATAATGTACATAAGGAAAGTCTTTGTGCGAAAGTTTCTTCTTCTTTCTAATCTAGTTGTGACTGCTCCGTCTATGCACCTGGCACAAAGAACATTCAGGAGTGTAAGAGATTTTTGCTGAACTATTTTCTGTGTAAGCAAACGTTTCACAACTCTCGATGCTCTACATTTATATCATGTAATTGAATAAGGAAAGTGGAAGTGAACAGTTGAGAAATCCTTTAGAATTGCTCTTTGGATAATTCTTTTTTTAAAGTGCAAAATGAATGTGGTGAAAAGTGATGAACTTGTGGTTAAGGCTGGGAACGTGAGGTTATTGAGAATCATCCTAACTGTCTTAAAACCATGAACGTAAAGCCCTTAGGTCTTTATAAAAAGTCAAGGTGAATGAACAGAGTTAACAGATGAGCAACATTATTATTATACTGAGGAGAAAGTCAAATAAACAAGAATGATGGTTACCAGATCCATAAAGTTTCAAAATTGAGGCATAATTAAAACATTTATATAATCAATTTAGATCCAATATTGAATATTGTAATATGTAATTCCAAAAGTCATATTTGTTACAGTCCAAACAAGCTGAAGGTAAGATCCAGGACGTATTGTGCTGGTGAAATGTTTTACAATGGTGAATGAAACATGAGCAGAGGATGTTCATGTAGAGTGTGTGTTCACATTTTGGCTTATTTGTTTTAATTGGACGCATTAGAGGGAGAGAATGTTTCTCTATTCATGATTTCCCTTCACTTAGTAAGCAGCCCGGAGCAGAGGAGTTGGAGAGGAGCTGTGAGATAAAAGAGGAGTGGAGGGTGGGATCGAGAGGGCTGTCCGCTGAGAATCGGACTCCCCCATTCAATCCATGCAATCTCCACGACAGCGAGAAATAGATTGCTTTTTAAATAGATTGCTTAGCTCCCTATCTTTGAGCCACTGATGTGGATACATTTCATAGCGGCCCTTGTTTAACTGAGTGCCAGCACATAGCATGATAGCTGAGCCACTTACCCTGCCGTTATTAAGGGTGCAATATTGTTAGTATAGCCCTCATCCCTTATTTGGACTCTAAAAACAAATGGGAAAAGAGAATGAAAGAGAAACATTACAGACACATTAGGGGAGCTGGGGGGGGCATCCTTGAATGGATGCGAGAAAGATATGTATAGTTATTAATTGTAATTGTATTTTGTGTGTATAAGCTCCAGCGAGTCCTTCATTAGAGTCAATATTACACTAGAGGTAGGAGAAAGGGATGGGGAAGGGAAAAGCAAAAGCGGAACAGAGGGAATCGTCTGTGTGCTTTTGTCTCAGGATGAGAGGAAAAGCAGCACATTTCCAATTGATTAATACTGCAGACAGGGCTTGTTGGCGGAAACCACATTATGCTGCTGGTTGGTGGGTGGGTTGCAGGGGGGAGAGGAGTAGGGAGCGAGCGAAGGAGGAGGAAGAGAGCCAGAAATGATATCAAGATTCAGTTATGGCTTTAAGCTTCCTCTCCTCAGAGTTCCAGTCCTGCTGCTGCTGACTGTACCGGGCCTTCTCATCACCTCTTTGCAGCACAGAGAAAATGATTTTCTCCTGAGAGTAGGAGACAAATTCTAAACAAGCTATTTTAAAATGTAAAGATTTAAACTGTCGCATTAAACAAAAACATTTTTAAGGATTTTAAGTAAAGAAAAACTAGGACTGAATTGTTCTATGAATTTAGAATAAAGACTTGGTGTCTTCTTGAATTATTTTGTAAAGCTGGACATTTTGTTTTATAAAATGTTTATATAGAACTAAGGTGAGTGTATCATTTATTTTGACAGTTACAGTAGGTCTTAGATTAAATGTAATTTCAGCTTGGATTAAATGATTAATAACACAATATTCAGTCCTGTCCAGGTGTGGGGTGATGCAGAGGGGGGGTTCACATCCTGGGTGGTTCAAGATTACAAAACCTTTAGAGAAAGAGGTTTGGTGGGTTTGTTTTTTATTTTTAGATTAAAAAAAATTCAACATTAAATCACTGTTGACTTTTTAAATAGTTAAGTGAGGGCTTTGAGCTGATAAAAAGCATAATTCACAAAGTTTGAATTATCTTGTGGAATTATTTTTATTATGTAAATAAAATAACCTAACCTCATAACATATCTGCTGTCTCAAATTAGGATTTCCATAAACATCACTTTTAGAAGACACAGTGTCTTTATCCCAAACACATATCTTCTGACTGATGATAACTCACAGATATATAGTTCTGTATTTTTTATATTGTTTCCCAAATCCTCAATGATTTCCTTAAACAGGTGAGATTTTTTTAACTTCTTTCTCTTGCAGATTAATCAATATTAGGTGCAGTATAAGAATAGACGATGGTGTGTTTTGGAAAAATGAACATTAAGAATATTCGAACCGTTGCTCTGTTACATTATTAAACCTTAAAACAATTAACATGGATTTTGTACATTAAAGAATTCAAAGATACAAATACAATACAGGTGTTCAATTGTACGTCTGCAGTTTGACATTTATCTGACACATATGTAAAATATGGTTCATGCCGGATACTTCTTCTGTCTGTCACAGGGAATTTTTTTTCCCTTTTTCCCACTCAGCCATTCTCTGCTACATTATACTCAGTTTCAGTCTACAGAGAGAGCAAAGTAAAGATGATGCATAATTAATTGGTACAAAAGCTGACTATTTCCTGTGGCGTTCCTGCCAAATGAGCCTGAGTCCTATCCTTCCCATCATTACCGTCAATTTTCCTTAATAGTGTGCTTAATAAGTAATGAGTGGCCTGAAAACAGCTGTAACCGATAGATTCTTCATCAGGCTGTAACCACTCCATTTCAGTAACAGGAACACTCTTTTTTTACTTTTATACCCCATGTAGAATTACTGGCTAATGGACAAATTGGGACTTGGGCCAGTAGAACAAATGTAAAAAGAAAAGAAAAACAAAGTGTTAAAGATTTTGCATTCATGGATACACTTGTTTCCATTCAAAAGCAGTGTATTGTGTGTGTGTGTGTGTGTGTATTTTTGGTCCGGCAGGGTTGGTTTTAGGATTCTAATTAATACGGTTATAACAGGATTACAAGAGATATAATGTACTAAGACGCTCAGGGTGTTTGTGGGCTAAATTAAATAGGATGTAGTATGGTAATCTGCTGCATGGTGATAAGAGGATGTAAATAGCCACAGACACCAGATCAGTAATCTGGTGTGAAAACAATGGTGTGAAGCTCTGGGTGTCCTCTTGATTTGTTGTGGTGGTTGTGATGTGGAGAGGTCCCGTCCGTATTATAGTATCTCACAGGGTCATAAGTAAAGTCCTAATGTGATTTTTGTCATAATTGAAACAATTTATTTCACCTTACTGTATATTCCACCAGATGAACCTGAACTAAGGAATGAATTCTGCAAATTTTACTTAAACCTTTCAGGATTTATTTTCATTACAGCCTCTCAAGCCTCTCCTCCCCATCCCAAGACAGATCACCCTGTAAAATCAGCTTTGTCAAATAGCTTTCAGAGAAATGCAATAAATAATTAAATGATCCATTTAAAAACATTTACATTTTCCTGAGGCTATTGTTTAGAATGTAAATATTTCAGCTCCCATCTTGTGCTTATGGCTGACCGGGAACCATAGTACAGTATATAAAAATCAAGTAGGAATATGGCAATAGATCTTTTCTACAATCATTGGTTAATAAATATGCTCGCTGCCACAAGTGCTACAACTAAATGATTGTACCAATATGGAACTCTCCCAAAACAAATGTATAACTCAGCAGAAAATGCTAGTGTGTAGATAAAAGCAGAGAAAAGTGTCTGTTAAAATGTTTGCAGCAAAAAAAAACATGGTGCTGATGTTCTCTATACACCTATTTGGGTCCGGGGTGGTGGGCAGGTGATACAACTGCTTATAAGGAAATAAATATTTAATTTAGTTTTACTATAATTTTCTCAGGAATTGGCTATTTTGCCTTTTTTTTTATCAGACCCAACTGATCTAAAATCATATGTTACGATTTGAAAGTTTCCGTTCTTTCAAGTCAGATTTAAAAACATTACAGTGATGCTGGTGTAGAGAGGAAGCAGAGGAGAGGAATAAATTCATTTTATTTTCTAATCGCTGGGTTTGTCTGTAGGATCGCTGGAAAGGGCCTCTGGAGTGAGATCCAGGAGCTGACAGAAACATGTTTGGTAGCAGTCCATGACAAGTATAATTTTGTCCAGGATCTCAAAATTGACATCTGCCGGCCTCACTCTGTATGCTTACCAACAAGACATGGAATTATTTAATCCATTCCAAGAATTCCTCGAAAATATAATATAATTTTGAAACACTAATGCAGGCCTCAAATGCCAGAATTTATTTATACCTTATATTGTGTTAATTAAAGCTTCATTTCACATTTTGATTTCAAGAGAGGGATTTATTTATATTAACAGCCACATTTATTGAAAGACATAAGGCACTTACAGGGGAAATAACATTCACTTCACTGCTGTTGTAGAAATGATTGAAATGCATGCAACATTTATCCCTGGTTAGCTTTTAAACAATTATCATCATCAGCAGTAGTATGCCATTAGCACAGAGTACAGCATACATTAGTGCACGACAACAGCTCTTCCACTGCAGATAAAGACATGTGGAGAGATGGCATTCACCTTGGATAACCAGCAGTTTACACATCCCAGTACCACTATCAGCAGCCATTAGCCTACATTAGTCAGTGAGAGGCCACAATGCTTAATTCATTCAAACATCTGAGAAATGTTCAATTACATTTGATATTATGTGTCAACAGTATGTTTACACCATGGCAGCTCTTACAACTGCTTGGAAACAGACAGAGTCCAAATCCAGGGTGACACAGAGACTGACACTGAGACAGCACTTCATACCACATCATTGTCACTGACGAGCCTTTTCCTAAAAGTCTAGTTTTTGTTGCATCAGTGAGTTAAAAAATAACCCTAACCCATGATTAAAGTCTATTCAATTTAATTATTAGTTATTATTTATGTAGCAGTGTTGTTTAAATGTAGATAAGTGTAGCCAGTTTTACCACCTAATAAATACAGTAACTGAAGTGTATCAGTAGGTGTGAATGTTATGTGTTCACATGATGCTAAATAAATCACGTGGCAGCAAGGATGTCCGCCAGGCCTGCAGCACCCAGAGACACACAGAACACACAGGATACAAATAGCAAGTCCTCATCATTGCTTAACAATCAACACACAAATGCAGTGTGTGTGTGTGTGTGAGAGTGTGTGCGTGATTTTTATTCATATGCGATTCCACCCAAACGGCTAATTTTGCATCCTCCTACACACATTCTAGCGTGTTGCTCTTCTTTGTTTCCGCAAGTAAAGGAACAGTAATTATCAGCTAATCCAAGTATAAGTACATATAATTATATTATTTGAATAATCTGAAATGCTAATGACTGGTATAATTTGTATTATTACAATTATGAGCATGTCTCACTGACTATGTGGCTAACTTTAAAATTAACTCCTGCCTGGCAATATTCTACATGACAGTAACACAGGCGTGGAAATTTGCTCATTTGATATTCCTTACCAGCTACAGGTTGACGTGTAAAAAATGATTTACACTCGCCAGGCGGTATGAGGAAATCTCCAGCGTATGATCATGGGAAGTGACATGTGTGAGGACATGGCTGTGACAGTCAAGTTGATCCTATTAGGTTTTTAAATGGATTTTACATGGGTGTTAAGGTTCAGAATGTGCCATCAGACATGGAGAGGGAATCCATATTCATGGAGCATTGCCCTGGCCTGCAACACAGAAAAAGCTGGTTCTAGACCATTTGAGCTGGGTGTAATTGTTTATCTAGACGCCTCTTAACTCACTGCATAAATTTGCATAAAAAAGGGGAGTAGAGGGGGGAAGGTAAGAGGAGGCTCAGCTCGGCTCAGCTCAATAATAAAAGCTCGACATAGACTTGAATGAGTGGAGGTTCCACGCTATATCCCCAGCCATAGGAAATACAGCACAATGCTGTCTGCTGAAGTATTACTACTCATTCAGTTCAAGGCAATAATGATGATATGTTTAGGTGCAGCAAGCTTTTTTTCTTCTTCATAAAACCAGAATTTTCTTCATCCTGAGATCTGACACAGCTTTTAGATGATCAGCAGTGATCAAAGCAATGATAAACTGACTGGAACTTAATACATTAATCCTTTTTTTTTACTGACAAGAAATTACTCAGCAACATTTTTAATAATCAATTACATAATTAATCAAACACAATGTGTAGTTCCAATTTGTGAGGAGCTGCTGCTTTTCTCTCTTTGAAATGACTGTAACTGAAAACGTTTAAGATCTAGATTTTAAACTGCTGGTCTGCATATGCCAGTGAGGGACATTGTATTTTGGGTGTAATTAGAAATTCCCCTCACTGACATATGTAGACCCGTGTCTTTTCACATTCTTATTTATACTGTAGAATAGATGATTAACTGATACATGACTCATATATAATGCAATATAACAATGATAAAAAGTAAAAAATAAACAACAAGAATGATTATTTGTGCTAATTCTCTGTCTCTCTCTATCTTCTGAAGTGTAATTTAAAGTGTGAAGTGATCAGTAACCATGTTTTTACAGGGGAACAGCAGTGGTAAATCTGTTTAAAATATATTCATTTGTTAATTTATAAAAAGCTTATAAAAGCTTATAAAAACAGCTGCCCTCCAAACTCTATAATTTGTTTATTTCTACCTAAAATTTTCTTTAAAAAAAGGCACTTCTGAAGTACAATATTAGGTGACATGATAATGGCCCAAAGGTTGGTTGTGCTATATTTCCTGATCTAATCCTGACGCCCTGTTTTGAAGAGTGTCTCTGTCAGATTTAAGCATTTCAGTTTCACTGTTGCATGTGGCATCTTCCTCAATTATTCGTTTTAAATCAAATTACCTCCCAGCACAGTTGGAGCCAAAATAGACATGTATTGTCCAATAATATTTACCATTTCTCATGGCATTGGACATTTTAAAGTACGTGGATTGAGGGTTTTGCTTGGGTTCAACTTTTTCATTACTATCCTGGTGCCCAATATTAGTTTAATCTGGCTATATTAGTCATTTTAGAAATATAATGGAGCTCCACGAATTCTAAGCGAATTAATTATGTGTTGAAGATCATTCTGCATTTGTTAGTTGCCAAGGCTACACAGAAATCAACTATAAAGCTTTTAAATTAAGTTATTATGGTGTAGCCAAGGCTGACTACCAGCAGATATTAAGGCCACAGATTATTAAGGGGTTAAAGCCAGTATTGACCTAATGAATCTCCAAATCAATAGTGACGCCTGAACCTCTTGATGTAAATATACATGTTTGTGTTAGTATGGAGGCTATCATGCATTGTTCATGCAGAAGAGTTGCATAACATGAAGTTGCTGTCAGACAAGACAATGAGCCAGTTTTTCTTTGTGAGAACAGACAATGTCGAAGCAACACGTCCAACACACACACACACACACACACACACACACACACACACACACACACACACACACACACACACACACACACACACACACACACACACACACACACACACACACACACACACACACACACACACACACACACACACACAAAACAAAAACACACACACTATGCTGTCCAATGCCATAGAGACAGAGACAGACTGACAGATGCACGGTGGGACAGACGTGATAACAATCGATCTCAAAACGTGGCTCGACAGACAGGAGGTGGAAAGCTAAAAAATACATGGTAATGCAGTACAGATCAAAGAAAGGTGGGTTTCTCTTTTTGGAAGGGTGGAAAGTGGAGGTGTGGCTTCATCCAAACCTGACAGTCCTCCCTTGGTGGGTGGGGGGGTAGTCGGGGTGAGGTGAGGTGGGTGGGTGGGTGTCGGGGCTGGGGTGGGTGAAGAGAGGACTCTCCTCGACTACGCGTATTCTTAAGCAATAACAACGTGATCCGTATTATCCACCCAAGAATACCCGTCACCGAAGAGAATCTTTCAGGAAGCATGGGGAGCTAAGCCAGAAACCATGTGAGCAGCGCCACTGCCATCGCATCATCATCACCACCACCAACATCACCACCATGGCCATCACCGCAACCATGAGCAGCCTCCCTTCAGCCTCCAGTGGCAAACAGACACATACAAAGATAGAGAAAGGGGGGCAGTTGCATTGATTGAAGATGCCTTGCTGCAGCGTGAGGCAAGGCTCCATCAATGGCTCCTCTGCGAAGGAGAAAATTGACAATGGTTGTATTTTCAATCCGAGCCAGGAGCGTGTGGGGAGTGGAGAAATTGGAAAAAAAGAAAAAGTTCTGTAAAAGCTGAGGTTAGCTTGATTCACTCTCCTGGTTAAGTGCACTAAACTGTGGAAGTGACAAGGGAAGGGGGAGGGGGTTTGCAGCCCAAACCCCCAACAGCAAGCCTCTTACCTATGCCAGGGCCTGCCAGCACCGCCCCTGTCTCCTGGAAGTCGTCATCCATCGGCGAGATTCAGTTCCCTGCCACTGCTCCTGCTGGGCCCTGTATGGGTGTAATTAGAAATGGGGGGTGGGGGGGGGGGGCACAGGGGAGACGCAGTGTTAGGGAGGTCAAGCCGGGAGCTGCCATGGTGTGACAATAGCCCTGCACACTCCATTACACCACCACCACCACCCGCCTGCAGCAACACAAGGACAGAAATCAACACACGGATTATACCACAGGAGGGAGGCTGCAGCGCATGCAGAGAACTAATTTGTTTGATTATATAAAAATATTGCTGCTTTTTGCGGCATCACACCAGTCTACGCTCCTGCCCCCTTCAGGCTGATTACTGCTGTCTGGTTAAAATTCATGGAGACATGTCACAGCCCATGACACTCATTTCCTTTAAAAAATAAAATGTAAAAAGTTCCTCTCAAATTAATTTCTAAATGTTAATTTAGAAATCATTATTATGACTTTTGCTCTTCTTTATTTTCAAATTAAAGCTGTGAGTTTAAATGCTGGAGCCGGGCCATGAATTATGTATGAAAAGTTCAAGCTAATTTATTCCATTCCATTCTAATTGAACTAGCCAGCTGAATACAAAGAGTATGCTCCAGTTAAGCCGATCAAAAATCATTCCATTGATTAATTGTCTCTAATCAATATTTACAATTACTCTGCATATGGTTTGGTTAAAGGAATAGGCTTGACAGTGTGTGTCTGCTCGATGCCGATGGCCAAACCTAGATTAACTGGTCTAAATTTGAATTTTATTACACACGCCCGAAATTACTGTCATTTGTTGGATTTATGTCAAAGTCGAATTAATTGACAGGGATAATGCCTTTTAATTTTTTTAAAGTTTAACAAGCAGATCTGCAACAAATATATACAGAAAACAGACATTCATTCATCTGAAGGAAGAACAAAAATCTGACTCTACAGATGAGGCTGAAGCAAGATGGACAAATTAAAAGATGAAATCAACAGCCCTGAGCAGAAGTGGACAGAGAAGCAAAAGCAAGGAACGAAATAAGAGGAGGGTTAGAAGGAAAAACATTTTTTTGACAAATAGATGAAACTGGGAGAAATTAAAAAAGATGATCAAACGCTAATTTTTTTTTCCTTTAATTTTTCTTTTCTAGGTTCTTGTCTATTTTCCCCTCTCCTATCGTCCACATTAACCACTTGGCCCAGGACACACACACAAATGCAAATGCAACAACACACACATGCATGAAAGCCAAACCAGGAAGACCCCCACCCATTCACCTGCCCAAGAACCCCCCGAGCTGCAAAGAAGTGGGATTTACCATCCACAGCAAAACATAAAAGCACAAGCACAAACACACACACATACACACACACACACACACACACATACAGATACACAGATCCGTGGCGAGGCTTGCCCAGCCCAGGCCATCTGTAGAGGAAAGAGAACCTGAGGGCTTCAGCTAGAGCTCATCAACACATACACACACACACACACACACACACACACACACACAGGTCCGCTAGCAATCATTGATTGTTCTGTGGAAACACCCCTGAGACTCATCAGATTACTCTGAGAGCAGTGGCTAAAGCTCGAATCAAACACCAGGAATCTTTTCTTTCCTCTTGCTTTCATTCACACCAAAAGTACCACAGGTTGTCGGGGAAAAGATGATTATGGGATGGGAGTGAATTTGCCCTCTAAGGAGGAGTTTTCTTTAATTCCTTTTATTTCTTTCTTTCACACTTAGAAATAATAATTCCTCTCCCTCTTTTCCTGTTAACTTACAGGACACTCACTAACATCCACCTCTTCATTCTTCGGACTCAATTCTCTGATAACAGTGGAGAGGATATGGCAAAGAAAGGATGAGTGAAACACACTGGTGGCAATAAACAAGCAAAAGAGAAGACAAGGTTCACAGAGAAAGAATTTCAGAACAGAACAAATTAAAATTAAAATAAATAAAAATGGGGGAAAAAGAGTGGACAAATAAAAATAATTAAAATTGAATGGTGCAACTGCAACAACAGGTCCACTGTGTGCTGTGGTGGCCTCTTACCCTCTTTTCTTCTTCTCCGCTCTGCTCTTCTGTAACCCAGGGTGTTGCCTTTCCTCTGCTCTCCCTATGCACCTCTTCTAAAATTCCCTCCCCTTCCTTCCATCCTCCCTTTCTTCCTTCCCTTCTCCTGATGCCTTGCAGAGGGTCCGCGGCAGAACTGGGAGGTGGTGATCTCCCTCCCCCTCCCAGTTCCAGGAAGAGCTCCCTGAGGAGAAAGAGGAGGCAGATCCTGGCAGGAGATGGAGGATCCAGCAGCGGGAGCAGCAGCAGTGGTGGAGTAGGCAGTGGTGCTGATGCTGCTGATGCCAGAGAGAGATGAGGGGAGGGATGAATGCTTAACAAAAGATCTCCTCCTCCTCTTCTTCCCTTCTTCTCCTTCTGCTTGTCCTCCTCCACTTTTTCTTTTTTCACTCCTCCTGCTGCTTTCGCCTTTCCCTCTCCGCTCCGAGCACTGAAAGAAGCCAGTTGTTGCTCTGCTGCCGCAAATGAACTGACAGCCGGTGACGAACCAGCTGAGCGAATGAGAGAGCAGAGAGCTGATGGACGAGGGAGAGAGAAAAAGAGAGAGGGAAAGAAAGGGAGCGAACAGAAGAGCATGTGGTGTGATGTGGCATCTGCGAGAGAGTGATAGAGAGGAGAGAGAGGGATACAGAGGTAGAGATGGATGGGGGTGGGAGGATGGACGAAGGAGGAGGAGAGAGATGGAGAGAGAAAGGTGGGGTGAGGCAGGGTGCAGGGAAGGATGAGAGAGAGAGGGAGCAGACACTAGAAAAAAAGAGAGATGTAAAGAAACAGAGAGAGAGAGAGAGAGAGAGAGAGAGAGAGAGAGAGAGAGAGAGTGGGGGGGGGCGTTGCACAGCAATGAAAAGCTTTAGCCATCAGCAGTCTTCTGACGGACTGTGTACCTACTATGAGGAAAACCATCGAATAATTTGATTTGAGCTTCACACACACACACACGCACACACTGTATTCCTCTCCCTCTCTCCCTCTCTCTCACTCTGTCACAGACACCGACAGACACACTGGCACCGAGCAATGGTGGATTAATTGATATACAGAGTGCTTCACGGCCAAACACCTTCATGGCACTCACTGAAATATATTTCCGTGTGTGTGTATGTGCAATCACTGGAAATCATGCATTGACACACCACATACACACACACTACATCAGTGATCAGGACTCATGGCTGACAAAAGCCCCTGCACACTTTGTGTGCGCGTGTGTGGAAGATGGGTTCAAGTGTGACAAGAATTTATTTTCTGCTTTGTTGAAATTGAAAGAAGACAAGGAAATGCAATAAGGTGTTATGAGGCATAAAATGTCTCCTATTCCACTAATAGGAGAATATTGGTCACTGAAGACCTAAAAGAGAACCACAGCCTAAAATAAATTTCCACCATGATGTTTGCTGTAGTGTTGATAAGCCTTTAAGACATTACTTTGCCTTTTATAGCACCCTAACACTATCAATCCGCCAGTAGTTTTTCACTTTAGGATTAAACATGTCTCTGCTGACAAGCCAGAAACATCCACCAACAGTGAAATGATTTATTTTTTTCAATTTGACATGAAAAAAAGAGAAATATGATTAATAACAAGCGATTGTTGAAGACAGTCATCACATAACAGGGAGCCTGCATAATGACCAGAGCAGATAATATTTGAATGAAAAGTCAGACTCAACAAGCCATGCCAACATGTTAGTGTGAACCTCAGAGGGAGGGATGCTGCAGCTGCCTGTAGAATCGGTCTCAAGCAAACATGCAAAAAGATTGAGAGAGGGAGATAAAATAAGAACACTGAAAGAAAGTGAAAAAATTAAACCAATTTCCTTAGGGCTGATTTAAGGTCTTCTTAATGCCAAATGGTATCTTAACTCGCTGCAGCAGGCCTTGACTTTTTCAAGCTGACATTTTCAATTAGTAAGACTTGAAATTATTTTAGAGAGAGTAAAGGAGACCCCGTTTTTTTTATTGTAGATATGGTCAGATAATATTATATTCCCTGTAGGTGTCCAGATCTCTCTCTCTATCGCATACATCCTCACACACCGATATTTAGCCATTATTTTTCAAAACAGCAAAGGACATGATCAAGCAAGCTTTCATGTTCTTTCTTTCCTTTCAAAATAGTTCCATTAAAATGCTAAAAGCCTAAAAAGCTATGTTGCAGGCAGTAAATCGATTAAAACAAATTAAGGGATTATAATCGATAGACCCATGTGTGTGTGATAATGACTCTGTTTGAGTAGATTTTGCCCTTATTTGATTCTTCTTTCCTTTTTCATATCTGAAGAAAGTCCGCCACACGTAGACAAGAACCAGCTCCGCAAATGCTTCATTTCAGCCGCATCTTTATTTCAGTGACGCAACAGAGCAATTACATTTACATTTCTGCTCATGCCTTCGACATGCATGATTCTCCAGAGTCAAAGGAAATTAAAATCTCTCAAGGATCCAAAGCGTTTGTCACTGTCTTTGAGGGGACAACCAGGGGGGTAAAATAATCATACATGGTTTTATCTTGGATGGAGACGGTTCCTTAATGTATATAGCAGACAAAGGAGCTGAGCTGTTGGACTGGCACTGTTACATGGCGGTATAGTGCCCCCTGATGGTAGTCAGGGGTATGTCAACTGCTGTTGCTGCGGCTTTAGGCCCATTGTTCAGCCACAGCGGGAGCTTTTAGAGGTAAAACCAAAAGATGGAGTGGAGACAAAGGAATTACGTCTAACTACACGGATCAGTGTGTGTGTTTGTGTGTATGTGTGTGTGTGGTTGTGTGAAATTAGAAGAGATCGAACACAGTGTGTATAGAAATAATAATTATGATGTTTATATAGTTTGATAACAGCCATTACATTGTTTGGCATCAAAAATGCAGAAGGAAGGCACTGTCTAATTATCCACCCTCAAATTCTTGATTTGCAAAAATCTTAGCATTCAAATATTCACATGACACCCACTTATTTTGTACTTGTCTGTTTGGACATATTTTGGCAACAGCATTCATCTAACATTAATGCCTAAAATTCAGACTGGACTGATATTCAGTTGTACAGATAGATGGAGAGATAGTGCAGGGGAAAGAAAGAGAGGGAGAGAGAGCGAGAGCGAGAGAGAGGGGAGGGGGAAGTTGCACACTGACCGTGGGCAGCTTTTTCCAGCAGGAAGGTCTCGTCTTTTCAAAGAAGCCAGCCCTACAAAAGGCAGTGAATTGGGTTTGAAGCGCCACAAGGCCATCTGCACAGCAACATGTACCGCACAATAGCAACAGAGAGAGACAGTCACAGTTTTTTTTTTAAATCAATACACTATTAGCAGCCAATTAATCCCACGAAGCAATTTACAATGGCAGGATGGAAGAGGGTTGAAAGCTAGGTTTCTTCAGGACATGTCTCCGTAATAAGGGGAAATATACTTGTGTTATGGTAAAGGAATGTTTTGCCTTTCAAACTGAAGACTTAATGGTGTGATTTTTTACCAAAATGGTAGTTGTTTGGAATATATAGGTAGATCTAGATCTGATATTACTCCATATATTTCTAACTAATGCAAGGATTCAAATGTCACATATGATTACTCTAAACTGTTACAATAAATGATTGATGATAAGAAGATTTCAATAGTAGCGTCTTAATCCTTTAAATCCCATAAAGAACATATAAGAACCAAATAAAAGCTCAAATTTGGAACTACCATATTTCCTGATTCCTTGTAAGATGGTGTTCTTTATTTAAGGCTTTTTTTTTTACAATTTCAAATAAATCTCTATGTGCCCCAGGTGTGTGTCCTGGGATAGTCTCCATCCCCTGCAAACAAAAATCATATTCTTCATCTTTATTTTTCTGTTATTTAATTATTGTCTTTGTGGTGACGCCCTTGGTTGAATAAGATAATAAATGATTGTGCCAGCCTGCTCTAAGATTATTGTATCAACAATATAGTATGATAAGAGACAATGATTAAACAAATAAATATTAGGATATTATGATGTGTGTTGAATATATGAAACAAAAATAAAAAGTGTCCAAATAGTAAAAACAATGGAAATGAGAATAAAATTAACAAGTTACTTGAGTCAATGAAAGGTGCAATATGGGATACTGCACATGATATTGAAATATTATGGTGATGAAAAAAACTGTAGGGGAGAGCGGGTTAATTTGAGACTTTTTTTTACATTTGCTCCCCTCTAGGCGAGCTAAAATGATAGGGGAGAGCGGGGTAATGTGGGACATTTTTTACATTTGCTCCCCTCTAGCCGAGCTAAACTGATATATCAGTAAAATGTACACATTTCCCATTAATTCAGGATGTCTCCTAGCAATGGAAATGATCAGAATGTCTTCAGGACAAAGGGCAGTGAAAATATGATTGTTTTTTTTAAAGTGGTCTTGTGTCTCACTTTACCCCAGCTAAGGGCTAAAGTGAGACAGACCAGAGAAATCAAGGGGGTAAAGTGATCCACTTACTTTTTCCACTTTAGAACTACCATAACAACACATGTTGTATTAGTTAAATCCTGAGATTGACAACCAAAACTAATATTGGACTAGTAACAGAATCATGGGGATTGGTCATTTAAGCACATTTATGATTATTATGATTCATGTGATCTCTTGCACACCCTAACTTACCTGCTTATTGTTTCTCTGTCCAATTGGCAGGGACAGGGATATTGTTTTTCTCTGCGTATTCAAATGCCAGTTCACGGCACTAAACTGGAGCAGGGCCATGGAACTTGTCAGCTAGTTGTTTCAAGTCTTTGGCAAGCTCCTCGTCCATGTCATCTGTGAATATTCTCTTTGCCTCAGCTACTGCACCCCATGCTACTGATTTTACTTCCCCTTTCTCTTTTTTCTTTATGAATCTTTTGAGGGTTGTCTTGTCAAAAACATATGTAATGTTATATTACACTAAAATATGTTTAAGACTAAACTTAACTTGTGCTTCATGTCTCACTTTACCCCACAGTATTTGTCTCACTTTACCCCACAGCCAACATTTTAGAAAAACTAGAAAAAGGCTAATCTTCAGCTAGCATCAATCACATGGTCTTATATGTTGGAAGTTCATCAACATGTATGATATAAGTTATTCTACCTGAATCAATTGGTTTTGACACAACAGTTGATTAAGTTCAAAGCAAGAAAATTTACTTTTACATGCAAAAACAAATTTTTGTGAAAAAACATAATTACCACAGCATCAGCATCAGCACCAACTTCTCCTTCATGGCAAGGGGGGAATGGGAGGGGCTTGAAAACATAATGGTCACATGACAACAAATGTGTTCCGTTGCCTAGATACATTACCCCACTCTCCCCTAATATTACACATATCGCACACAGGTAGTAATATTGCACTTCTCTTATATTTGTTGTTGGTATTACTTCTAGGCATCCGATTATCAATGGTCCTCCCTGGGAGGAGTTGTACAGTTTGATGGCAACAGGAAGTCTTATTCTACCACTTAAGGTGCTGCGGTGTCACACCAGTGTGACATAGGGTGAGTAGCAATCTCTATTATACTGAGTAGTTTCCTCAGCATCCCCCTCTGTCACCTCCACCTGAGACTCAAATTCAGCTCCCAGGACAGAGCCAGTTTCCTGATGAGCCCGTTGAGTGTGTCAGCTGCCCTCTACCTGCTGCACCAGCACACTGCAGCGTGGAAGATGATACTGCCACTACAGAGCGAAGAAACATCTGCAGCATGGTGCTTCAGACATTAAAAGACAGAGGCTTCCTGAGAAAAAGCAGGCGGCTGCCGCGGCTCTGAACTTTGTAATCAAGCGCATCTGTTCAGACAGGTTTTTCGCTTCCCAAAGTCCACCGCCAACTCCTCAGTCTTTGTAACATTGAGTTACAGGTGGTCAAGTCTGGACCACTCCACAAACCTGTCCATTACACTCCTGTACTCAGCCTTCTGTCCCTCCTGTCCCCTGCTGATACAGCCAACAATGGCAGAGTCATCTGAAAACCTCTGCAGGAGGCAGGACACTGAGCAGTATTTGAAGTCTGAAGTGTAGAGAGTGAACAGGAACAGAACAGCCCCCTGAGGTCCCCTCATGCTGCTCACTATAGTTTCCGACTTGCTGGTCTGCAGCCTCTCCTACTGTGGCCGATTGTTGAGGTATAATCCAGGCCAACAGTAAAGCATCCGCCTTCACGTCCACTACCCTGTTGCTGAGAAGAGCAGGCTAGATGGTGTCGAAAGCACTGGAAAAATTCAAAAAACCTGCTGCATGCCTGATCCAGGTAGTAGAAGCTATGTGCAGCAGAAAGATGAAAAATAAACATACATACTACTTATCATTTAGTGATGGTCTACAGTTGGTGTAAAGTGCTGGTTAATAACAACCGAGCCATAGGTGCGCAGATGGGCAAAAGTACATTTGCCATTCAAAGAATATAAAGAGTGGACTGGAACATGACGAATGCCTCTGTCTGAAACATTAAAAACATGTCTGATCTTAATATTAACATGTAGTGACTGTAGCACTTTAGGTACTCAGATCTTAAAATGACATAATATCGATTTGAATCAATATATTATAAACAAAAGGGAAGTGATGAACTTTGACAATTGTAATGTGAGAATATGTTCACATTTTGACATACCCAACAAAACGCCAATTGCTGGAACCTTGTTTCCCACACATCAAACAAGTTTATTAGCTTCTGCACGAGCTTTTCTGTACATGAACATCTGCTACACCGGAGCCTCTGCAGATACCATTAATGAGTAACAGTGGTCCATCCTGTATGACTAAGGAGCTCGAAGTCTACGCTAACAAGCAGTAGCTTCCAAGTCCAGGCACAGACACTCCACTGTGGGTTGTTGATGGGTGACCTCTGGCCCTGATTCACAGATCTTTGCATAACTAGAGCCTCTACCTGGACTTCCGATGCTTCTTTAGGTTCAGGAGGTCAGCAGAATAAGGGATGCAGTTATTATGTGCCGAGCTGGAGAGGGCCATCAGGGAGCAAGAGGGACATGTGTGGTGCCGAGCGGAAGCAGGGTGGTGTCTGCGACACTTTGAACAACACCACAATTTTCAGCTATTTACAAATCTGGCATCTTTGTGATAAAATCCTACATTCCAGATAAGCCTTTAAATCTCTGGTCCCGTTCAATCAACGTTAGAGAATGTGAATAACTAATGCATACGGTTGACTGTTAGCAAGTGGTTTTAAAAGTTCTGATCTTAAAAGGAATGACAAAATATCATGTTGTATATGTTGTACTTTATAAACAGGAAACGTTTGTCACACAAATCACGCCCTCCTACATCCTCTGCCGATGCAGCTGTTGGAGAGTTATGGTGCAACCATCTGTATTTATGGCCAGAAGGTAGATAAGCTTCAGAGAGTGGGTGGCTAGCCTGGGACTGTTCTGTGCTTATTTGTGTCCAAACTGTCCATATATTGACCAGAAAGATTGACCTTACACCGTACATCCCTCCAGCCCGGCCATGTCTCTGTGGCTCTCCTCCCTCAAATGAATCTCAGCTCTAACACCACTACTCTCTAAGACTGTTTGGGTCTTGGCCAGTCATTAGATAGTAGTGGTGTGTCATTACGAAAAGGAAGAATTTGACAAGTTAAGCTAAAAATAGACATTAATTCGAAAAAGATATGGTAGTCTCGCCTTCCCTGTGCTGTCCAATAGAGGAAGCTTCTTCACAGGAAATATTGTAGACTTGTCATAGCAGGAAAGACCAAGATGTTCAAGATCATAATGAATAACATTTAAGAGTCCAAGTAAATACTTTCATTATTTATTCCTGTGCTATTCCTCAAAATGTCTTCTGTAAAAAAGGCCTATTGCCTGTTTGCATTCATCTTGTAATTTACTGCTCTCTTGTGGCCGCAGTAGGCTATGTCTCTAGAAGCAAGCTTGACTGCAAGCTCCAGAAACTACATCATTTCTGTCATGTCCCACTATGTCCTGTTGACCATCATTTTTGGGACATTTGTGCATTAGCATTGTGGATAATCGGCCAGGTGACTGACATAAATGACAATGGTAATTGTGAAGTTGCCCTTGACTCAACTTCCATTTTGATGCTCATACGCACGTGGAAACTGTACTTGTGCATTAGGAAATTACTTTTTCTTTCCACATATAGCTGCGGCAAATAAACAAGCTAATGACATTGTAATTCATCATTACAAAACAGTATAAATTCTTACTAATCACCTTGGTCAAGATTAGGGACGATGGGGAGTTATGGTGTAATGTTTAACGGCTTTTGACAACTCCCTTGACAAAGTAAGAGCTCATGAAATAGACAGCGGGAATTAAGCCTTTTTAATTATGTTGTTTGTATGTTATCCTAAGAAGGAGTGCTGAGCGGTGAAGTTGTCCAGGCAGAGTGCAAAAATATGCAGGAGTCTTTCAACACATTATCAAGAGACCAGACAAGCCCTGAATTGAGGAGACATTACTGCTGTAATGTAGAAGTCCACTGTACAAACCACTGATGGAAAGGCCTGTGTGTGTGTGTGTGTGTGTGTGTGTGTGTGTGTGTGTGTAATGGCTGTAAAGCAAATGAAGGGTTGTGACCCGGGGCAATCCTTAGGAGAGGCAGCCAGGCCTGCGGCAAGCAGAAGGCAAATTTTAGACTGAATCAGAAAAGTCTTATTATCAGGCGAGCCTGCTTTCACTGCCTGGCTTACGTTTGTTCATACAGAACTTTCAAAGGATAAAACAAGATGAAAGATGACACTTGAATGATCCTCAAAATACTTATGACTAATAGAACTGGGCCTGGTGTATCTGAATGCAAGAAGGTGTTAAAAAGATCCAGTGGATTAAAAAAATGCTAAGCATCATGTGAACAAGGTTTGTAGAACATGTGGGGTGCTATGGGGCTTTATAACATACATAAATTAAATCAAATATAGAGATACAAATTGAAAATGAATAAAAATATGGTATCATGGGCAGATGTCAATGAGAAGACCAAACAATACCCTCAAATAATTTTGCTGACATGAACTTGAGTCTGGACACTCTTCCGGAGGTTACCTTTCACACATGAACAACAATGAGGGAGATTCTGCTCAGATGCGTTCACACCAACACAGAAATCTCCAGGGTGTTGAGGCGATGGGTGGTGCAGCATACAGGGGTACGTATTCCGCTGCTGAGATTTGATCGCCACCGGTGTCGACCCTTATAACAAAAAGCTCTCTTGATATCTTTATTGGTGTTTTCTGTGTCTTACTACGGTGGCCCTGAGAGCTCAACCAACAGCAACTTAAGCAAACACATGCAAGTTAAGAAAACACATGCAAGTTGACAAAACACAGGCAAAGTAACAAAACATCTTCATCAAGTTCACAACACAACACAACACATAACAGAAACGCGCAGAAAATAGACACACGCACTGCAAATAGACAAACGCGCTGCAAATAGTGAAACATGCTGCAAATAGACAAACGCGCTGCAAATAGAGAAGAAACGACAACGGAAGTGTTTCCAGAGGACAGCTAAAAGTGATGGACACTGCTGCCACAGCAGACACAAAAACGTCCAATACACCATACAAATTCGGTTCCACACAGGGGTCTGCCACCCGCGGCTCTGGAGCCGAATGCGGTTCTTCAATGCATAGTTACATTTTGGGGTGGTTAACATCAAGGTACGGCATAGGGCTCTGCGTAGGAAAAACTTCTCCGTGTAGGTTAAGGCAGAAGCATGATTTGGGCTTTCGGGGCTGTGTGGGAGAGTGGCTCCAGCTGACCCCAGATACAACATCAGAAGCCTCTGTCCAGAAGTGTGCAGTCCAATAAAGACTAAGAAACACAGCACAACCCTCAAGCTCCCAGGCCTCTGGTAGAGGATCCGGTTTTGAAGAAAACAGCACTCCATATCGGGTGCGGGGGATTTTTCTTTAATGGCGATGGTGGACTGTGGATCGATCATGGATGATGATCGTGGTGGTAGCTGATCATGGAGTATGTTTACAACAAAATTTCTCTGACGGACAATATAACCTCTTCACATATTCTACCATTAGTGACATTTTCTCATGTATAGATACTACAGAGACTACCTAAATATGACACACCCTAAACACAAGAAGTGAGAGAAATGGTGGGCAATGGATACAGCTGAGCAGGGAGGAGCTGAGAGGCTCAGCAGAGTGTCTGCTGAAAGAATCTGACGGCACATCTCGAAGGACCAAATAACAGAGAAATGCTCAAAAACACTCATTGCTGCTCTGATTGCCATATTCTCCAGATAATTAACTGTCAAGGTTCTTGCCCCCCCCCCCCCATCCAATCCCATTCAGCCTCTTAATTTTTTCTCCATCACTCTGTCTCTTTCTCACTGCTACAGTACTGCTTGGTGTTGTGGTGAAGCTTGATTTGCTCCTCATTACTTGCTGGCACATATTAGCACTGTTTATCCATGAGCGATCGGCTGTCACACAGAGCAGGGGAAGAAGGCAGGGCTGGGAGGACAACGGAGAAGATGAGTGAATCAAGGTGAAACAATTTTTTTGATGGGTCCTTGATATAAGTCGGGGGTATAACAACACAGGAACTCACCCTCTGAAGTGACACTACTGTCTAATGAAGACTCTTTAAAAACATTTTTTAAACTAAGATGACTGGAGCCCCATTCAACACACGTTTTGCCTTTGTTAGGGATTGATGTTTCAACCCTTTAAACTCACGGTGTGAGCAGTCAGTCTGGGACAGATAGAAGGGTCCCTAGCCCAGAGGCCAATTAACCGACTGCCTCAAACAATTGCTCTAAATGTGTTTGGGTAAAACCATCCCTTTAATAGAAAAGGTAAATGACAACAATTAAAGCAAACACGAATATTAATAAAGTGTATTTAAATGAATACATTAAAAAGTACAGTAACTCTACAACAAATGATTATGGCTAGAGTTAATATTACTTAAGGCTTAGGGGAAAAAGAAAATATAAAAGGAAGCAAAATTGCTCCCTTCCATTCCTACATGGTTTAGTCCACATCGTACCACCTGCTGGAGATAGCATTCATGTGCATGCGTTCACAAGCACCAGCCTCAACCAGGAATTGAACATCAAAGAAAACCAGGATTAGAAATAAAAGCAAACAAGCAACAATGAAAAATATATTTAAATGAAAATATATTAATTTAAACAGTTGTCAACTAGAGTGGATCCTAATTTAGCTGACAACACAAACAGAGAAACAATATTTTTAACAGAAACCAAATATTCAGAATGAATATACAAAGAGCTGACCTGACTGGTGAGGGAGTGAGTGCATATTTTTCACAGCCTTATGAATGTGATATCGCAGTAACAACTGAAGGGAGCTCTTTCAAATGGGGCATTAATTTGGACTCAGAGATTCATGGATTGGACTTTGGGGGTCAAAGTTCATAGGCAAAACTCACAGTATGTTATAAGAATCTGGAAAACGATATGTATCCTGACTGTGGTGATGTAATGACATGGGTAATATTCTCTTGGCAGACTTTGGGCAATCGCTCTGTTTTAATGCCACAGCCTTTCTGAGTATTGTTGCTGACAATATCATCCCTGTACGGCCAGAACTGGTTGCAATCAGGGGCGAAATCTCAATCTACTGACCTCTTAATAGTCACAGCTTTACAAAATTTAGGATGTATCAGACACGTTGCTTTAATTAAATCACCCAATAAAATAAAAGACATAAATTTCACTAGAAAGATTAGGGGAGAGTGGGGTAATGTGGGACATTTTTTACATTTGCTCCCCTCTAGGCGAGCTAAATTGATCAGTGAAATTTACACATTTCCCATTAATTCAGAATGTTTTCTAGCAATGGAAATGATCAGAATGTCTTCAGGAAAAAAGGGCAGTGAAAATATGATTGTTTAAAAAAAAGTGGTATTGTGTCTCACTTTACCCTGGCCCGGCTGACTTTTTCCACTTTAAAACTACCATAATAACACATGTTGTAATAGTTCAAATCCTGACAGCTAGATTGACAACCACACATTCCAAAACTAATATCGGACTGGTAACAGAATCATGGCGATTGGTCAATTAAGCACATTTATGATTATTATGATTCATGTGATCTCTTGCACACCGTAGCTTACCTGCACATTGTTTCTCTGTCCAATTGGCCGGGACAGGGATATTGTTTCTCTGCGTATTCAAATGCCAGTTCATGGCACTTAACTGGAGCAAGGCCATGGAACTGGTCAGCTAGTTGTTTCAAGTGTTTGGCACGCTCCTCCTCCATCTCATCTTTGAATATTCTCTTTACCTCAGCTACTGCATCCCAGGCTACTGATTTTACTTTCCTTTTCTCTTTTTTATTTATGAATCTTTTGAGGGTTCACTGAATGTCTGAAAGAAGCTCAAGTAAAACAGGGGGTTGAAACATTTTTGTAATATTGTTTCATAGGAGGAACAGATGTTGCAATGCTGGTTGAGGCTGGATGTGTGAGGCAGGGGCACACCTCCATCCATGATAGAGTCAAGGGAAGATGAATGCAGAAATATCTGGAAGGACTAAGCATGTTGTTGGTTTGATATGATATGATATTCATTGTTTGTTTGTTTTTTCAGTGAACCAAGTGCTAGTGCTGGTTTGGAGCTTGTTCAAACATTTTATTATATATATTATATTAAATTATATATACATTAATTCGGTCAGTCCAACCCAATTCTGCTCACTCCCTTTTCTCTGTCAGCCACTGCCAAGAGTCAGCAAACATCTCTAACCTGCTACAATTTCAAATGTCTATTTGTTTGTATCCACCACCACAATAGAAACAATGATCGATGCTTTTCTTGAATGAGTAAAATGTTTCTCAATCTTTTATTCACCCCCTCCTACTCCGCTTGCATTTTTTCACACACTGACATGCAGACAACTCAAACACATACACTCACACACTACATATGTAAACTCAGATTGGGTAAAAACATCGTTATTTTGTCTTTACCAACATCAATTTTGTGTTTTGCACACAATTTGCATTATAACGTGTACAGATATTGACAAAAACTAAACAAAATATAATAGTTACATTGACATTAATCACATGTGTTGTGGATGTAACTTTAATTGTTGTCCTGCTGGTTACCAGACTTCTGTGAGATGCAGTAATACCATACATCGAAATCTTCCTTTAGATGCTTAAAATAAAGGTTTCAGCTTTTCCTCTCAAGTAGTGCTGCGTTGTTAGCGAACGTTTTGTTCAAAATTACCAATCATTTGGGTGAATGAACTGAACTGAATCACTTCCTGAAATGATCCGGTCATAATTTCATTTTTATTGATTGAATTATTATTGAATATACACAAAATCCTGGTTTTACCACTTATTAGTATTATCAATTGTATTATTATTAGTAGTACAGCCATTATTGAGAAGCAAAGAGAAGCTTTTTCTCTATTATAAGTTTCTGTTGAATTAAATATGTTTTGGTATTGTCACGGCCCGGCTCTTGGCCATAACAAATACGGAGACACACCAAGGTTTAAACTGAAAACTAACCATAATTTATTGACAGACAGAAAGTTTAACCAAACATAATGGGTCTGGAGAGGGAGGCAGCCATGGGCAGACTGGTGAGCCTTTTATCTGGCACCCTCTGATTGGTGTTGATTGGCAGCTCCGCCCATCTGGAACCACCTGAGAGGAGAGACCTGGGGAGGAGCAGAGCAGGTTACCTATAACAGTCAGAGGGCCGTCACACCCCCCCCCCATAGGAAAAGGGTTCCAATGGAACTCTACTAATCATAGTAACGTTTAATATATCTAATAAAAAATGGATTGACTAACTAAAAAATAAAAAAACTGTTGCCCAGTTCCTACGCGTCTGCACCCAGCCACTCCTCCAACCTCAGCAGCAGGATCCTGCGAGCGATTTTAGGGGAGAGTAAGAAAGGAGGAAGATAACATGTACAGCACTTTCAACATTAGGCTATTTTAGCAGGGTGCTCGGGACAACGAATCTGCCACTACATTGTCCTTCCCTCTAATGTGACGTATGTCCAAAGTATATCCCTGCAAAAATAAAGACCAGCGCACGAGTCTTTGATTCGGACACTTTAGCGAATTAAGGAAAGTCAAGGGGTTATGATCTGTATACACAATCAAAGGAGAAAGGCCAGACATAATGTACACCTCAAAATGAACTAAAGCCCAGACCAAGGCGAGAGCCTCCTTTTCAATGACGGAGTAGTTCAGCTGGTGCGTATTAAATTTCTTTGAAAAGAAACTAACTGGTTTGTCTATGCCAAGCTCATCGGCCTGGAGGAGGACAGCCCCTGCGCCCACCTGACTAGCGTCTACCTGGAGCTTAAAAAGCTCATCCATATGAGGAGCTGCCAACACCGGAGCAGCACAGAGAAGGGACTTCACATTTTCAAAAGCCTGCAGACAGGCATCACCCCAAAAGTATTTAGCATCACCTCTCAACAAATTAGTGAGAGGGGTAACGACAGTGGAAAAATTCCTACAGAAACTGCGGTAATAACCCACAAGGCCCAAAAATCGCTGCAGCTCTTTTTTGGTTGTGGGTCTTTGGTACATGTCTATAGCCTCTACTTTGGCACGCAACAGCGACACTGTACCATGTCCGACCAGTCGTCCGAGGTAGGTCACCGACGCCTTTGCAAACTCGCATTTCGCTAGATTGACTGTGAGGCACGCGTCAGCCAATCGGCCGAATAAAGCATCGATACGCTGCAAGTGAGTTTCCCAGTTGTCAGAGTAGATGACAACATCATCTAAATACACTGCACAGCCCTCCAGGTCACGCACAACCATGTTCATTAAACGCTGAAACGTGGCTGGAGCATTTCTCAAACCAAACGGCATCACCGTGTAGGAATAAAGGCCGGAAGGAGTTATGAAAGCTGATATTTCTCGAGCCCTCTCGGACAATGGCACCTGCCAATATCCTTTCAACAAATCAAATTTTGAAATAAACGTTGCAGAGGAAACTTGGTCTATGCAATCATCCATACGTGGAAGTGGGTATGAATCTGGCTTTGTCACGTTATTAACCTTGCGCAGGTCTGTGCAAAATCTTGGCGTATTATCAGGTTTTGGAACCGTCAAACATGGAGACGCCCAGCTGGACGATGACGGAACTGCAATGTTATTTTCGAGCATATATTTTATTTCCGAATCCATCTGCTTACGTTTTTCAGGATTCACCCTATAAAAACGTTGACGAATGGGCCTTGCATCACCTACATCAATATCATGTTCGATTAAAGTTGTACGTGAAGGAGTATCACCAAAAAGAGATGGATAATTATGGATGAGGGTTATAAGCTGAGTGCGTTCAACCTCCCCCAAATGGCGCAACGAGCTGTCAAGGTTAACAAGTGATTCCGAATTTTTCAACCTACCATTTAACAGGGATTGGTCAGGAGTGGACAACCCATCCTCCTCAAGCTCTGCCACCGCATGAGGGATGGAGTCCACAAGGACTGTATTAGCCAAACACGCCGGACGGGGGCATACTGGAGAGGACACACGATCGTAATAATTCTTCAGTAGGTTAATATGACAGAGTTGGTTAGGTTTCCTACGCAAAGGCGTGGCAATCAAATAGTTTTGGTCTGAAACTTTCTTTACAACTGTATGTGGACCAGTAAATTTAGCCTGAAAGGGGGAACCGACCAAAGGCAGCAGAGCGAGAACTTGATCACCCGGGGAAAACGTGCGTTGCTCAGATCGACGGTCATAAAGACGCTTCATTTTATGTTGGGCGCCTGCAAGTTTCTCTTTTGCTAGCTCTCCAGCAGCATATAGCCTATTCCTGAATCCATTTACATAATGCAGCAAGTTTTTAGGTGGCTCAGAATTCTTCCAATCGTCCTGCAAGACTGCCAAAGGGCCACGCACTGTGTGTCCAAACACCAGATCATTTGGGCTAAAGCCTGTACTTTCCTGACTTACCTCCCTAGCCCCCAGCATCAACCACGGTAACCCCTCTTCCCAGTCTCCGTCCAACTGAGTACAGTACGCACGGAGTAAAGACTTCAACGTGGCGTGGAACCTCTCAAGAGCTCCCTGACTCTGCGCGTGGTAGGCTGACGCCTTGTTATGTTTCACCCGGAGTTGTTTCAAAACCTGTGCAAACAGATGAGAGGAAAAGTTAGAACCTTGGTCTGATTGAATGACTTTGGGGATTCCAAATATGGAGATGAACTGAGTCAGGGCACGCACTACCGACTTAGTAGTGATGGTGCGTAATGGGTATGCTGCCGGATACCTAGTGCTCTGACACATCACTGTCAACAGATAGATTGCACCCGAACGCGAACGCGGTAGGGGACCAACACAGTCAATAATGAGATGCTCAAACGGTTGACCAATTGCCATAATTGGGCAGAGAGGAACAGGCTTTATGCTCTGATTCGGTTTTCCGGTCAACTGACACGTATGGCAAGTTTTAATATATGAAGCCACATCCCTCTTTAGACGAGGCCAAAAAAAATAACGCAAAATGCGATCATATGTTTTACGGACACCCATGTGTCCACACTCGTCATGTGACACTTGCAAAACCACACTATGAAATTTGGAAGGCACGACAATCTGGAAAATAGGATCTCCAACAAAATCAGGACCATGTGGCACCCACTTTCTCACAAGAACCTCATCATGAACGAAGTATGCCTGTGCACTGTCCCTCGCACCAGCAGCAGGGAGAGCCCTCTCAAACAGAGGCTTCAGAGAAGGGTCCACCTGCTGCTCCCTCACCAGGTCACCGTGAGAGACAGACAAAGGAAAATCAGACAAGGATAACCTGACAGTTTCTGGGTCATCATCCACTTTTTTAACATCGTTTGCACGGCGCATCGCACGGGTGGCTGCACAAGCAGTGAACACCTCGGGAAACTCCCTTTCGCTATCATCAGGCCTGCTTTTAACCAGCGGTACTGACGCTACCACAACGGATGGCACATCAGCCCAAACACGCGCACCAACCAAACCATTACCCAATATCATTGTGACTCCTTCAATTGGTAACGCTGGCCGAACTCCCACCTGCGCTTCACCCTGGAACAAATCAGAAAAGAGCCTTATCTTGTGTAGGGGAACATTCAAAACGTTCATGCCCATTCCAAGGACTGGAATGAAGTCACCAGTATCAGAGTTTTCTGAAAACGGCAGAACTGACGCTACAATGAACGTGTCAAATGCACCAGTATCACGCAAAATTTTCACAGGAACCCTGTTGTCACCTTCCAACAGAGACACAAACCCTTCCGTTACGAAGGGCAGATAAGAATCAAAACCTGGGGAGGGCTGAGTTTTGGGTGATGGTTCAGATTCTGGGGTGACATAACCGACCCGTTTCACCACAGGGGCAGCCAGACCGGCCCCTTGCGGTTCCGAACCGTTCTGGGCACCACTCGATCCACTTCTTGGCCTGAGTGCATGACACTCAGACTTCCAATGTCCCTTTTTACGACAATAGTTACAAACTTTGTCAACCTCCCGTGCACTATGATCACTCCTGTATACTGACCCGACGACTCTACCTAGACCAGCAGCAGGCTGCATATCAAACAAAGGGATATTTCTCCTGAACCCAGAGTCAGCAACATAAGGGCGAGGCTCTCCAAACGTACCCTTGTGCGTCAAGGTGTAGTCGTCTGCTAGCGCAGCAGCTTCAGCAACTGTTTTAACTTCCTTTTCACCGACGTAAGTAGCAATCTGTTGTGGAACTGCAGTCTTAAACTGCTCAAGCAATATCAGGTCGCACAAACTTTCAAAGTTGTCAACCTCTGACGCAGCGCACCAGCGATTAAAGTGCAACACCAAATCACGTGCAAATTCTAAATGTGACTGCGTCTTCCCTCTTCTCCAATTTCTGAAGTGCTGACGGTATGCCTCTGGCACCAACTTGTATACCTTCAGCACAGCAGCCTTAACTTTGGTATAACTTTGGCTATCAGTGTTACTCAGTGCTGCGTATGCCTCCTGAGCCTTTCCTGTGAAAGCACACTGCAACATCAACGTTCGCTCAGTGACGGGCCAACCCCGTGTATCCGCAATACGCTCGAACAAAGAAAAAAATGTGTCCGGGTCTCTTTCATTAAATTTGGGCAAAAGGCTCAGGTTACGAATAATATCAAAAGGACGCGACGACGCACCACCAGACTCAAGTGAACCATGCCCATCAAACACGGAATCACCAGAGAGTTTACCCGCACTAACCAAATCCAGCTTTCGTCGTTGCAACTCCATTTCACCTAGTTGCTTTTCCATTTTAATTTTTTCGAGTGCCAATTCCTTATCTATTTTCATTCTTTCATGTTCCAATTGTATCAACATCAGCTCTTTTTGTTGGTCAAATGTTAACCCAGGGACTATCGACACAAGCGGAGGTAGCCCCTTTGCAACACTGGGAGAGACAACCTGTGCGCACCTTTGCAAAATGTCATCTTTCTCCAGATTTGCTATGAGACATTCCTTAACCTCCTGTTTTTTCTTTCCAGTTATTGCAACGCCATAATGTTCAGAGATTTGTAATAATTGAGCCTTTGTAAATCGTTCCAATAACTCCTCAGATGGAGCATCAAAAAATGTTTCTATGCCAGCCATGACTGCAGAATGCCTACGGACCCAAGAGCGCAGACCAAGACTCTCCGCTGCTCACCAGAGGCACTTAACCACCTCGTAGACCGTTCCCTCTAACTACCTACACAAAAATCTTATTAAGCTCAACCCTAGTCTTCATGTGGCTACTGGCAGCGGGTACTTACGCACTGAAGCCCATGGATCGGGAAAGAAGACCAGCACGCTGGCGCCTCCCCCCAAGCACATGGATGTGCCCCCGAGACAACTGCTGCTAACCGCGGTCACCACAACACTACTGGAAGCGCTCAGCAACACCCAAAGGGATGAAGCCGTAACCTTACAGGGAAGCCCCGCAATCTTAATTGCACAACGGTGAGTCCTAGTACTGCGTCTTGCTCCAGGCTACCTATCAAGCATAAATGAAAACTACCTGAATGTTGCACAAAACAAATGCTCCCCCTCTCTCGTCCAGACCCCGAGCAGAAAACAAAGTAGACCAAGTTTAATTTAATCAATAATATTTAAACTTAACAAACCTCAGCGTGTCTCCCCAATGCCAATCAAGGCTTTACCACAACACACAGCGGTGCACTTTCCTATAGCCTCTTGGCCACCCGAATCAATTCATTTAACAACAAGAACAACAAGTGACACCTCCTTTCCTTCAACAAAGGAACGTCACAGGAGGTACACCTAAGTAATCAAGTGTGCCCCTACCAATCAAGGCACCTGGGAGCCACACAATCAACAAAAACCAAAATCAATCGATTTGAGTTCAACAAAAAATGCTTACCACTACCTGATTCAACCGGACGAGCCCCCAATTTGTCACGGCCCGGCTCTTGGCCATAACAAATACGGAGACACACCAAGGTTTAAACTGAAAACTAACCATAATTTATTGACAGACAGAAAGTTTAACCAAACATAATGGGTCTGGAGAGGGAGGCAGCCATGGGCAGACTGGTGAGCCTTTTATCTGGCACCCTCTGATTGGTGTTGATTGGGCAGCTCCGCCCATCTGGAACCACCTGAGAGGAGAGACCTGGGGAGGAGCAGAGCAGGTTACCTATAACAGTCAGAGGGCCGTCACAGTATTAACCATATTGTAAAAAATAATTTAGATAGTTATGGCTGAAAGTGGAGCAGAGAAAAGAGCTATCAGGGATAGGATGTGCTCATGATTCTGTTTGACACTGGACGTCTTGTTACCAAGGGGTTGAGGCTATGAAAAGGATGGTTTTGATCTAGCTCAGGTTCTTTGTTGGATGTCGTTTTCTCTTTCTCCCAAGATTTCCTGTCATCTCTCTGCTGTGAACTTTGTTATAATAAAGAAAAAAAAATTACACAATGGCAGCCGTGGAACACGTGACCCGTTGATGCAGAGGTATAACAGAACTATAAAATAATAACATATAAATCAAATTGTTTTTGAAAAGTGCTGAAAATCAACATACACCATGAATTAAAATAACATTGGTATATTCAGTTAAGATCTATATGCGCATACAATAAAGAACCCTACAGGATCTTTTGTGATGTTTTCTATCTCATCCATATTGACGCTTCCACTGCAGCTGTAGAGCTTCTCATCTTCTGGTGGGTGAAATGCCACACTTTATGCCTCAAATGAAAAGTAAATTCAGACTGTATGGTGCCTCATCTAGTGAACCTGCATCTGCCATGTTTGTTTTTGTTGATAATGCCACATTTCCACCTACTCACCTGCTTTGCATAGAGCACAGGAGAAATTATATCTGATCACAATGAAGGGAGAAATGCCAGGTGTAAATGCAATGGGCGTGATCAGACTGTTCATTAACCACTGTGTACTATCTTGAGTTAAGTTTGTTATGATATTGTGTTAATGAATGCGATTCTCTACATGAACACTTTGGAGGAATTTACCTTGTTAGTCCAAAAATAACACCATCAGCTTACAGTGGTTCTGCCAGCTTGTGGTGTCAGCCTACAGAACCAATCAATGTGATTGATCCCTTTCTTTCAAGCCTAATTAAACATTTAGAGCCACAGTCGCCCCTGTTCAATGTAATTTTCGCTAAATTCAAAAGGGCCTCTGTCAAAGAAATCTATTATTCTGAACAGAGATTTGGACTATAACAAGGAGTAGCAGGGAGGACAATTTAACTGAATGTAGTCCAGGTTGGCTTCAAGCGGACAGAGAAGAGGGAGACAGGGGTGGCTATGGAGAAAAGATGGGAGAAAAAACGAGATGAGAAAAGGTTTGTGTATGAAAACACTGATGTCAGACCCTATGATGCATACAAATTGTGTAGGTTGACTTCTGAATATTGCACAGGACCAATGGGAGAGTCACTGGAGTTACCGACCTGCAAATTGGGGTACCTCTGACCAACTGAGCTAGCCGATTTGTGCTTCAATGACAAGAATAGCCTTTCTTTGTATAATATTTGTTTCCTTTGCAGTGAGTGATGATATCCCACTCTACCAGAAACTAATTTAAAAAAAAAACATGACAATTTAAGTTTCATGTAATTGAATCCTAGTTAAACTGACCGCCTTGTAACATCACGACAAATCTTCTGATGGAACTGCACGGATGGGAAATGGTTTGGTTATACTGCCTCCTTAACAATATTACAGCAGAGTGAATGGAACGGAGCATCAATCAATAATGGCATGATTGTACAGTGCCTGGAGAATTCAACAAGAACTGGACTGGAAATGTCAATCGTTGGAGAAAAACATCACATTCATGTGGCCAGAGGCTCAAATACTAACCAGGGAGATTTTTCAAAGATGCTGCAGCTCATATGAAAGAAGGGAATATCTAAATTTCTTTACAAATATCTATATTCCCACCTTGTTATAAAGTTTGACAGATCATGTTAAAATTAACTTTTCAAGTTATAACATAATACTGATACATTGTACTTTTTCTGGCATGGCAGCAATAAGCTTACCGTAATTAAACTCTCTACCTTCATAAGGTTCTATCAACTATATGAGAAGATAGTCACACAAACCTTAAAGCAGCAGATGTGGCTGAAGTTAGCTAGACAGTGCTTGGAATCAGTAGTCCACCTGACGTCAAGGTCACTTTTTAACGATTTTGGGCTGACCCCTCCCTCTCGACAATCGGGGGACAAACCTTTTCTGGGATCTTGGTTGGTTTTGAATGTAGTCTCAGATCATAATGAGAGGGTTGTACAGATCCAACTAAATGTAATGTATTTAATGTTACTTGTTGTGTGAGAGGGAGTTTTATAGCCACAGCATAAAAGAGTACATAGCAGAATCTCATCTGTTTATGAGATAAGTCTGTGATGATCAAATGTTTTGATGAATGTCCGTTGCAAGATATTCAATGAAAATGTCAAACAGTACCTGAGAGAGTTTACATCCTTGTTTTGTGCCCCACTGAAGTCTGAAGATTAGTTTTACCCTGATTTGCAGGCCATTGGGAACTTGTGATGGTACTACATTTTTTGCTGATATGATTTATCTGTTCCATGGGATGGTAATTTAACACATAAACTCTTACAACTGGTCTCAGAAAAAGTAAAACCTATTAACTGCGGGAAAAAAACATAGATATATCAGAGATGGCCACATTTGAGGGATCCATCTACCAAGAGTGTAAAAGATGCCACGTGTAACTGAGAACATCAGCAAAATAAATAAACAACGAATTGAGGAGTTATTGTCAGTAATGGTAGAGTATCTGATAGGAATATCAAGCAGTCTTGTGATAATCATAGTCCATGAACAGCTGCCACCACTATTAGGATCCAACACCACAATCAGATGGCACTATAATACACAATCCATTAGAGATGAGCCGGATACTCGGCTGAAACGAGTATCCGGTACGGATAACGCACTTTTGCCGAGCACGAGTATTATACGAGTAATACGAGTCAATATCTGTGCTCGGACTGAATGAAAATCCTCACACAGCGTCACAGCGCTCCTCCCCTTCACACACCGCTCTGCTCACTCACTCACAGAACAGCTCTCTGTCTCTCAGTCACTCAGGTTCGCGGGTCTTTTCCGTTAACGTTTAGGGTTTCTTCAGCTTGAAGTTTGTTTTTATTTCAGTTTGTACTTACTTATTAACCAGTAGAGTTCTGTTAAACGTGGGTTCGTTCAGACGTGGTGCTGGTAGAAAGCGACTCGCGTTGCGTCTCTGCCTGTCGGAGATTTTTTTTTTTTTTTTTTTTACTTTAACGGTTTAAACTTTTTTTAAACCGTCAGTTGGCTCTAACCAGTTTTATTTTACTTCACGCACTGAGTGTCTGACAAGTTCTAGGTAGTAGTGGTATAAAAAATATTACAAATTAAGCTACACACACACACACACACACACTCCCCCTCTCTCTCTCTGTCTCTCTCTTACTCACTTACACACACACACACACACACACACACACACACACACACACACACACACACACACCTGGTGTGGAAATAAATTAAAAAAAATTCAAAGTTAAAAAAGAAAGTTATGTTGAGTATGAAAACACTTGTTATTACATTTCACTTCATAATTGCAACAGCATGTGTTGTATTCATTGTTACAAAACTTGTTCTGTAAATAGTTTGTTTGCTATTGTGATCAAAATCATTGATCTGAAGCTCAATACTGATGCTGTCCTGTAATAGTTTTCTAATCAGCAATAAATATAACAATTTCTGATCAACCCATATCAATTGCATGCTTAAAATAACATACTGGTTAAAGCCCCGCCCATTTCAAGACAACCCGGCCTACATCCGGGTTAAATCCAGCCCACTTCCGGGTTAAATCACACCCACTTCCGGGTTAGGCCCCGCCCACTCCGAGTACGGATACGGATACAGATAATTGATATGGTTAACAGATACAGATACAGATAATGCTGTACTCGCTCATCCCTACAATCCATCGACATGATCCACTGGCGCCATCAGGATCCACTATCAGCTTCCACCTCGATCATGGTCCACCACCACTACCCAGGATCGGCTGCATGATACAGCCAGCATGATACAGGATCCACCATTATCATCACGATCAGCCAGCACGATACAGGATCCACCATACAGGATCCACCATTACGTTCACGATCTCTGATACGCGATCCACCATCATAATCTACGAAGTGGCCACAGCCGCGGCCCTGGACCTGCGGACGATAAGGCAAAGGGACTCCGGGGAAGAAGTCAATTCTGTAGCATGTATTGATGAGAAATTAATTTCCTTAATGTGATAAGGAAGGAGAAGAGGAAAGAGAAGCTGGGAAGAGAGTCTCTGTTTGTCATGTGTCCCCCGACCTTCTAAACCTATAGCAGCATAACTAAGAGAACCGAAAAGTGGAGATGAGTCCACAGGAGAGGAGCTTGATAGCTGAAAGCTCTGGCTCCTATTCTACTTTTAGAGACTTCAGGGACGACAAGTACGCCTGAATTCTAGGAGCGCAGTGCTCTAGTGGGTTGATACGGTACTATCAGCTCTTTAAGGTATGATGGTGCCATATTATTAAGGGCCTTGAGGGTGAGGAGGAGAATTTTAAGTTTTATTCTAAATTGAACTGGAAGCCAGTGTAGCGAGGCTAATACAGGAGAAATGTGGTCTCATTTCTTGGTTCTTGTCAAGACACATTTTGGACAAGCTGCACAGTATTTAACGACTTACTGCTGGAGCCTGATAATAAGGAATTACAATAATAAGGCCTTTGAGATGGAAACGTAAGTGAAAGAAGGCAGTCATAGAAATATATTTAGGTCTGAGGATGTCACACTTTGAATCAGAATCAGAATCAGAAGTATTTAATTTTATTATTTATTTTGTAAAGCACTATGAGAAAAACAGTGATTTGTGAATATGGGCTTTACAAATACAATTTGATTGCTTTATTAATTGATTGAATTGTGTAATTTCCAGCCCCTATTTGAGAGAAATCTCTGGGGCTTTCTTTTCCAGCTCTTGTTGCACTGGTTGTGTTTAGCTGCTTCTCTGGCATATCTATCCTTTCCTTAGGGGCAGAGGACATTTTCTCCATGGAGGAATCCCAGTGGGAGATATTTGTGCTGCAGCTTTATGGTCTTCAGCCCCAAAGTAATGGTGTATTTTCTTATCCATCTATGAGCATGTTTTTGTCAAAATCATGAATAGACCACAAGGAGAAATGCTGATACCTGTGGGTAAATTTTGGTGATAGCAACAGCCCAAAGTTATATCTCAAAAGGTTAAATGTAAGCAATATGATAAAATATAGCACTAGATATTAATTTGAATTAGTAAGTCAATCCAAAGATAACTGACTGTAAATAAATAAAGCACTTATTAAATCTATTAGTGAGTAAATATATTTGACTGATAATGAAAAGACTGTGTCAGGCTGTTTCTGCCAGTTTCACAGTATTAATTATGTTTAGAAGGATTGTTGATAATCTTCAATTGAAGTTCTTGTAGCTGGGGAACAGGTACTGTAACTGTTCCTATAGGTGTTTGTCCTGAGATAAGTTATAAGACTTTTCTGAACAGCCCTTATTTCAAACTACTCAGGACTTTTCTCTCAGGCCGGGGAATCTAATGTCAGCCCAGGTCAATATCCAAAAATTCACAACAGACCATATATACTTTTAATTTCGTTATGTGTGTGGGTTTCATGGTTTGTGTTTTTTTGTTAGAGGAGCATATCCGTAATATTAATGCACTCTCCCCAAGGGCTTTCCTCCTCGTAATTCCTTATCTCAGATCCACTTTCCACTCTCCATCTCCTTTTCTTTGACTTGCACTGTCCATTGTTTCTCCACTCTGTTCCACCACGCACACAGGCACTGTCTGAATGCTGAGTTGCTATGTACAGCACATGCATCCATGTAACATTGTTGGTACAGTTTTTCTCTCAACAAACTAAACAAGTTGAGTTCTTGTTCAATGTTCTGACTCTGGATAGATCAAATTGTTGCAGTTTAGATCTGCTTGCAGATATCAAAACAGAATGCAGATATTTTTCTAACTAATTCAGTGTTACACCATAGTTCAGCCAGGGTTGGCCTATCACACTTATTGTATTCAGAACCCACTCTCACATTTAGGCTAAATTATGCATTTTGCCCGTTTAACTTTTCTTATCTTGAGTTTCTACTCGATGTTTAGCAGTCTGGTGTCAACTTAAGCATTTTGGTTCATAGCATCGGTTTCTCTCAGCAGGCAGCTTTTTCCAGGAGAAAGCTAAAAAACCCAGCTGTCTAACAGCTCAGCAGCAGATAGCTGGTGAACAACGTGGAGTATTTAGCAGCCCCATATAACTATATATATCAAATTTTCTGAATAACTGTCAGAGAAAAAAGTTAGTTATCCTCAAAGACACATTGCCCTCTCTCCTCCCCTGCATGAACAGGCTCAATATGCTGAGGTAACAAAACTAACAAAACTTGGCAAAATAACCACTGGAGACCTCAAGCTGTTGCATTTCAGCCAACTGGATGTTTTTGTCAACCCACATGTTTCATGGTCTATGTTGAGGGTAATGGGAAATTAATCTTCCATTCAGCAGTAAAAACAAACCGCTGACTCTTATCTCCGAGATGTTCAAAGAGGTGGCTTTGTAAACACCCTAAGTGAAAAGGTTGGGTTACAGTTGCCTTTTATTTATTGAAATCAATTGATTTAAATGGACCTGTTTTAACCAGAAATTCAAACCTCGGTCTTACTTCACGTGGTCTTTTCAGCAGCTATTCAAATAATCAGAGTTGTGCCATAGTATTTGAGCCCTCAAAGGTCAGGTCTGGTTTATGAAGTTATCTCCAGTCCAATCTAAAAGCATCCCTGCTTTCAGCTGCAGCTGATAACATGTTATTACCTCAGGCTGCTGGTCCAAGGCAAAGAGACAGTATTTGTTTCTATCTTCTAGTATACTGCCATAAAGGGCCCTGATTATTAGAGTCCAAATTAAATTCAGACCGGATATTAGCAATACACAAGCTCTCTTCAACACTGCCATTTCCCTGACATATGTAAGACATTATCCAGAAAGCAATGCTCTCAGCCCAATTAATCCCCCTCTTCTACAAATGTAGACACACACAATTACAGCATAAATAAACACTTACACATACTTGCCCATTTCAATACAGTCCAATTTTATAACCACCTACAAAAAGAAAACACAAAGAGCACAGGAGCCAGAGGAACAGTTGGAACAATGCTGCAGTGATTAGTGATTTGGGATTGTTTTTCAGGACGTGTAAATTGAAAAATTCCAGCTGGTAAGCTTGCAGAATTGATTCTGCAGAGGAGGCCGCACTGATGCGTTTAGCATTGTCCACGCAAGCAAAATAATTCAATGGTAATAGGAATGGTAGCTCGAAAGGTACAGAAGGAATTGCATTTAAGTGGAAAGAACATTGAGTCAACATTTCTTTCTTTATTGTTGGAGAGTGGAGTGTACATGGCAGCTTTATGAGAATCTCTTTGTTTTGAGTGCGTATATGTGTGTGTGTGTGTGTGTGTGTTTATATCAAATATAGATGTACATCGTGTTTCCCCACTCAAGGTGCCTTGATGACAGAAGATATCACATCACCCTATGTATTTGTGCTCATATTATTTTGATTAAAACAGCAAATAATGTGTGCTAGCGTTCATTAATTTAATCAGGAGTCAAATTTAATTAAGCAGGGTTAGGTATGTTTTTACAGGTGGACATAATGTTGGACTTCCAGCATTGTCATGTATGGAGATGTACATCTTACTATCTAAAACAATACACAAATGCATATTTACAATAAAAGCAGGCTTTTTGTCTTGTAGTGTAGAATGTCAGTCAAACAGAAGGATATAGTTAATTTGTTGGAGGCTACTTCCGGTGGCGATGGTGTAACATGTCACAGACTGTGATGGTGTGGTATATTCAGAGGGAAATTAAGCTGCTTTCGGACATGCACTGAACTCCACAGCTCCTCAGGCAGGACAGACGCAAAAATGACAAAAAACAAATAAAGAAAATAAATATCTCTGGGTGAAAAAGTATTATTGATATTTTTATAGGATTAGTTAAATGATAATGAATATCCCCAGAATTATCTGCAAGTGTACAAAAATGGCAAATGGTTACAGCAATTTTGTAATAACAGAATTGAATGAAATCAACTGACCGATTTCCAGCTTTTATTAAAAGCCAATACCATCTGTGTATTTTAGTCAGTGATGTTATCTTTCCAGTAAACCTTTGTGCAGCCAGTCAGACCACCAGCCTGGGCGGGGTGGTCTCTGATTACGTTAACAAATAGCATTCCCTATTCAAGTCAACAGAAACGTTTTCAATGACAGCTTGCTTGACAAAAGGTCAGCGTCAGGCTCAGCACTGCTAATTAAGTCCAATTGGTGAATGTCAGATCCACAAAGGGCAACGCTAATCCCCAGCCCTGCCTAAATAGGGATCTTTGGTGTGTGTGTGTTTGAGAGAGAGAGAGAGAGAGAGAGAGAGAGAGAGAGAGAGAGAGAGAGAGAGAGGGAAACGTAGCTTAGGCAGGGAGCAAGGTGATGGGTAGATGTGTGACTTGGGGACAAACACTGCGTGTGACTCCCTCCCAAGCACACAAACTCTTAAGGCCGAATTATAGTCCTGCGACTGCAGCCGCGGAAGGCCACGCAGTTGCATCGACGGACTCGTTTTGGTTTATGCTTCACTAATGTGTTGCGCGTGTTGCAACACAATTCACCGCCAGAACACTAGGCGGAGTAACGTTGTTTGTCGAAGACAAAACACACAAAGAAGAGACGTCTTCTTCTTCGTCGACTGTTTATTTAGATCACCACTCCGGCTCCTCATAGCCTATTTCTGGCGGACAAATTGGCTAGTCAGTGACGGGTTATACAAGTGGTCATACTTTCGGATCTCTTCTGCCAAGTGCTCATCTATTTGGTCAATATTCGTTCGTCTAAATCTTCCGTTATTTCCGCGTATTGTGGGACATGAAACCGGAAACTAGACTCCGGACGGGATGTAGTAAGCAGACCAATCACCAGCCTTGCGGGCTGCGTGAGGCTCGCGTCGTTTTGTCGAATAGTGTCGTCGCCAGGCTTTTAAACTTGAACTCGCCTCCGGCGATTGGACAAGCGTGTTTGTTGATCCAGGATTTGAGAAGGAATAATTAGACACTTATACATGAAGTTCTGGAAATTGAACATTTATTGTAAAATAAAGAAATACTTACAGAGAGTCTCTGGGGTTCTGCCGGACACGTCACCAGGTTCACTGGATCATGTCGAGAAGAAGCCCCGTTCAATCCTAAATCCACAGTATATATAATCAGACACAGGGTGGGCACAGAGGCGGTTCTTTTTCCCTGAGGGAATTCAGCCATTGGCCAGATGTACACTGTTTCCTCAAAGTGCAGTTTTTTGCAAGCACATCACTTTCAACTGACCAGGTGTCCCACTACTGTGGCCTTGGCAAACAGGGAGCTTGCTACAGTGGAGAGACCCAGCAGATTAAGCATTTCAGGAGGATTTCATACCTTTTTCTCACCATGTTTCATGAAGCACCTCATTGTATTAGTTCTGGCACGTCCTCTCTCTTTTCTGAGCATCCGTGCTTTCATTATTTCAAATCTCAAGATGAATTTCCATCACACACTTTTCTCTGAATTGTATTTTGGGTCAGATTGACATTCAGATTGACACCTGCTCTTTCTGTGGTCGTGCTCTGGGCCTGACCCTGCGTCTGAGTCAAAAAGATTATACATCATTCTAAATATAAGAAACAGTTGTAGCATTATTGATTATATGGATTATACAGTTAATATTTGTTCACAGGATATAGGTAAAATATAATCACAAGATACAGAGAAACATAGATATCTCAACAATAGTTAGAAAAATTGGCGGACGCACGCAAGCCGCCAGACGGCACGAAAGGGGCGTGTTGCGTGTCTTGCGTGCATGCGTGCGTGCAACCCGACTATAATTTGGCCTTTAGACATGTGTGTAGCTACATCTGCTTGCTTCTCTGTGTCTCTTCTTCGTGTTTCTTCTCCGTGTTTCTTCTTCATGTTTCTTCTCAAACAAGCAGCTCGGCGGAGGCTTCAAAATAAAAGTCTTATCTCTAATTACACAGTAATGCTATATACAAATACAAAATATACATTGGAAAACCTTTACAACATGTTAAAGTAATATAGTGGCAACAGTTACACTGCGTAAAATGTATATTTTATGCATACACTGCAAGAGCAGCGGTAAAGTTGAGAGTTGAGAAGATCTTGTGATCTTAAATAATAAAATTAGTTAAAAGGCAAGCTGGCTACAAGAAAGAACAACAAACAAAAACAGGATTGTAACAATGTAAAAAAAATATTAACGGTTACGATATGTTACATTTCTTTTAATGATTAAATATGAGATTTGCTTTTAAATTTTCTATTTTTCTAATTCACACACCTCTGTAATTTTGCTCTCTATCACACAGACAACTTTGTATGTTGGTGGAATTTAGGCCGAACGATCTTTGAATATGAATGACTAAAGACAGCTGCGATGATGTGTGGCTGTGCGGTTTTTTAAATACTGTACACTGTACAGCTCTTTACAGGCTGGCACTTTACAGCTGTCAAAACCAAATCATTCCTGTCACCTTCCTTATGGATATGAACACCAACAGCTTGATGTCACTGTCCCCCAAAAAGGTCCAAACACTTGTAATATATTTAACAACAGAATAAGGCAGCAAAAACAAGGCCGAGATGTGTATAATTCACAGGGACTGCAGCCAACAAACAGACCAAAGTTATGTTGCTAGGAAGTCGAACCAGTTACTCCTGCCTGAACTTCATTCTGAGTCTGCAAACTCAGACTCACAGAGTACAGTGGGATTTGGGATTTTTTCATAGTGTATGCATGTATACGATTTGCAAATATATCACAACAAAGGCCTGTAATGAGACGTTTGCCCACTTGTGAACTATAGGAGTGAAGCATTGACAGTATACACTTTCTCCTGCTGCTTTTATTAAAAAATGCAGATTGGTAAATGCCTTGGTCTTCTCCTTTCTCCTTGCTGCCTTCAGGTCGCCATGGGAGGAATGTGTTCGTTGTTGCAGTGTTTGATTATCAAGTCTCTCTGGGGATATGTGTGTGTATGTATGTGTGTGAGATGGAGAGAGTGAGACAGCGGGGCCACATGTAGCTTCTAATGAGCCCCAGTGGTGGCTCTCCAGTGAGTCTGACTATTGATCATTAGCCTGTTGTCCACACTCTAATTTCCAACAGCGAAGCGCCAGTTCCAACAAGAGTCCGGTCAGATTGCCGTGTGTGTGTGCGTGATACTAGATTGGTGTTCAGGGTGTGCAGTGCTGTAAAAAGTCTAGGTTTGATATGTGTGTGATGTGTGTACTAAGACAGCAGGCTGCATCTACTTAATGGGATGTTTAAACTCAGGAAGCCCGAGGTTAGCAAGTTATGTTATGGTGCACCATGCTGGTACAGTGGGCCACCACTGGCTTTTACTTAAAAATAGGGCTTGGTGAAGATGCCATAATCCACCTCATGTTCAGTAGGATGGAGCTGCCTCCCAGACCACGTTTCTGATATCTGAACGTTTTTTGAGAATATTGTGTATATGAACTAGTTTTTTTTGTACATTATGTATATAAAATATAACTATACTTCTCCAACTCAGAAGACATTCAGTGTCCCTCTTTCGTTCAAAACAGAGACTGCCTCTCTACTGCTTTAGAAACATTCAATTAAGTACAATATTTTAGAGGGAAAACAAAGCCTGCCACACTCAGCCCTGCTCTTTGGTTCTCTGCCTGACTGCCAAGCCTGGAACTCAGACCTGACAGTCAGCCTGCCTGTTCACATTCAGATCTTACCAATTTTGTATTAAATACTATAAAACTTCTCCCACTGGTTCAGCAAGTGTTAACAAGTATTTAGACCTTTTATCAACCGTTTATAAACTGAATGTAAAGGAGACATCAAGTGTTTAAGCATGCTCAGTTCATGGTCAATGGCAGTATCACAGGTTTAGAATGACACAAATGCATTGGGTATGGAATCATTGCATCTAACTTCAGTTTTAATTTTCACTCCAATGTTCTGAAAGCTTTTATGAATAACTTCAGTAGGATTTTAAATTGTCACAGCCTCCATGGTGTAACAACAAACGCATACATTAACATGCACACATTTTTTGTCAAAAACTATATTATCATGAAAAGTCCAATATATCATTCAGTGCATATGCTCAATATATACATTGTAGACTGGTGTGCAAACACACACATACACACACCGACATACCTGATTTCCATGGCAGTGTTGGATGCAAGGGTGGATTTGCACAGCAGGAGGCTAATATTGATGCCTGCATGCTTAGCCAGGGGGCTATACCCCCCCACCCCTATTTTTCCACCTACACTTAGTGAGAGAGAGAGAGAGAGAGAGAGAGAGAGAGAGAGAGAGAGAGAGAGAGATGGGGGAGGTAGCAGTAGAAAATGGTAGCAAGCAGGGAATCGGATAATGAAAAATAACTGGAAACAACAAAAAACTTAGTCTTTGGTCTCCAGGCATAACAATATTGTCATCTCTCATAACCACTGCAATAATACACATCACCTGGGCTTATAACTGAGACGTCACAGAATACGCATGATCACATGTCATCATTTACAGTTAAACTTAATATTTGGGCAGCATATGAGAGGGTCTTTGTGGTTTGATATGATTGTGTAACAGTGAGTATAACTGAGTAATAAAGATAAAAACCACTGACTGCCGTGTTCAAATATGGCATCTCATTCTTTCTAATAATGGCTGCTCACTTGGTGCATATGGCAATATAGTTCTTTGAGCCTCTCCATTGCCAATGTGTGACGGAAAATGTGTTTGTATGCCAGTGTGCCACATTTGATTGGGGTGGCCACCGCTATACTGTAATAGGTCCAGTACTGTTCCTGGGGCTTGTTTTGTGTTGTTTTATAAAGGTTGGTAGACCCAAAAATAATAATTAAACTATTATATTGGATCTTATGGATACAAAAATTGTGTAGTCCTAATATAAGAATATAAGAAAGGGAGAGAGATTGGCCGACTAGTCCCAGCTGTGCCTATCAACTCTCCTGGAGGTTCTCTCTGAGCCACCGCCACGAACAATTTGAGATAAATACGACTCATAATTCAGGATTCAGTGATTAAGCTTCAATTTACATGTTCTGAGAATGAAACAGTCACTGTTTGGAGAAACTAACCAGTGAGCGCCAAACTGCTGCTGTAATCCATCAGAGGGAAACAAAATGTCTGTTTCCTTCCCTCTTGTTTTAACACGGGAAAAATCAAATCCAATTTTTGGACCAATAGTCCAATAGCAGACTCCGGCCTCAAGTGAGACAAAGACCATCATGTTGTCAGAGGAAAATACTGTCTTTATTGCGATCTTTTATTCCATGATGCCTATTCAAGATCATAGGCCTGGCTTTTGATATCAGGACTATTTATGTGAATATAGGTGGGGGCAGTGATTTTTGGGAGTGACTCCAGTGGTTGATGTGCTGAGGCTCATTGCTGTCTATGACCCACCATCTTGCTCTGTCCCTGGAATGTCTCAGGATCATTCAGTCCTCATAGCTGCTCCAGTGCCTTCTGTACGGTGACCCTGAGAGCTCAATGAACAGCAACTTAAGAAAACACATGCAAGTTGACAAAACACAAGAAAAGTTAGAAAACATCTTCATCAATTTCACAACACAACACAACACATTTCAGAAAAGCGCAGCAAATACAAAAAGTGCGCAGCAAATACACAAACGCGCAGCACAGCGCTGCAAATAGAGGAGAAACGACAACGTTAAGTGTTTCCAGAGGACAGCTAAAAGTGATGGACACTGCTGCCACAGGAGACACAAAAACTTCCAATACATCATACAAATTCAGTTCCATACAAGGTCAACAACCCGCGGCTCTGGAGCCGCATGCAGCTCTTCAGCCCCTCTGTGTGTGTGTGGCTGTGTGTGTGTGTGGTTGTGTGTGTGTGTAGCGAGCGCACCGGCCCCAGGATCGAGACGGCCCGGCTCCCCGGCTAGCATTAGCTCGCGACACCTCTTAACGTTGACTCAACAGTGTGGAAGGATGCTGCTGCTGCGCCAGCTCCCACTGCGGGGCTGTGCTGGGGAGCCGCTGGTGTTCTCGCAGCCATGCTTCGGCCCACCTGACTCTGGTTCAAAACGATATGGTTGTAAGATTGTATCTTCTGCTCCAGTAGCCATATTTCCACAGAGGTAATGGATAGCAAAAAATCTTGGCGCTTGTATCTCGTGAAGGAGGGAGGAGGGGAGAGGGGGGCGGGGCACTCAAAACAGGTCAATCTGAGGAGGGCTGTTTTAGACAGGGTAAAAAGGGTGCTGTTTTAAATGATCCTTGCGGTATTTTGACCAAAATATGTAACAGACATTTCATTAAGACCCCAAGGAACAATATCAACTGTGGTAAAATGGGCATACGATGGGTCCTTTAAACAACCACGCTCTAGCAAATATAGTACATGTGAGTAGCTGTTGAGATATTTTGTCAAAAGCCATAATTGCGACCGATGTCATTGTGCCAATATTATATAGGAGTTATGACTGTGTACAAAATAAAAACCTGTGACCAGGGTGGGGGGATTCAGAGAGTCTTCAAATGTATTTTAAATGGTAAGAAAAATATGCACTGAAACAATAATAATTATAAGTGATAAATAAAGCATTCTGAAGCTTTGTCAGCTTGCACCTTCCTCCAAGTTTTCTCTAAGTAGGTCCAGCATGCCCCTTTTTTTTCTGCAAAATAGCAGTTCTAAGGGAGAAAATCCTTTGGAGGCCTGGGGCACCTCCCACACTGCAAACAACATAGGCTCAAGCCATTTATTAGGGATGAGCGAGTACAGCATTATCTGTATCTGTATCTGTTAACCATATGAATTATCTGTATCCGTATCCGGAGTGGGCGGGGCCTAACCCGGAAGTGGGTGTGATTAAACCCGGAAGTGGGCTGGATTTAACCCGGAAGTAGGCCGGGTTGTCTGGAAACGGGCGGGGGTTTAACCAGTATGTTATTTTAAGCATGCAATTGATATGGGTTGATCAGAAATTGTTATATTTATTGCTGATTAGAAAACTATTACAGGACAGCATCAACATTGAGCTTCAGATCAATGATTTTGATCACAATAGCAAACAAACTATTTACAGAACAAGTTTTGCAACAATGAATACACATGCTTTTTTTTTTTTTTTTTTATTTATTTCCACGCCAGGTTTGTGTGTGTGTGTAGCTTAATTTGTAATATTTTTTATACCACTACTACCTAGAGAGTGTCAGACACTCAGTGCGTGAAGTAAAATAAAACTGGTTAGAGCCAACTGACGGTTTAAAAAAAAAAAAAAACTCCAACGACCGGCAGAGAGAGAGAGAGAGAGAGAGAGAGAGAGAGAGAGAGAGAGAGAGAGAGAGAGAGAGAGAGAGAGAGAGAGAGAGAGAGTAGCCAGACGCTAGAGAGTAGTCAGACACTCAATGCGTGAAGTAAAAAAAAAAAATCTCCGACAGGCAGAGACGCAACGCGAGACGCTTTCTACCAGCACCACGTCTGAACGAACCCACGTTTAACAGAGCTCTACTGGTTAATAAGTAAGTACAAACTGAAATAAAAACAAACTTCAAGCTGAAGAAACCCTAAACGTTAACGGAAAAGACCCGCGAACCTGAGTGACTGAGAGACAGAGAGCTGTTCTGTGAGTGAGTGAGCAGAGCGGTGTGTGAAGGGGAGGAGCGCTGTGACACTGTGTGAGGATTTTCATTCAGTCCGAGCACAGATATTTACTCGTATTACTCGTATAATACTCGTGCTCGGCAAAAGTGCTTTATCCGTACCGGATACTCGTTTCAGCCGAGTATCCGGCTCATCTCAGCATAAATACTAACATTGGCTTTCAAATAACTTATTAATAAAATATCATAGCAACACCAATCAACATCACAACTATAATTCACAAATACTAGGTCCCAACAATTACCTCATTACATGACCACAGCAGTTAGCATGGTGACTTAGCCTGGATGCCAGACGAACTTAGCCCCGCCCACAACAGATTTGGTCGGGCAGTTCGGTCTGGGGTCGCTCCATTGGGAAAAAATTATGGCCGGACCGGGCCAATCAGATTGTCAGGGCGGGCTTTATACGATGATTGACAGATGATCAACGGTGACGTAATCAACCACGTCATCAAAGTGCGCTTGGGTTGAATTCGTTTTCAACAAACATCAACAAACATGCCTGCCGCTGGAGAGCTGAGCTCGGTAGATGCTGCGATTGACTCTGTTTTAGAAGAAATCGACAGCGCATTAATTTTGAAAGATGAACAGAGAAACGCTATCAAGGCATTTGTTAATCGCAAAGATGTGTTTGCCGTCCTTCCTACGGGATTCGGGAAAAGTTTAATTTATCAGCTGGCCCCGATGGTTGCGAAGAAGATGGGACACAATGACAACCCAGTGGTCATTCTCCTTTGGTCGCACTCATGGAGGACCAAGTGAAAGAGGCGACCGAAATGGGCATCACGGCGATGCAACTCGGCGTGCACGACGAGGTGGACATTACGAGCGGTCGTTGCCAGCTCCTTTTCGGAAGCCCGGAATCCTGGCTGCTGAACAAGAAGTGGAGGGACATGCTAGGCTCCGATGTTTTTCAAGCCAACGTAATGGGTATCGTCGTGGATGAAGTTCATCTTACTTACAAATGGTAAGAGAAAGTCTTGACTGTCTGACTTAGTAAATAACTCACGATGTCGTGATATGAATCAAATGTTGTAAACATAGTATCATAGGTGTCGATGTAAGTTCGCTAACTCAGACTTAGTACAATCATAACGTTAGTCTCATTGTAGCGAAATAACTGAACAAATAACAGTTCAAACATTCATAACAATCTACTCTTGTATTTCTTTCAGGGGTCAGGCTGCAAAAGGGCAGACACCATTTCGCGAGAGCTTCGCCAAGTTGGGAGAACTTAGATCCCTAGTTAAAGCTGGTAAGTTTGTACAAAACAATAGACTTTTTGCATGTTCAGTCTTCGATGTTTTTTACACTTAGTGTAATTCACCACCTTACTTGAAATCGGTTGCATAGTTACAGGAACGTAGTCCACTTCTAAACAGTTCTACAAACCACTCCCCCCAAAACCGGTTTTTAACCATTTGCATTCGCACTGGCCAAGTGGCCATAGAAACTGGTTGCCCATTCAGTTGCAAATTGACCATTCATTGGGGTGTTGCTTTGTATGTACCCACACACCATACCCGTACTGGTAGTCACTGTACCCCTTATAAGTGATGTATTCTGTACGGTCAGCAAAAAGGAATACATTTTGCATTTCACTTTTTACATCTTTTATATCTTTTTATTAAGATATGTTTATGTCTAACTAAATGTTACTTTGTATAAATATTGGAAAAAGTGAGTAAATAAGAAGTAAATAAAACTTATGTGTGTTGTATTTATTGTGTTTAATGTTTCTATGTTTGCACCAATAACTAGAGCAAATTCCTGGTAGGTGTGAACCTACTTGGCAATAAATATCTTTTGATTCTGATAAATGATACTAATGATCATTTCTTATTTTACTGTTGCTTATTGTACTGCCATTTTTTCCAGGTACACCTGTGCTGGCATTGACAGCTTCTGCTGATCGGCAATCCAGAGCCAGGGTTATGAAGCAGCTGCAGATGGACAATCCAACCATTTTTGCTCTGAGCCCAAACAGAACAAACATCAGACTGGGTCTGATTAAAGTACCTGCCCATACACTGGACTGCCTAGACTGGATTGTGAGGGATGTTAAAGAAAAAGGCATCTCCATATTGCCAGTAATTATCTACTGCAAAACTGTGAAGGCAGTTGGCAGAGTGTTCTGCCATTTGAAGGGGGAACTCAGTGAAGATTCCTGGGTTGACCGAGACCCTGAGAAAAAGACTGAAAACCTGCTGATAGGCATGTTCCACAGCCAGACACTGCCTCAGAATAAGAACAGAGTGCTGTCATCTCTGAGGGGACAGGGTAGCTGCAGAGTTGTCGTGGCAACAACAGCTCTTGGGATGGGCTTAAATTTTCCCAACGTTACACATATTGTGATGTATGGGTTACCAGATGATGTGGAAGCAATGGTTCAGCAGGTTGGGAGGGCAGGCAGAGGTGGGTTGCAGGCACATGCGATTGTTTATGCTGTCAAACAGCCTACAAAGCTTGATCCAGCAGTTAAGACAATACTTGAGACTGGAGTCACTAGTTGTCTGCGGAGAGCTTTGTACTGCCATTTCGAGGAACACATCACATCTGTACATCCAGGACATCTGTGCTGCACCCACTGCCATTCTGTTTGTTCTTGTGAACCTGAAAGTGTTCAAGAATTATGCATGAGGTTTTTGATGACATCGAACAGAGTCAAACTAATTTGTTTGATGACAGTGTTGTTCAGGATGACCGTGTTCAGGTTGACATATTCTACACTGGTTACTTTGATGAAGAGGATGAGAATGATGCTATACAATCATCACAAAGTAGCTTGGAATCAGGCTTGTCAATGTTGATTATCTCAGACTAGCTTCAAATTCAGCCTCAAACTTCTAGCTTCAGGGTCCTGTTGTTGTGCAAAAGCTTGTTTTACCTCTGTTATATTAATACTTTTGAATAAAATTTACATTGTTTATACTTTTCTACTGGTTGTTTTTTTTTGCATTTTAAAAGATAAACAATGAGACGTATGTCAATAAAGATTTTTAATATCTCCACATAAATAGGTAATGTTTAAACATATACTTTGGACATATAACCAATAAGAAAACACACTAAAATAATGGTTTCAAGAATGTGGACACAAAAAGACACATATTAAAAAAAAAAATCAAGAATTATTTACAATGTCACTTATGAAAAAAGTATTTACAAATGTAATGCCATCGACATCACCATTCCACATAACTATTTAAATAGGGACATTTCTCCAGTCTTTCACTTTGGACTTCATCCATTGCCATAATTCCCGGTAATTCAGCTTTACCAATAAGTTTTTCTTGAAATTTGGGAATGCGTGAAACTGTCTGCCTGGGTGATTTTCGAAAAGTCGAGTCTCCCTGAAAACGTTGACCAGGGTTAAAATGTCCTCCTGTTCTCGAGCTACATGGTGAATGCCAGTCGGCCTTGTCCGCTCCAGCTCTATGTCTGTTTTGTCCATCAGCTCTTTGAGGATGCCAATGGTCTTACTGATTCTGGCTGCTGACATTTCTGACAGGTTTGGTCCCAAGCCACTCATAAACGATTTCAGAAAATTGTTCAGGTGTTCCAGATGGAGGTCAAGAGGAATATTTTTCCCCTTTGCCCCTCTACCATTCCAAAACCTGTTCCATATCACACTGTGTGCCATGCGTGGGGACAGTGTGACGTTAACCTGCAGTGTTAGTAGGAAGGTGCTGTAGGCATAATGGCTATGTCCATATGCTTTATAGAAAAGCAGGGCAACTTTATAAAGTCTCATTAGCCTCTCACCATCCCCTTCTCTTACTGCGTCCTGCATGTTTAGCAGGAAGAAGCCAATAGGCGGCTGCATATATGAAAAAAAAACACCTAACCTCAAAAAAATTCTAACAAAAGGTTTCTCAGCTATTTCTTGTAGTATTAGGTGTCCTTAGTAACATACTAAAAGTTTACCAAAGTTTGACCACTAGAAAGTTGTAAATTTCAAGATGGCGTCCAAGATGGGCAGGAAGTCCTTGAAATATCCTAACTGCTTCATTTTTTTACCTAGCAAAGTAATCTTGGTGTCTAATCCCATGTTTTTTGGGTCTAGGAATTCATTGGACTTGTTTAAATTGCCCTGGCATAATTATATACCTATGGAATACATGATTTTATGAGATTACTATTATTTTTATTTATTTGATTAGGACAGTGCACATTAATCAATATGTCAGCCAGAGCATCAATATAAATATGCCGGAGTTAGCTTAATTGCTAATTTTCATCCGTTGTCCTAAGGCAAGTCAAGAACATAAAAACAACATACCAGTATACAAAATAGATTAAAAAAACACTTTTACACAGAAAATAGGTCCCCATATCAAGAGTCCATGTTAAAAAATTAGAATGACCAAAGGTTACATATGAGAGCAGGTCTGGCTTGCTACTAACCACTGTTTAAGGTTTTTTCTAAAGGTGGTGTAAGTGGCACAGTCTCTAACATGTGTTGGTAATATATTCCAGGACTGTGTTCCTCTGATGGACACCACCATTTGACCAAATTTGGTCTTGCGGCGTTGTATTTCGCAGTCACCTCTAGTTAGTGCTCGTGTATTTATTGTAGGGGATTTCTTCTTTATAAAATTCTGTAATGGTGGAGGGGCTAGACCGTTCAGAACCTTAAAGATTAGACAGACATCCAAAAACAGCTGAAAACTATCGAAGTCCATGATTTTGTGTTTATTTGTAATTTTACAATAATGGTAGTATATAGGTTTTTTGTCTAGTATTTTAAGAGTTCTCTTGAATAAAGATTTGATTGGTTTTAAAGTGCTCTCAGATGTATGTGACCATGTTGTGTAACAGTACGAGATGTGAGTAAATATCATTGCATGCATATAAGTCTTTGCTGTCTCCATAGTCAGGAAAGGTCTTATATACTTGAAATTTGATAAATTAAATTTAATTGTGTTTTTAACTTTCTTAACATGCTGCTTAAAATTAAGGTTAGAATCGAAGATGACCCCGAGGTACTTAAAATATTCAACCACCTCAAGTCTCTCACCACCAACCATGACTGATGGTTGCTGTCCCGCAGTTGACTGTCGGGAGAACAACATACAGACAGTTTTCTTTGTATTCAGATGTAGACAACAGTTTTGGAGCCAATGGGACACTGGCACCATGGCTCCTGAGAGTACTGCAGCAGCGTCTTTGATTGAGCTGGCATGACAGTATAATACAGTATCGTCAGCATATAGTTGCATTTTAATATTTCTACAGACATCTGGTAAGTTATTGACATACAGGCTGAATAAAACAGGGCCCAATATTGAGCCCTGTGGTACTCCAGCAGAACAAGTTAGATAAGAAGATAATGAATCACCAATTTGAACTGCCTGTTTCCTGTCTGACAGGTATGATTTCATCCAACAGAGGGCGCTGTTTGAGAAGTTAAAATGGGTTAATTTGGCAATAAGCAAGTCATGATTGATGGTGTCGAAAGCACGCTTTAAATCTAGAAATACCGCAGCTACAAAGCCGCCTTTATCCAGCAGGCTTTTTAAGTTTTCCAGGAAATAGCAAGTAGCAGTCTCTGTTGAGTGAAGTTTCCTAAATCCAAACTGCATTGGATGAAGAGTGGCATAGCCATTATTTAAGTGTTCCATCAATTTTCTGGTAACCCATTTCTCTGCTACTTTGGAAATTATGGGCAAGATACTTATTGGTCGATAGTTCTCAGATTTTGTTTTGTCCCCAGCCTTAAAGACTGGGGCGACCCTAGCAATCTTCCATGTTGATGGTACCGCTCCTTGTTTTATGGATAAGTTTACAAGATGTGCAATTGGGTCAGCAACAGCCTCTTTATGGGTTTTCAAAAAGTCACTAGTAAGACCAAATGTATCTCTGGCCTTTGAACTTTTTAGGGATGAGATTATTTGTATTACCTCCAGGACAGATATTTCTTCAATGCTAAACATTGGTTTGCTTGCATCGACATTGTGAGGATTCTGCGAGCAGTTAAAGTGCTTTGTCAGTTCCTCAACTGAGCTAATGAAAAATCTGTTGAGATAATTTACAATGATGTCTAGATTGTTAGTTAGCTTATCATTTACCTGGAGCTGTAGTTCACTTAGATAGTTAGACTTGTCCCGTCTCAATAATTGATTTAAATTTTTCCATATTAGCTTTCCATTACCATTTGCCCCTTTTATCGTCCCTTTTTTTGCCCCTTTTATCGTCTTTTATCGTCTACAGCTAGGGCTGTAACGGTAAACCAATCTCACAATTTGGTTTGTATCACAATGTTTGACCCACAGTTCGATACATAGGCCTACCTTAATGTTTTTTTTTGTGAAAACACTCACCCCATTGTTAACTTCAATGCAGAGACTGAGTTTGTGGGAAGAAAGGATGATTTCCTTTCCAGATCTTGCAACAAACAAGGACTTATCCATCTTATGACCGAGGAGCTGGAGAAGAAGGGCTGCTCTGTTATCAATGCTCCAGGTGACGCAGACGTGGACATTGTCAAAGCTGCAGTCAAGGCCTCAGAACATCAGCCCACAACCTTGATAGGGTAGGATACAGATTTACTAATTCTTCTCCTCTTCTATGCTGGGACGAAAAATAGAGGCCTCTATTTTCGTTCAGACAAGTCCAAAGCTACTAAGGTGTACAACATCAGTGAGATGAAACAAGTCCTGGATAGTGACTTGTGTTCCCAGTTGCTGTTTGTTCACGCCTTCACAGGATGTGATACAACTTCACGCATTTTTAGTGTTGGCAAACAGACAGCATTCCAGAAACTCGTGAATGGCGAGTCAACCATCCAGTCCTGTGCAAATGTGTTTCTGCTCAAACATCAAGCAAGGAATGTCATAGAGGACCATGGGACCAAGGCAATGGCAGTGTTGTTTGGCGGAAAGAGTAGCGATTCACTTGCCTCTTTGCGTTACAATCTTTTTAGCAAGAAGATCGCCACTGCCAAATCATTTGTTGGCCCAGAACGTATGCCTCCAACTGAGTCCGTAACCAAATACCACTGCCAAAGGGTTTACTTCCAGATCATGGTGTGGATTGGAAAGGAAGGTGACCTGAACCCAGTGGATTGGGGATGGAAACTGGTGGACAACCGATTCCTGCCAGTTATGACTAGTAAGACTGCTGCCCCAGAAAGCCTCCTGCAGATGATACACTGTAATTGCACAACTGCCTGCAAAACACAACGGTGCAGTAGCAGGGCATATGGACTACCATGCATGCCTGCTTGTGGACCATGTCAAATTGGGAATTTTGAGAATCACTATAATCAACCTCAATGGGAGGAAGAGTGTGACGACTAATGGTGAATTAAGGTCACACTGCAAGGTGTATAAATAAGAAAAGTATTTAAAAAATATATAAAAAACAAAAGACAAAAAAAAATGCATTATAAAAAAGGTAAAATAAAAATAAAACACACAAAATGAAAAGGGGTTAGCGGTACTGAGCCTTCACGTGGCAGCCCTGTTTTGACTAATTTTACAGTACCACACAGTTCTTATTAGTTTAGTGTTTATTGGAATAAAAAAAATGGTTATGTACCACAGAAACCACCAACACAAGGCAAAACAATATGAAAAAAGAGAAATATGCAATTACTTAAGTGGAATTTGACTTATTTTTCGCATATATATGCTTGTAACCAATTACTTTAATATATAAATGTACTTGTTTTCACTCATCTATCATGCAAATATGCTAATTAGAATATTAAATGGCCAAAACATGTATCAGGCACCAGTATTCCTGGTCTAGGAGGTTAACAAAGGAGTAATGGTCATTTTAAAGGACCTGACGGTGGCCATTTTGAAAATGGGGCCTTTCTTGGAGTCAAACTTTGGTAAACTTTTAGTATGTTTTTAAGTACATCTGATACTACTGTAAACCACTGAGAAACCTTTTGTTAGAATTTTTTTGAGGTCAAGTCATATTTGCAGCTGACTACAAAGCCAAGTCTAGCTTCTGTGTGTTGTTTTTGGTGATCTTGGTCTGCTGGACTTGCATGTTCTGGAGAAGAGTCTAATGGAGCCACAATATTGTGTTTCTTTCTCTCATGTGTTTCCCTTGCCTTGACGTACATATACACATTGCCACACCCGTCCGCACGACACGGAAACTGCTGCCTCTGCCTTTGCTGTGTCGAAGGCTGCCTTTGACTTGCAGCTTCTGTGACGCCTGTCATCATGACAAAGGTGTCCACAACCTGTCCAACACACTCATGCAGCCAGCTCCTCTTCAGTTCTGGCAATCCGTAGTTGACATCCACTGGGACAAACCCATCTGGAATTTCTGTTAGCACACAGAATAAAATGTTGAACTTCTCACCACCAGTAGTGTAAATGCAGATTTAAGTCAAATAATATTGGGTACTAACTTTTATCAAAGTGAATTACAATTTTAACAATTAACCTTAATAGTAGTAACAAATAGATACATGTATTTATGTGGTAAATGCTAGTTCTCAACTATGAATGTGATGCCAAGTGTCAATTTAACTGTGACATCCTCCAACCCAAAGTGCTCCATTGCAGCAGCTAGGAAGAGTGCAGTTGTGTCTTTATGCACAAATTCCTTATAGGCATTGTAAGCTGCATGGGGACCTTGTTTTGCATTGCTGCACCTATGTAACAGAAATATGTAGTTTAGCGAATGGCTGACATAGTTTTCTCAGTGTTATTCTGTCCATCTCTCACAGACATTTACATTTATAAATTTAGTAAACAACTTTATCCAAACTCATTTATTGTTACATAATTATTAGGTCAATTATATAACAAGGGTAATGAAATAGGGCATTGAACCCACAACTTTTTTGCATGCCGAACCGGTCCGTAACCTCTACGCTACCACTACTTTGCTCACGCACACACACACACACACAAACACGTTTAAAACAGTCTTTCACAAGCTTTATAACTAATAATTGTACAGTATGTATTCATGGTATTGCAGACGTTGTACCTCAACTTCGTCATGTTGGCAAGAAGTGTGCCATGGTCTTTTGAGGATGCACCATCATAGAAAATCCGATGATAGATCTTAATCAACATTGAAGACTTGTGATTAACAAAGGATAAACATAACTTGACACACAAGCACTTGAAGTAATCTATCTAAAAAAATCATCTAAAATAGTGGTGTGATACTTTCATTTTGTTACTAATCAACATTCTTCTATAGTTTGTTACTCACTTCAAAGAGGTTTCTGATGGCATGCCAGTCCTCAAACTTAAAGATGAGACCTTCCAGTCGGTCTTCCTTTGTAGCACCATCTGAGAAGGCCCACTGTATGTTTCTGCAGTTCCCCTCAGTCAGCCGGTCACCTCCTACTAATACAGTTGACACCCCGTCCGGTCCCTTTGGCACATACCTAAATGGAGAACACACAAACAAGTTTCAATAATGCCCTTCTCCTGCCAAAGACTGACAGTGGAGCCTGATTATATTCTTACTCTTTCTGAAGGTGGCGAAGTGTGTCTACCAAATCTGACGTTTTGTTCTCGTCTTTGAAGAGCAGTCCCAGAGGGTACTTTGAGAAAAAAAAAATGAAGTGACATTGCAGTAATGTTTGAGTTGAAAGTATGTGTATTTAGTTGTTTTTTGGCAGATTTAACTCATTACTTACATCAGTGGAGCACTTAGCCATGTCCTCTGTATATTGATGTGGCATGTGGTGAACCACTAATTTCTTGAAGGGTTTAAAAACAGCCAGGTACTGGGTTAGGGTGCGGCTCCCAAGAACAATGAACTCACGTCGCATATAGTCCTTGGTTTCTAGTCCGGGGAGTGAGTTGCAAAGGTCGTACTGAAGGATGTCACGGTCCGGTTTGTCATTGCTAAGGTGATATGTCGTGATTCTATCTTGGACTGCAATATGATGAATCCAGTGTATTGATTTGTTGCTGTGGAGGGTGGACTGATGATGTGCACGCATGAAAAAGTCCAAATTGTCAAATATTATGGAATATGTTGGTGGAGGAGGGGGACGTGTGATCGGAAAAACCGAGGAGCTGAAGCCCAGCTCTGCTGCTTCCGAGTCACTTAATCTGTTAAAAGGCAGCGTAGCTATTTCAGAGTCATTTATGCTTTGAGCCATTTCATCTGCTGGAAAAGAAAAAAAGTAAAAACAATTACGAGACTTATTATTATTAATCAAAAGATAGACACATAACGTTCAAGATGACACAGCATGTGATGTGTTTGTTGTGTTACTATATATCAGTCATTTGTCATCTCACCTGACAAGTGAATCTCTTCCATGCTTTCACGAACTGTGTTAGGTGGCCCCTTCGGATCACTTGTGCTTTGGTCTTCGCTGGTGTCCACTCTCTGACCAACATCAATGTTCTCTTCCGCTTCAGAGTTCAGGAAAACTTCATTCTGGACCTTTAACATTTTTAGAGAACCCCCACATAGGAGTGCCAACTCCTTCTGCTTCTCTACAGAATTTTTGTAATTTGTTGTTATGGCCATTTTGCTAAGCCTTTCAAACACTGCTTTTTTCGCCCCACCATGATTTAGAATACTACATAGGTAGTATGCAAAGGCTGACAGGCGTGCTTCTCTCCCTCTCAAAGCAATGGAAGCTGCTGCACAAGTTGCAGTTTGAGAGTGGTTGGTGACAGTTGTGAGAATTGAGAAAAGGAATGGTGAAAAACATTTTAGGTCTGCCTCCAAGCTGGTAAACGAAAAGGCTTTCAGATCATCCGGAGATGACTTCCACAGGATGAAACCGTTGATTAGATTACAGATATGCTTGCATTCGTTGCTTATTAGCTCCAGGATATGAACCTTTATTTCCTCAACTAGGTGTTTATGCTTCAACATTAACTTTGCAGCTGTTGTCCATTTTTTTTTGTTAATGCTGTTCACTATTGAGGCTTCTTCTGAATGACATACCTTGCCAACAGTCTGTGATGTGTAATGGGTGAAAACCTGAAATACAAGATAATTTTTCAGTGTGAATAAATACAGTATAGCCTAATAAGTATAATATGCATTGACAATACATAGGATTATATATCAATCAATCAATCAATCAAATTTTATTTGTATAGCCCATATTCACAAATTACAATTCATCTCATAGGGCTTTAACAGGGTGTGGCATCCTCTGTCCTTAACCCTCAGCAAGAGTAAGGAAAAACTACTAAAAACCCTTTTAACAGGGTAAAAATATGTAGAAACCTCAGAGAGAGCCACATGTGAGGGATCCCTCTCCCAGGACGGACAGAAGTGCAATAGATGCCACGTGCAGGAAAACATCATCAATAATCAAAGTCTCTAGCAGCATTTGATGAGGGTAGACATCCCGAAGGACAACCCCAACATGACATGCCAAGCAGTCCCGCTGCAAGCACAGTCCATGGTCAGCAACCATCCAGACCACGATCCACCATCCAGACCAGACGCCACTCCAGTCCTCAGTCACCGTCCACCGCCGCCCACCAGGACCCATCACAAGCCACCACCGCGGTCCTGGTCCACCGCCCGTGCCCAATGCCAACGCGACACAGGGTCCGCCACCAGCACCACGATCAGCCCAGAATCCGCCACAATGGATCCACCACCGCGACCCCCGGTGTACGATCCACAAACCGCAATCCATGGTGCGGCCACAGAGGCCCTGGATCTGCGGGTGATAAAGCAAAGGGATTCCGGGGAAGGGGGATAGGGATGGAGAAGAGGAAGGAGAAGCTGGAAAGAGAAGCTCCGTGTGTCATGTGTCATAAAATAGAACAAGTAACGTTCTGGCGCACTAATTAGCTCTAACTATAAGCTTTATCAAAAAGGAAGGTTTTGAGTCTACTCTTAAATGAAAAGATGGTATCTGCCTCCCGAACTGAAAGTGGTAGATTATTCCACAGCCGAGGGGCTTGATGGCTAAAAGCTCTGGCTCCTACTCTTTTTTTAGAGAATTTAGGGACGACAAGTAGGCTTGAATTCTGGGAGCGGAGTGCTCTAGCGGGTTTATAAGGTACTAACAGCTCTTTAAGGTAAAAAGGCGCCATATTATTAAGGGCCTTGAAGGTGAGGAGGAGAATTTTAAATTCTATTCTAGATTTAACTGGAAGCCAGTGTAGCGACGCTAATACTGGAGAAATGTGCTCTCTTCTCTTTGTTCTCGTCAGGACACGTGCTGCGGCATTTTGGACAAGCTGTAGAGTCTGTAACGACTTACTGCTGGAGCCAGATAATAATGAATTACAATAGTCCAGTCTCGATGTAACAAAGGCGTGGACTAGTTTTTCTGCATCTTTTTGGGAAAGGACATGTCTAATTTTGGAAATATTACGTAAGTGGAAAAAAGCGGTCCTAGGAATTTGTTTTAAGTGAGAATTAAAGGATAAATCAGGATCAAAGATCACTCCCAAGTTCCTGACGGTTTCATTGGAAGCAGGGGCAATGTCGTCTAGCGCAGCTATATCATTAGATAATGTATCTCTAAGGTGTTTGGGGCCAAGTATTATAACCTCTGTTTTGTCTGAGTTTAATAAGAGAAAATTGCGGGTCATCCAGGTTTTTATGTCCTTGAGACATGTTCGAAGTTTAGTTAATTGATTACTTTGTTCAGGTTTTATTGACAAATATAACTGGGTGTCATCCGCATAGCAGTGGAAATTTACCGAGTGTGTCCTGATAATGTTTCCTAGTGGAAGCATATATAATGAGAATAAAATTGGGCCGAGCACAGAGCCCTGTGGAACACCCTGGTTAACTTTGGTGCGCACAGATGACTCATCATTAATTTGCACAAATTGGGAGCGATCAGAAAAATACGATTTAAACCAGTTAAGGGCGGTTCCATTAATGTTAATTAACTGTTTGAGTCTTTGTAATAAAATTTGATGGTCAATTGTGTCGAATGCTGCACTGAGATCTAACAGAACGAGGACAGACACAAGTCCCTGATCTGAGGCTATTAAAAGGTCATTAGTGACTTTTGCCAAGGCTGTCTCTGTACTGTGATTGGCTCTAAACCCCGATTGAAAGTCTTCATATATATTATTTTCCCGGAGAAACTCACACAGCTGATTGGCAACAACTTTTTCTAAGATTTTAGAGACGAAGGGGAGATTAGATATTGGTCTGTAATTGGCTAAAACCTCTGGGTCTAGGGTGGGTTTTTTGAGTAGGGGTTTGATGACAGCTATTTTAAAAGACTGTGGTACATAACCTGATGATAATGACAGATTGATGATGTTAAGTAACGAACTATCAATTAGGGGCAGAATTTCTTTAAGTAATTTGGTAGGAATGGGATCTAAGATACAGGTTGTTGGTTTAGAACCTGAGATTAATTTGGTAAACTGATCACGGGTGATCAGAGAGAAGCTGTCTAAGTAATGGGTAGGATTCTCAGCCGTTTCTGAGATCTCTGTTGTTGGGAGGGTATTAGTGCCAATTGAGGGCAGGAGATGGTTGATTTTATTTCTAATAGTTTGAATTTTATCATTAAAAAAGGTCATAAAGATATTGCTATTTAGGGATCGAGGAATACTGGGTTCGGTGGAGGTGTGACTCTCTGTCAGCCTGGCTACAGTGCTGAAGAGAAACCTGGGGTTGTTTTTATTCTCTTCTATTAGTTTTGAATAGTAGGCGGCTCTTGCTTTGTGGAGAGCCTTTTTATATTCTTTAACACTATTCTTCCAGTCTATTAGATTTTCAACATGGTTGCTGGAGCGCCACTTCCTTTCTAGTTTTCTTGATAATTGTTTTAACTCATTTGTCTGGGAATTATACCACGGAGCTAATTTACTATGTTTGACATTTTTCTTTTTTAGAGGCGCTATTGAGTCTAATGTTAATCGTAATGAGTCTGCAGAGCTATCGACGAGGTGGTCGATCTCAATGGAGCTCAGGGTTTTAAAGAATTTGTTGTTTATATCTACTGCTAATACGGGTTTAAATGTAATTGGGATTATTTCCTTAAATTTAGCTACAGCACTATCAGGTAGACATCTAGAAAATGAATTTTTTATTAGTGGCATATATTCAGTTATTGAAAAATCAAAGGTTATTAAATTATGGTCTGATAGAACTGGATTGCGCGGAAGTACTGTTAAATTTTCAATTCCGACACCGTACGATAATACAAGGTCAAGTGTGTGGTTACCACAATGAGTAGGTTTGTGCACACACTGACTGAAACCAATAGAGTCTAGTATTGAAATAAATGCTACGCTAAGGCAATCTTTATTATTATCAACATGAATATTAAAGTCACCAACAATAATAATTTTATCGGTCTTTAGGACTAAGTTTGATAAAAACTCAGGGAATTCCTTTAAAAATTCAGTATAAGCCCTGGGAGCACGGTAAACTACGGCAAATATGATTGGCTGTTGGTGGTTCCTGGATTGGCGTGGAAGACTAAGAACCAGACATTCAAATGATTTGTAGCTGAGTTTAGGTTTAGGATTAATTGATAGACTGGAGTTAAAAATAGCAGCAACTCCACCTCCTCGCCCAATTTCTCTAGGAACCTGTGAATTGATATGACTGGGGGGAGTAGATTCATTTAGACTGACATATTCATCAGGATGTAGCCACGTCTCAGTGAGGGACAGTAAATCTATGTTGTAATCGGAGACTATTTCATTAACTAAAAGAGCTTTTTTTTCCAGTGATCTAATGTTTAAAAGACCACATTTAAAAGTCTGGGTTTCCTGTATTGTTTCAGAGGTTGTTTTTATTTGTATTAAATTTTTGTGTGGAGTTCTCGCTCTGTTATTGTTTAATTTCAATAATTTAATCGGACGGTGGACAGACACAATCTCTATGGGGTTTTGTGATTGATCCAGAGGGAGCGCAGAGAAGTGTTTAGCACTGCAGCTCTGCTTCCTGGTCCCAACTATGGGTTGTCATGTAATAGACTGAGTAATATTCCTAGATAAGAGAGCTGCTCCATCCCAAGTGGGATGAACGCCGTCTCTCCTAACAAGACCAGGTTTTGTCGAAAAAGTTAGCCAATTATCTATAAAGCCCACGCCGTTTACAGGACACCACTTCGACAGCCAGCGGTTAAAAGACAACATGCGGCTAAACATGTCATCACCTGTTGTATTAGGGAGCGGGCCAGAGAAAACTACTTTGTCCGACATCGTTTTAGCAAAAGCACACACGGACTCAACATTAACTTTAGTGATCTCCGACATGCGAAGCCGGGAGTCGTTGCTGCCGACGTGAATTACGATTTTATTGTATTTACCTTTTTTAGTTTTAGCCATTAACTTAAGTTTAGATTCGATGTCGCCGGCTCTGGCCCCTGGGATACAATTAACTATAGTCGCTGGTGTCGCTAACCTGACGTTTCTCAGAACCGAGTCGCCAATAATCAGAGTCTGTTTATCAGCGGGTGCCTCGCTGAGTGGAGCGAATCTATTTGAGACGTGAGCTGGTGGCTCTTTAATCGTGGGCTTTTTAAGTCTAGCACTATGCCCCCTCCGGGTTGTCACCCAGCTGCCCTGCGCTCCCGGCTGCACGGGACTAGTCTGGGGACTGCTAGTTAAGGCTAAGCCACGTGATAAGCTAGGTGGCTCCGCGGCTAGCGGGAGCCGGCTAACTACAGCTAACGGAGTTTCTAAGCTGCTGAGCCGAGCTTCTAAGTCGCTAAGCCGAGCCTCCATCGCTATCAACACACTACATTTATTACATGTACCACTACTGTTAAGGGAGGCAGAGGAGTAAGTAAACATAAGACACTCGGAGCAAGAGAGAGCAGTGGAGCAACAGGGAGAGAGAGAAGACATCGCTGCTATAGAGCTGCGAGGGTGAGCTCAAACAGAACACAGAATCACTAAGCACGATAGAGTAAGGGTTGGTATGTGCGAGTGTTTAACTACAGACCGGTGATTTTAGCTGTAGTGCTACAGAGAAACAGTTGTGTTTTAGCAGCGGAGCTAATTCGCAGAGCGACCACCACCAGTGGCAAGAAAACAGGAAATGACGCAGCACGCTTACCGTAATGACGTCAGTCAACGGAGGCCCGTCAGTCAACCAACTATTGTATTAACAACTACACACTGTTAATACAATAAACACGACTCACTATTCACAAAAACTTGGCAATCGAGGTAATTGTCATAGTCATATCATAAGAAGTATAAATGTATCAACAACAAGCTTACCTCTGTAATGCTTCTTCGCGTTGTGGTACCGGTTGGAGTTGACGGATTGGGGCAGAACTTCTTCAGAGCTCTGGGCGTCTTGGAGGGAGTAGGCCCCCGCTCTCTTTTCTCTGATGACTCAGATGAACACGCTTCTTCAGCCTGGTCTCCTTCGTCGTCTGTCCATTGTTTAAACACGGGAAGGTCGCGTTCCAACCGTGTTATCAAGTTCTTACAGGGCCGACAAATGCGACACGATCTGTTCGATGTGTTGTGGAGTCGTAATCCCAAATGGAGAACTTGTTCGTTCGTGCGTTCACCTTTACTGTTCTTCTCAAAAATGCTGGTCGAGTTGGTAAGTTGTCCGTGTATCCGTAAATTCTTTTTACAAAACCGGCAAAAATTGTTCATCTTCTTCTTCTACTCCTTCCAGTGTGCGTGCAGTTAAGCTCTGTTGAAAACATCTGTGCGTCGCTTAACATACGTCACATACTACGTTGCTCTGATTGGTTGTAAGTCTATCCAATTGAGCGAAGAGGAATTTTACTTCCTGGTCAGTTGAAACACGCCCCATAATTTTTTCCCAATGGAGCGACTCCAGACCGAACTTCCCGACCAAACCTGTTGTGGGCGGGGCTAAGTTCGTCTGGCATCCAGGCTAATGGTGACTAGCAGGCTAGCGCCGTTATGACAGGGCGTTATAACCATATGTGACGTACAAACATGCCGTTAGTGCTCTAACCATCCACCGTAAGCCGGACAACTTCGCTGGCTAACACACTTGTCACATTATTCGTAGAATCGTAGTTGTGTTTGGGTTTATTGTGACATAGGGAATGAAACAGGAAGTTGAAGGTCCGGAAATGTGAGATTCTGGAAATGACGTTGTTCAGAAATGCTATCGTTAGCGGACCAATCACAGCCAAGGGATATCCCTAGGCTCACCGACATGCCGACGTGTAGTTAGAAAAATCTGAGGTGCATGAAGAGCTCTCCGAGGTGCTCGGAGAGGGAGTTCCACGTCGGCGAGGCCGTTCCCATGTGTACGTCTCCGTCAAAACGGAGTAGCATTTATCAGCCTTAAGGGTAAATGGTAAATGGGCTAAAGAGAGGCCCTGGCTATGGCAAAAGTGGTCATTGAGCAGAAAAATCAATCAAGTCTACATACAAAGAGACAGAAAGTGCATAGATTTTAGTGGCAGCAAGTGTAATGACAATCGGTGCATAGAAGAGTGGGTAGCGTCAATGAAGTCATACTTTAAAGTTTGCAAGATTCCACAAGAAGACCAAGTTGAACTAGTGAAACAACATCTGAAGGGGGAAGCTAAACTGACTGTAATGCTTAGGTTAGAGGATAACACTACAGACATCATGTCTGTTTTCAAAATCCTTGAGGAAGTTTATGGCGATAAAGCCCCTGCAAGCAAACAGGTGGCAGGTTGAAGCAACGCGACCCAGACCGCCTTGCTAATTCAGATACAGTGCTTATTGAACAGTTTGTTTTTGGGTCATATGACGACCCTTTGCGCAGAGAGATGAAGCGGCAAGCCAAATGATTGCCTACTCCAACGTTCAGCGTGCTAATGCAGGCTGCGATTGAATGGTCGGAAGAGGAAGAAGCCCCCTCAGCTGTCCCAGCCAAGAACCCCAACCGGTGCACAGTTAACGCAGCAACTGCAGAAAGTGTTCCTCCTGCCTTATCACTACAGTCGCTGCATGAGTCCATTCAAAAACTTGCAGCGAGACAGGATGAACTTTTTACAGCGTTGCAAAGAGCAGAGCTGCGGGTTTTTGCCACAGGGGGAAGTTAGGAGGCCACCTCTGCGAGACAAATAGGGTAGACTAGTTTGTTATACCTGTGGACGGCCAAGGAAGACCATGGCAAGCTAAGACCACAGCGGTAGGGCCAGAGCAAGCCAGCGGGCAGACCCGGGCCAGCATTAGAACGGCGTCTGTCAAACCTGCTACACTGCCTCTTGGCCAGCTGGAAATGGAGTAGGTGGTGAATCCACCGAGTGTCTTCGGCAACTGCTTTACTATAGACGTGCTCATCGATGGAGTGAATACCCGCTTCTAGGGATGCACTGATTTATCGGCCGAACATCGGTAGCGGCCGATATTCGCCTCGTTTATTGATATCGGCTTATCGGTAATAAACTTGACTTTCACCGATATCATTGGCCGATGTTCATATTTGTTGTAAAACCGCTGGGCACGTGCCGCAGCTGGGGGAGCAGTCGCTCCGTCGCCCTCCTCTCTGCGGCCAGAGCCTCAGGTTGCGGCACCGGGAGGTCCTAATCCAGTGGCGCCTAACGGCGTCGCTGGTGCGGGGGCTTTCTTTCTCTTGGACCGCGGGGCGGTGTCCATCGCCGGCGCGGAAGGCGGGCCGTTGGAGGGGACCGGGTACGGCGGTCGACGGCGGCGACTCTGGACGCGTGTCGGGCCCTTCTCGCGGATCACCTCAGCTACGGCGACCGCTGGGGGAACCCTCCGGCTGGCGCCCAGCAGCTGACTGAGAACTGGTGCGGACCAGGGCCACGGTGGGTGTTGACGCGATGTGATTTCTGCCCGACACTCAAAACAGGTCAAACTGAGGAGGGCTTGTTAAGTTATCTTGACTCACGCAGTGTAACTTGGCGTAAAAAGTATGAGCGTAGCGTCTGTTAAAGTACTTTATTCTCATGTGCACCGGCTCTATTCATCCGTCTCATGCACAGGTAACAAGGGAACTGACAACATACGTCATACACACAGAAGCCGTAACACCTCTAATAAACGGGCAATACTGCTACCATAAAACAATGAGAAGAGCGTTCTCTATAATGATACTTTAACAGGGCTGTTTTAGACAGGGTAAAAAGGTGCTGTTTTAAATTACCCTTGTGGTATTTTGACCAAAATATGTTAGTCATTTCATTAAGATCCCAAGGAACCATTTCAACTTGCGGAAAAATTGTCATTATATGTCTCTGTTAAATAAAGTTTAGTTAAATCAAAGATTGTTTCATAAATCTGATTCAATTTATGGGGCTGAACATTTTTTAAATAGTGCTTTTTAAATAATGATTTAATTATTTTTCTGGCACAAAAGGGTGAATGAATAACAACAAAAAGAAAATAAACAAATATCGGTATCGGCTATCGTCCAGATTGTTATTTTAAATATCGGTATCGGTATCGGCCAAGAATTTCCATATCGGTGCATCCCTACCCGCTTCCTTTTGGATACTGGCTCTGAAGCGACTACAATGTCTGAGATGCACTTCAAAAAGCTGTTTCAGGGCAAAGCACTGTCGCCTGCAAAGTGGGTTAAATTAAGAGCTGCAAATGGACTGAATATCCCCATAATAGGGTGTCTATATGCTGACATTGAATGCTTTGGCAAGAAGCTTCAAGGTAAATGCATGTTTGTGCTGCAAGATAATATGGCTGATGGTAAAGATGGGGCAGATGGGATATTAGGAATGAATGTGCTCGGTGAACTACATGACCTCTTTGGCAGCTTAGAGGGGGTCAAGAGAATTGACAGGCATGGGCAGCGGGTTGAGAGCGCAAGCCTGCGGCGCATTCTTGCAAAGATGTGGAAAGAGGAGCAAATTGGGGGCCGTGATGGGAAGATAGGCTTTGTTAAAGTAGCTGGTAGACAGGCGGTTGTCATTCCCCCTTGTAGTGAAATAGTCATTGAAGGGCGTTGCCGCATCCCTCCGAAAATGAAATGCCAGGTTTTAGTGGAGGCGTCCCCTAGTGCTAATACACCCTCTGGACTGCTTGTAGCCAATGTTCTAGCGCATGCGGTGGCAGGTAAGGTCCCAGTGCGCCTGATGAACCCAAGTCAGAAGCCAGTCATTTTGGAGAAAGTGCTGCCGAAAGAGGTGGTGGCCTTTGAAGAGTTGGCTAGTGAACTTAAGGTCAGAGCAATGGCAGGCGAGAAGGGAGCTGTGTCTAAGCAGGAAGAACCAGGGCCGTTATCTGTTCCAGTACAGGCCAATCTCCAGGGGCTTACCTCAGAACAAGTACATCAGCTTAACCAGCTGTTGGAGAAGCATCGTGCTGCATTTTCACAAAATGACAGAGACTATGGACATACTACCAAGGTCACACACTGTATTCCAACAGGCGGGGCATACCCCATCAAGCAAAGGCATCGCAGGATTCCGCCTAATATCTTTCAAGAAGTCAAGCAGCACGTACAAGGCCTGGTCGCACAGGGTGTGCTGAAGGAGAGCTGCAGTCCGTGGGCTTCACCTGCAGTTGTGGTAATGACAAAGATTGGACAGTGCATTTTTGTTGTGATTACAGGAAGCTCAACAATGCAACGCACCGAGACTTCTACCCCCTCCCTAGGGTTGAAGAGTCGCTGGACGTCCTATGTCATGCACAAATCTTCTCCTCCTTGGATTTGACCACAGGGTATTTCCAAGTGGCTGTAGCTGAGCAAGACCAGGAGAAAACCCCTGTAACCACGCCTTTCGGGTTGTACCAATGGACACGCATGCCCTTCGGGCTCTGCAATGCCCCAGCGACATTTCAGCGCCTAATGGGGGCGGTCCAGGGGGATTTGGCTTTTGAGGTGCTGTTGGTCTACTTTGACGATGTCCTGGTGTTTTCAAGAGACTTTGAAAGTCACTTGGAGAAGTTAGACCTTGTATTTGGGCGCTTGCATGAACATGGGATGAAACTCAAGCCCCAAAAATGCTTCCTACTCAGGAGTGAAGTCAAATTTCTTGGGCATGTAGTGTCAGCTGAGGGGGTGCGCGTAGATATGGAAAAGGTGAGGGCCCTGGAGGATTGGCCTGTCCCCGCTCTATAAAATAAATCAGACAGGTGGTGGGCTTTATGTCTTATTACAGGCGATTTGTTTCTGGTTTCGCACAATTAGCGAAGCCATTGCATGCACTGATGGGCAAGGAAAAAAGGGTGCTGATAAGGCTCCATTAGCACAATTTGTCTGGAGCGAAGAGTTCCAGGCAGCGTTTGATAGTCTGAGAAAGGGTCTGACAGCCCTTCCCATACTTGCATATACTGACTTTAGCTTACCATTTATTGTAACTACAAATGGGAGTGGTTTAGGTCTTGGGGCGGTCCTGAGTCAAAAACAAGAAGGAGCGGAGCGGGTGATAGCCTTCGTCAGCAGGGGTTTTGCGGGGGTCCGAAAGAAACGACAGAAATTATAGTGCCTTTAAACTTGAGCTCCTTGCCCTAAAGTGGGCAGACACTGACAAATTCCGTGACTTATTGTTGTAGGCTAAGTTCTCTGTCATTACAGACCACAACCCCCTGAGGTATTTAGAGACCGCAAACCTCAGAGCAGTAGAACAAAGATGGGTGGCCCTGTTGGCCGGGTTCAATTTTGAGGTGCACTATAAGCCGGGCAAGATGAACCAAAATAAGCCCGGTGCTGATTGCTCTGAAAGTGCATGAAAGACCTGTAAAGCAAATGGTGCACAAAATGAATTGGCCGCAACAGAAACTAATCGGTCAGTGGGGGCAACTGAAAGTGCAGCATGCCGCCCTGTTCCGGTGTGTACGAGATCCTCGAGATGGTGAAGAGGTACACCAACTGGTCGTGCCAGTGTCCTTGCAACGGCATGTGTATGAGGCACAACATGACCATGGCGGACACTTCCGGGAGCGGGGCACGATTGAGGCCTTGCAGCGGAGCTATTATTGGCCCGCTATGACTAAAGATGTGAATTGCTGGGTACAGCAATGCAAGCGCTGTGCCCTAACGAGAGATATATTGATGATGTTCTCCTACACGTGGCATCTATTGCACTTCTGTCCGTCCTGGGAGAGGGATCCCTCACATGTGGCTCTCTCTGAGGTTTCTAAGTATTTTTACCCTGTTAAAAGGGTTTTTAGTAGTTTTTCCTTAAGGCCTAATTATACTCCTGCGACTGCAACCGCGGAAGGCCACGCAGCTGCATCGACGGACTCGTTTTGGTTTATGCTTCACTCACGTGTTGCGCATGCTGCAACATAATTCACCGCCAGAACACTAGGCGGAGTAACGTTTTGTTTCGAAAACAAAACACACAAATTAGAGACGTCTTCTTCTTCGTCAAATCTTTATTTACATCGCCACTCTGGCTCCGAATAGCCTATTTCTGGCGGACAAATCGGCCAGTCAGTGACGGGTTATACAAGTGGTCATACTTTCGGATCTCTTCTGCCAAGTGCTCTTCTATTTGTTCCATATTCGTTCTTCTAAATCTTCCGTGATTTTCGCATATTGTGGGGCATGAAACCGGAAACTAGACTCCGGACAGGATGTAGTAAGCAGACCAATCACAAGCCTTGCGGGCTGCGTGAGGCTCGCGTCGTTTTGTCGTGTAGTTAGAAAAATTGGCGGACGCACGCAAGCCTGCAGAGGGCACGAAAGGGGCGTGTTGCGTGTCTTGCGTGCATGCGTGCGTCCGTGCAACACAAGTATAATTCGGTCTTAACTCTTGCTGAGGGTTAAGGACAGAGGATGTCACACCCTGTTAAAGCCCTATGAGATGAATTGTAATTTGTGAATATGGGCTATACAAATAAAATTTGATTGATTGATTGATGTATTCCCAAAGTCCCAGGCCCCCATGACCTGCACAAATGTTGTGGCCCCTCTGGAGGTGCTCGCCATGGATTATACCCTGTTGGAACCATCTGCTGGAGGCTATGAAAATGTTCTTGTACTTACAGATATGTTTACAAGGTTCATTATTGCAGTGCCAACCAAGGACCAAACGGCACGCACAACGGCGAATGCTTTAATCAAGAACTGGTTCGTGAATTATGGCTGCCCTGCCAGATTACATTCTGACCAAGGCCGTAATTTTGAGGCGAGTGTCATTAAAGAGCTCTGCCGTTCTTATGGGATTGCCAAGAGTAGGACGAGGCCCTTCCACACTCAGGGCAATGCCCAGTGTGAACATTTAATAGGACAATGCACGACATGTTAAGGGCTCTACCTGTAGAAAAGAAAAGAAACTGGAAGGAGCATCTCCCAGAGTTGGCCATGGCATATAATGGTCATATACATTCGTCAACCGGGTATGCTCCCTTTTACTTACTTTTCGGAAGGGATGCAAAACTCCCGAGGGACATTCTCGCAGGCAGAGACCTGGAAGCAAGTGATGTGGACAACCTTGATGACTGGGTCCTGGGCCATCACCAGCGACTACAGGTAGCAGCTGATGCGGCCCGTTCGGCAGGGCAAGAGGCCTCTCAGAAGCGCAAGAGGATATATGACCGCAAGGCACAAGGAGCCCTCATTTGGCCTGGGGACAGGGTCCTTTTGCGCAACCATTGACCAAGAGGTAGAAATAAAATCCAGGATCGGTGGGAGTCAGAGCGTTAACTCGTTGTAGCACAAAACCACTCAGATTTTCCCGTTTTCACCATTAGGCCTGAGGCTGGCGGCCCTACTAGAGTTGTGCACCAAGATCAGCTGTCTTTTTGAAGTCCCCTTTTTTGGGACCAATCCCAATACCCATAAACCCCACACTCAAGATAGGGCCCAGTATCAGTCCATGTCTGACACCTGTGATGCAATCTTTTTGCCCAGCAGTATTCCCCACACCACTCAGATCCACAATAACACCCCCCGCAGTACATCACCTTACACGGAGAGGAAAGGGAAGCCTAGCGTACTGTCAGAAGTGGGTGGAGACCAGGGGGCCTTGGGTGGTGAGTTAGAGGGCGGGGCGCCGTCTGAGGACACAGATGAGTCTAGCACAGACAGTGAAGATTTGTCATGGCCTACTCGGCCTCAGAGAAGCACAAGGGGTCAACTTCCTGGGAGGTTTAACGACTATGTTTTTAAATATACCTGGTGATTGTGTTTTGTTTTAGTTTTTTATTTGTGTGCTAATGTACCCATGTATACTTTATTTTGATTGTGAATGTTCCACCTCAAGTCCTACCAGTTAAACTAGCTGGGACAAAGGTAACCGATGGACAGTTGTCACCACGTCCCAGTGCTGTGGAGAAGTCTTGGTAGTTGCAGAGTTTGAAACGGGGGAATGTGACGAGCCCATGACTGACAGACTTGGACCAATGGGAGTAGACAACACAGAAGGAGAGCGCGAGGGGGGCGGGACTTCCAGCAGAGCGAGGTGGCAAAGAGAAGACGGCGGCGCAGTGTGGGAACCGGTGAAAAAGTTAAAAAGGACAAGCTAAGGAGCTGTGGGTCGCAAGGAACCAGAGGACGGCGTCGGAGTCACAGTGGGCGGTGTTCGCACGATAGGTTCGATTGTGTGGCGCTCTCCACGCTCTTTTCCCCTCTACCCTTGTGTCTCCTCCCATGTGAACTCTGCCGCTGACGTTCTCAACGGCAGTACTGGGCCATGAGTTAGCTCCTGCTAACAGCTACGGATACTACGAAGCATCTCCCCACAGGACTGATAGGATAAGTGAAACGGACACCTCTGACTGACTGTGAAGATAAGTGAAATGGACACTGTGGACCGACTGTACAGAGTAAAGTGCACGGCACACACTCTACGGACAATTCCGTCGCGACATTTGGACTGCTTGACCACGGATGTGCAGTGCACTTGATTGACGTGTTGTAGTGCTATTTGCTTGGTCTCTGTTTACTGACACTAGCTTGAATATATACTGTAAAAGTTGTATTTTGCTGCTGAATTGAACTGTGTTAATGAGGTTTACTGAGAAAATATATGTTCGATTATATGAAGGATACATGTGAAGGGTGATTATTATTATTATACTGTTGGGGATTTAGCACTCGTTACACATACAGGCTACAGAGCTCCAGGCTATTGACATTTGAAGGCTTCTGTTGTCTTTTGATGAGCACTCTGCTCAGTTGAAAGTACTTTTTCTGGTGTGTCCGGGCAGGTCACATCACATGGCTATTTGGCTGAGTGTTTGACCCGTGACTTTTATGTTTAGGGCAGCCTCTAAACTGAGGCGACACACTAATGTGAGCGGTTGAAAAGCATGGTCCACTTGTTCTGTAGTCATGTAATACAGGATATACCATTTAAAAATTACATAATGATTTAATAACTTTGGCTAGCAGTTATAGAATCATGTTGTATCCACAGTTGTATCAACAGTTATTCCCATTTCCTTTACTGTTATCTGATTATAGTATTTCTTCATACAATGCAATCATGGGTACATTTGGTCTCTTAATATTCGACTGGTATTCAGGGCTATGGAAAAGTCTGTATTTATATAGCGTTTTTTTTATCTTGATTACCACTCAAAGCACTTAACAGTACTATGTAAGAAGAGACAGCATTTGTGTGGGAATGACCAGCCAAGGCAAAGTAAATGAGTTCAAACAGGGACCATCTATGCTGAAAATCATGTGTTTACCATTGTTATCATTAAAGTACAGTTAGAATAAGTCAAAAGTCAATGTTTACATCAGTTCAAACAGTTTGCAATGCATTTCTGCCATCATATCTATGTAATCATATCGGGGGGAGTAATTAATTCGGAGCCTAAACGCCAAACACTAACAAGTTCTACTGTTGCAATAAAAGTTTGAACGTGAGCTGTCTGACTGAAATAAAATTAAACTGAGTTTGCTTGACTTCTCTTTAATGTGTGATTTATAAAGGCTACTGAATAATTTAATAATTATATTGTTAGCGGCTATTTCAGAGGTATGTTGAACAATCAACACATCTTCACACCAAGTTTCACAACTTTTCAAAATAAAAAGTCTGTAATTGAGCCCAGTTTAAAACATTGCAGCAACAAAACAAACAAGCTTTCACTTTGAAGACCAATTGCCTAACAGGAAATGATTTCATGAATGTTTTTGCCATGACGGAAGATCTGTACCAGGTATAGTCTGCTTGTGTCTTTGTCTGTGTCAGTCCGATATGTCGAAATAAGAATGATCAATTCATCAAAAAGATCTGGCAGTGATTTTGACCTGTGGCTTGATTTAGTCACTACTTATCAGAGGACATGGAGGAAGACATGTTCAACGCGGTCCACAGACTGAAGTTCAACTATCCTGCCCCCACTGACTTCTACAGAGTCCTGGTATCCCTTTAATAATTTTTGTATTAATATTGAAGTTATGGTGTGTCAAAATCGCATCAACCTTTATACTGCTCTTCCCCAGGCAGTGTTGTGCATGAACAAGTTCAAAAGAACGCGTTCATTGAACACGTTCGTTTTTATGAGAACGATGAACTGAACATAATTCAATGACAGAGAGTATTGCGCCAGGAAACAAACTGAAAAATGATTTGAAACGATATTGATGACATATTTGATATGATAAAAATGATCAAATATGCATCACATACTTTTTAATCCCCTTCTGTTGTCCTGGAGTTAAAATTTTCCCAATCACATAATTAATTGCCCCCCTGCCCATCCACTAAAGCGGTCATGTAAATAAAAAGAGAGAGAGAGATACCCCCAAACCAGTACATTGAACGGGTTACATTCAACAACAAGCGGAAGAAGCAGAATCACGGGCTGATCGCGCTGAGAAATGCACGTCCGGGGTGAACAGCCGAGCGCCTCACTTTCCACCTTAAAACTATGAAAAGGAACTGAACTATGAACTAGTTCAGATTTAAATGGCGAACTATGAACGTGAACTATTCATGTTTACTTGTATGAACTGAACTTTTAACTAGTTCATGAAAAGTGTGAACGTGCACAACACTGTCCCCAGGACATTCACAATAGACATATGACATAAAGACGATTAGATGAGTTGTTCCGAGAGATCTGTTTCACATACAGACAGACAGACAGACAGACAGACCTTTGTGGAATGAGTAGGTTGATGGTTCCATTGGGTCTATCCAGAAAACTGGATATGATGTTATCAGTCTGAGATGTCCCTGCCTTCTCGGCCTTGGGGTCATCTTGGTAGGATTTTCAGTTGTCAATCTGGTATGAAGAACTGGATGAAATCTCTTTCCTTGTGTGGAAGGTTAGAGTCTCAGCAGAGCTGTCTTCCTCACTAATGATTGTTCTTCCTCGTAATCTGGACGATATTCTTTGGGTTTGTTTCTTTTTCAATGCAACGTCACCTTCAGTTTCATGCTGCTTACTCTTAAACTCAGTAAACTTATGCAAATCACATATTAGTTCCCTGTAGTGAAAAATAAAATGTGCATATTGTTCTAAGGAAGCGTTATATAACAAAGCAGCAAGACATTTACAAGAATGAAACTAAGATGTGATTGTTTCTGAGAATGTGAATACAATATTCATATAACATGTTATTATAATAATATGTCTGTAAGATGTGTTGCGAGCTGTGTGTTTGTGAGTGTGTGTGTGTGTATTAGGCTCTGAGAATGTTCACTTGATGGATACATATTCTAATCCCTGATCTATGCAGAGGACATCATGATGCCTTACCTCGATCTGATGAGATTCAAATTCATTTTCAATCAGAGAGTAAGCTTATCTCTGCAGTATATATTTAATGTGCACCACTAAAGACGTCTGATCTTTGTCAGATTGCTGGAGGAGAAAGTTTCATTTCTGTCCAGGTTTGTCAGTCATCTAATAATCGGTAGGTTGATCAGTGGCTCCCCCAGTACACATTTCAAAGTATCCTTGGGCAAGTGCTACAAATGAACACATCACTGCTGGCGTAGAAAGGAAGTTTACAGACAAAATAATGGAGACAGAGCACTACTTCGCTGCTGAAACGCACAATGGCAGGAGCAGTGACAAATAGTGGTCAATACGCTGCATTAGCTCAATGCAGGTACTGTCCATACACTTTTTTCTAAAGTAAAAATGGGTATAGATCATGAGTTATGTTGTATCTGTATAGGATAAGCTCAAATCAGGACCGGTACGTGAACTTCTGGTGTTCGAGGCAAAAAATGATTACATCGCCTCTTTATTTGCTTGTCTTGTTTCGTTGTACTGCGGAAGTAGTTTTTCATCCTTGCTAACACTCCCAGGATCAGTGTTGTGCAAGTTCACACTTAAAATGAACTAGCTCATGTTCATTTGTTCCGTATTTTATTGGGATGATTTAGATGACAAACTTACGATCATGTATTTAGTTATTAATCAATGGTTTTAGATCATGAATCCAGATTCTCGCTGTGAGTGTCACATCTCATGATGTACTGAGCCGTAATATGTTGAAGACTCATGAGTTTTAAATGCACAATCATAAACACTTGAGCGAATCAAACAAACACTAAGTAAACTTTGTGTTCTGGTCATGTCCTAATAGCTTGTGATGGGTGTTGGTGTTTATTAGTTAAAGTGAGGGCAGGTCAGCAGGAGTGTGGAGGGAGGACAGAAACTCCAGCATGGTACAAACCAAACTTCTGATCATTGTGCAACTGTGGACCGTAGTGGAAACTCTGTATATTCACAGTTTTTTCCCACTGTTAGTAACCTACTGGCTGCTTCACGTTACCGCTTCTCTTATCTCAATGTGTGTGCCGCTCTGAGCGAGTGAGTGAGGGCGGAGCCCCGGAGCCTTTGTGTATGCATGTGTATGTGGAGGACACACACACACACACACACACACACACACACACACACACACACACACACACACACACACACACACACACACACACACACACACACATTTCTTCTCTATCCTGGTATTTCACATGATGATCTATAAGATGATCACTCTCGCTGGAGTGAAAGGCGCTCACTTTCACATTCATCATATGGTAACTGATTCGTTCAGATCAGTGTTCATAACAAATATGAACGCACTCATTGAACGTTTCTTGAAGGCGTTCATGCACAACACTGCCCTGGATCGATGTATTTTAACAACGAACCCCTTTGTTTTTGGAATGTTTGCTCCTTTATCCTATCCTCTATTGTCTCAATGGATTTTCTTCTACTGATGTATGAGTCTGATATTTAATTAAATATAGTTAATTTGAATCGAATCAGGTCGCTTTTTTTATACAGTCTATGTGAAAAGTCTACACAAATATCTACTTAAGCAGGAAATACTCTAAATAAATAGATTGATAACATTGTGATCGTACCTTTTTTCCTAAATAATTAACCAGCCTCCTGAAGACATCACTACTGTTGGGCCAGAGCCCAGCGGCTGGCCACAAGACACAGGTCAAAGGTTAACAAAGAAAATCTAAACAAAGGCCTGTGTAAATCAAGGCCTTGTGGAACATTCTTATCCACCTGTGAGTACTTTTTCCTGGCAGTTTCGAGAAACCCCAGCAGGTTTCAAGGCCCCCGCAGGAGCACGGAACCCCTGCTGGGTCTGAAGAGCCCAAAAGGGGGGGGCCACCAGACACTGGAGCCGAGAGGGACAAAGGGTTGTTAAACTTTCGGCGGGAAAACATCCTCCTGCAGGCTCAAGAATCTCCCCCTGGTGGTGGAAAAATGTTCTGGGAATGCCTTGGAACCCAGCTGAGTTCCAAGCCCCGCCCACTCAGATCCATTCCTGACAAATCAATTGGCCGATGTCCTATGACCAACTCCTCAAGGAGGAGGACCTCTCAGGTAATTTAAAAGGGGCTGCTCATCAATAATCGCTGCCCATTCCCGATTCCCTGAAGATAGAGCTGACCTTTCCAGTTAGTTGATCCGGAGGTAATTTTAGGGAGCAATTACAGACGTTTGTTTTATTTCCATTTTCTTTTATTTCTTTATTCAGTCGACGTTATTTTGATAAGGACTTTTTGTTATTTTAACTTGAAGAGGCCGCGCACAGGAACTCGCTCGCCGGCCGAGCATCACAGACTTTTCTTTTCACGATCCCCACAGCTGCGACACAGCTGTTAATCCCTGCAGGACAAAGCATCATTCTGTCGCAGAAGAGACGAGGCCGAATTCCGTTCCACGAGCAAGACGAATTCGCTCCATATCCGGTCCCAGCACGAAGCCGCTGCAACAGATGAACCAGCATTATCCAGCTCGAGCCATGACTTCTTCACCTAATTCCGGGGATTCGCTGACCGCATGTACCCCGAGGAACACAACACGAGATTCACTGGACTTCTGGAAAATCCGCGCCACGCGCAAGCAACACCGCGTAGGTCACAGTAAGAGGCTTTATTGTCTGGGCAGAGACTAGTTTAAATACTTAGCGTGTCATGTTTGTTTGAGTGTGTTTGTTTGTAGATCGCTGATCTGTTTTTAAGCCGTGTAACACGAGGAAACGATGCGTCACTTCCGGCTCCTTGTTTACATTGGCGAATGTTTTAAAGTGCCTCGCGCCGTGACAGAGAGCCTCCGGCAGCACTGTTATCGTCCGACTAAGTTTGCAGAGACCTAACCTGTTAAAAGATCGGTGCACAACTCTAATTTGTGTACTGAGTGGTGAAGTCACTGTAGCTGGTCTCAGACGATGTTTTTGATGTTTTGAGAGCTTTCCTGATCTCTCTCTATCTCTCCCTCTCTCTCTCTTTTCTCCTAAACCTGTTTTTACACACGTCCCGACCTACACTTACATATTTCATGTGGCATAGAAAATTCTAGATTAATACATCTCGACGCCATTCGGCGCCAGAACCAGGAGATAAGAAATCTCTTTGTCTAAAGATCCCCTTTGTTAAGTTCAGTGACCGGCAGCCATTTTGCTTTTCGCAACGTGGCTTCATTCATAAACCTCCATCTTGAAAGTACGTGAACGTAACATCTTGATCCTGGCCAGACTTCGTCACCACGTGATCTCGTCATTACGCCATAGCCACTCCCTTTTCTCTTTAGACACACACACACACACACACACACACACATAGAGACACAGACAGGCAGACACACACGACCACACACACACACCAGTAGATACTCAGTATTACATGTGTGACCATTGTGATAAGTGCTGCTGCTGCTGTTGCCTTCTTTGAAATATTGGAGTTTGTTAAATGAAGAATCATTGAAATAACATTAACCTTATTTCCCCTTTTGAATAAATACTTTTGTAATTAAAGTATTTGTATTTCTGTGATTATTTGTACATGTGTATGTGAATACAGCTGGATTACTATAGCCTGTGCTCGAACTTAAAACCCTTCATTGTTTATTATATAATCATTAATATTAAATATTGAGATTATTAATATAACATTTATCACTTGAGACTGATAACTATAGTTTGACTAGTTGGTCCCTGTAACCAGGATGGTGCCCCGCTACGATAAGCATTAATTACAGATTGTTTCATTCTTAATTGATAATTTTATTGTTTTCATTAATTATTTAACCATTATTAATTGATAACCGTATCATTTCTAATTAATTATTTTACTATTCTTAATTACTAGCTTTATAATTTTTAATTATTTTTAATAAATAATTTCTACTTTAATAATCATTTCTCATGATTATTAATAATTAGCCAACGTCAAATCTACTACTACTATTGCACAACACTACAGTGTGGTCCTGCCAGACTCTCTGTGTGTCAGTGTGTGTGTGTATGTGTGTGTTTTTGTGAGTGCACATATGCGCTCCTGCAATACAGGACAATAAAAGAGCCTACCATATAATGAGTTCTTGGATGAGGAGGAAAAGAGTTTGACTGAAAGAAAAACCAAAAGGGAGGGACGAGGAGGAAAAATGGGAATAGCAAAAGCAAGCCAACACAATGAAGGAATTAAGTAAGAAGGGATGTGACAGAAGACGCTGGAGGAGAGGTAGAGGTACGGGTAACAGAGAGAGCAGGAAGTAGGGGGGATGTAAACAGATAGTATGAAAAAGTACGAATGAATGTAGAAAAAGACAGCAATTATAGCAGGAAAAGTGTATACAAATATTTATTGGCAGGAAGGATGAAAAGAAATGGAGGAAAGGAAACAGTCTGGTTGTCTGCAGTCTTCTCCTGTTTTTGAGGAATTTTAATTTACATGTAGTGAGGGACTGCTGCATCCCGAATCATGAGCATTGTGCAACATGTTAATCATTACTACTGACATTATATGATTTAGTCGTACTTCTCCAGTGCTAATTGAGGCACTTCATTTTGATTTACCAGGTTCTGTCCATTTGCTATCAGATTGGTCATGCATTTTTACATTTTTGTCATGGATTTTGAGTAAAGCATTGTAGCAGTCAAGTAACCGTACCATCTTCATTCCGTACAGATACAAAGTTACCATGCTTGCAGGTGTCATGCAAGTTTAGTGGATTAGTAGACTAAATCAGCAGACTCAGTAGACAGTGTGTCACAAATTCTCCGTCTTATTAAAATTTTTAGTTTGTCTTATAAGTTTTGTTTACTAATTCCCTTTTCATTTCAGAACTCGGCCACTCCCCTCCTGCTCTGCACCTTCCTCATTCCTCTGATCCCTTCACCGGCTCCACCCACAGACGCACCTGTCTTCTATCTTCTCATTAGTCTCCCCTCTATATCTGCATGCCTGTTCCCCTTGTCCTCTGCCAGATCGTTTAGTGTGTTCGTGCCTAATCCTTCCAGCGTTCCTCCTCCTGATTCCTTTCCGATCTCCACCGTGACCTGTCTGCTTTTCCCCTGGATTCCTCTTCTGCCTGTTCCTTATTGGATTTGTTTGCATCAGACTGACTGCCTAGTATCTGACCCCTGCTACGTTCAAATAAACCATGAACATTGCTTATTCCCACTCTGCCTCATTGTCATTGCTTTTGGGTTCACGCCTGCCATACTGCTAGCCCTGACACAGTGGGCACAAGCCAGCCATTGGGCTCCTATTTCAGATGCTCCTCTGCCAAGTGGCCTTTTAATGAAGATTTAGATCTTGCAGTGATACTGTCTCTAACATATTTTATGATTTTTAGTATAGTGTTTTCTGGATGGGGAATTTGCCATTTTTCTGACAGAGCTTGCCTCCTCATGTGGAAATGTTCCACTGAAACAAGTTCAATTCAAGTTTATTTGTACAGCAACACTATTAACTTTGAAAACTCTGTGTTTAACCCCCACCCAGACTGCTAGGAACCTGGGTGTGACACTCGACAGCCAACTCTCCCTTACTGCCAATATTACTATAACAACACGTTCCTGTAGATACATGCTGCCCAACATCAGGAGAATACGCCGCCTTCTCACTCAGAAGGCGGTGCAGGTTCTGGTCCTGGCTCTGGTCATCTCTAGCCTAGACCAGGGGTTCCCAAAGTGGGGGTCGCGACCCCAAGACACAGAGGGAAGTCGTGACATGCCGTATTAAAATAAATATTAAAATAATTTAAGTTTTTTTTTTTTATTGTATAAATATATACATAAATATGAGTTGTGTAGCCGAGCGTTTTGTTTTCGTATTATATCAGGCCCCAGCAAGAAAGAGGGACAAAAGAGAGGGTCATTAACTTTGGACATCACACCCGTTTATTATCCAACTCTTCTCACAGAACCCCCTTCCACAAAAAAAAAACTTTCAAAATAAGAGTCTCCACAAACAACCCGCTTACAACAAGAGCTACACATTAACCTTCAACAATAAAGTCACTAAATAAAATAGCTTACAGCTGAAATTAGAATAAAACCATGCAATAAAACATTTCCATCAGTTTTTTCCTTTTTCTTTGTTGACCCATGAGGTTATTACGACACGGATTATCGGAACGAGGGAAATTTGCAAGGCCAAAAGAAAGTCCTCAATAAAACAGACAAGCCCAGCCGCAGCTCGAAGGGGTTCATATGAGTTGGCATAATTTATTGCACAGGCAAAAAAGCCAGACACAATCGGCGAAACGTTAATTAAACCCGCTACTATAGCTATACAGTGCCTTGCATAAGTATTCACCCCCTTTGGACTTTTCTACATTTTGTCATGGTATAACCACAGATTAAAATTTATTTCATCGTGAGTTTATGTAATGGACCAACACAAAATAGTGCATCATTTGGAAGTGGGGGGAAATATTACATGGATTTCACAATTATTTACAAATAAAAATCTGAAAAGTGTTGAGTGCATATGTATTCACCCCCTTTACTGTGAAACCCCTAACAAAGATCTGGTGCGACCAATTGCATTCACAAGTCACATTTGCAAGTCACATAATTAGTAAATAGGGTCCACCTGTCTGCAATTTAATCTCAGTATAAATACACCTGTTCTGTGACGGACTCATAGTTTGTTGGAGATCATTACTGAACAAACAGCATCATGAAGACCAAGGAGCTCACCAAACAGGTCAGGGATAAAGTTGTGGAGAAATATGAAGCAGGGTTAGGTTATAAAAAAATATCCAGAGCTTTGAACATCTCTCTGAGCACCATAAAATCCATCATAAGAAAATGGAAAGAATATGGCACAACCGCAAACCTACCAAGAGGAGGCCGTCCACCCAAACTGAAGAGTCGGACAAGGAGAAAATTAATCAGAGAAGCAACCAGGAGGCCCATGGTTACTCTGGAGGAGTTGCAGAGATCCACAGCTGAGGTGGGAGAATCTGTCCACAGGACAACTATTAGTCGTCTACTCCACAAATCTGGCCTTTATGGAAGAGTGGCAAGAAGAAAGCCATTGCTGAAAGGGATCCATAAAAAATCCCGTTTGGAGTTTGCCAGAAGCCATGTGGGAGACACAGCAAACATGTGGAAGAAGGTGCTCTGGTCAGATGAGACCAAAAATTTAACTTTTTGGCCTCAATGCAAAACGCTATGTGTGGCGAAAACCCAACACTGCCCATCACCCTGAGCACACCATCCCAACAGTGAAACATGGTGGTGGTAGCATCATGCTGTGGGGATGCTTCTCTTCAGCAGTTACAGGGAAACTGGTCAGAATAGAGGGAAAGATGGATGGAGCCAAATACAGGGAAATCCTTGAAGAAAATCTGATGCAGTCTGCAAAAGACTTGAGACTGGGGCGGAGGTTCATCTTCCAGCAGGACAATGACCCTAAACATACAGCCAGAGCTACAAAGGAATGGTTTGGATTAAAGAATGTTAATGTCTTAAAATGGCCCAGTCAAAGCCCAGACCTCAATCCAATAGAGAATCTATGGCAAGACTTGAAAATTGCGGTTCACAGACGGTCTCCATCCAATCTGACTGAGCTTCATCTTTTTTGCCAAGAAGAATGGACAAACCTTTCCATCTCTAGATGTGCAAAGCTGGTAGAGACATACCCCAAAAGACTTGCAGCTGTAATTGCAGCGAAAGGGGGTTCTACCAAGTATTGACACAGGGGGGTGAATACTTATGCACCCAACAGATGTCAACTTTTTTGTTCTCATTATTGTTTGTGTCACAATAAAATTTATTTTGCACCTCCAAAGTACTATGCATGTTTTGTTGATCAAACGGGAAAACGTTTATTTAAGTCTCTTTGAATTCCAGTTAGTAACAGTACATAATGGGAAAAAGTCCAAGGGGGGTGAATACTTATGCAAGGCACCGTATATCTGGCCATGCATGGGGATAAATTATAAGCCTGTGATCTGGAAGAAGTGCCGCTGTCTAACGGGACTATTGCCCGGAGCATCACCGACATGGCCGAGGACATAACGTCACAGCTGGTGGATAGAGTTAAGAAAGGGAAATATGCTTTACAGTTAGATGAATCCACAGATATATTAAACTCTGCCCAGCTGCTTGTTTCAATAGATAAAGTTTTTACAGAAAACTTAATGCTGTTTTGCTCCGGAGTGGTCGTGCACAGGTGAGGACATTTTTACAAAACTAAAAGAAGAGGGACTATCTTCAGAAAACTGTATTGGTGTGTGTAGGGTAGGGCTGAACGATTTGGGAAAATAATCGAATTGCGAATTTTTTTCCCCAAATATGTTAGGGTGGAAGTCAGGTTCGGACCCCGAAGCAGACACAGACGGGGAAATAGTTGAATGAAGAACAAAGTTTATTAATGTGAACGCAGGAGCAGGTTGGATCGGCCGGGTGCTGGCTGGCTGGATGATCCGGGATGAAACCAAGAAGTGTTGTTGAGCGGAGAGTCACCAGGAGGTTCGTTGAGCAGTGAATAATCCGGCACTGAAGTGGTGGAAAGACCAGGCCTTTATGGGGTGGATGATGAGTAGCGATTGATTGCAGGTGTGTCTCGTCTGTAGCACCCAGAGCCAGCCACGCCCCCTGCCACAACCAACCTGCACAGGGAGAAGAAGGGAAAGAGAAGACAACACAAAACAACAACCGTACACACAATCCTCACAAAATATTGCGATTTAATATGCGATTTTTTTTTTTATTCTCTTTTTCTGCCCAAAAAAAAAATAATGACTGATTTAAATATGACCAACACAATATTAGATACATTTACTGTACAATATTCTTTCCCACATTTGTATTTAACTGCTCATTACAGAAACAAGAACAACAAATCAGTGTGCACATAAGTTATTTAATCAAAGTCATTGGAATCATAAACACAAGCCATGCACTTTTTAAAACCTGTGTGCTAAATTTACCAGTTTGAGATGTTTTTTTTAAAAATTATAGGTGTCTTACTGCTCCCAACACTAGGCGAAAAGCAGAATTAGTGTCATGGGAAATCTTATGGAAGTTACCTGATCCCCTGAAGTTAGTGCCTATTTACAGCACGTCAGCACCGCGTTCTTCCGCGACATTAACCTAAGGGAAGCGGAGTAAACGTACCGCGGAGAGGGGGTCTGGAGAACAAAGGGGGAGAGCAGCGGGGGGATCGCGGAGACACGGAGCGAAGGCGTTATCTAATTAGCATATGACTCAGGGCGAAGCCGCTGCTGAGCCGCTCTCGATTCCCCATTGGAGGAAACCAACCCGGAAAGTCACTCATGATTGGCTGGTAGAAGTGTTGCCATTGGTCACCCTGGGTCATTGCAGCACACATGTGGGGTAAACCCCTCCCACACAATATTAATAATAAAAATTAATATATAGTTGTTACTAGTAATATATATATAATAAATCGTTATTTATTAGTAAGCCTTTACCAAAATCATTGCAGTTAATTAAGACTATACATTCATTCATGTTATGCTTGATGTTATAAGTAAACATATTGTACAGGGAAGAAAAAACATGAACGAGGTATATGTTGAGTCAAAGCTTTATTTACATACAGCACAAATATTGTACAAACACAACTAGCCTAGCCAGTGAAAAGCTAATCAGGTGAAGCTTGAAATGTCTCATTGCAGCCTCTGGGTCATACGTTCTTTGTGGGACTCTGTCCAAATCTGCCCAAGTGTGTAGACATCTGTGGTGTGTAGTTGTGAGATCCAGTGTAGCTTCTAGTCTTATTTGAAGTGTGGCACACAGGTTGTTGAGCTCCTGGCTTTGGAAGGATGGATCCATGTCATCTGTCCCGCTTCAATCAGCTGTAAACACAATCAGTACAATTAGCACAGTTCAATGACAACATACACCTACACATGTATCTGAAAAATTATTTAATGAATCCAACCTAACCCTCTTTCTTCTCTGCCGACTCCTGAACTCCTCAATGCTGATAAAAGGTCCGTATGGATGAACTGGAAGCTCCTTCATACTGGCTCATAGTGGGTCTTAGGACGTCATAGTACAGGCAGCTGGAAAACAACACGAGTAACATGAGTTTATTATTAATAAACGGAAATAGCCTCGCTGCATCACCGTTGGAAGATCCACAGCAAAATTCCAAAAAAAATCCTAAACAGGACCTCAGCAGGAACACCCCCATGCTGAACACCTCCGTCTCGCAGATGTGCATGTAGGTGACCGGGGGGCTCTGGAGCCCCGCCGCCCCGGAGCTCGGCTTGCTTTTCCGGGGAGCGATTTTCAGGTCCGCCGCCTGCAACGCAGTCACCGGCGAGATGAGCTCGCTCTGTTTGTCCGCCCCGTCGGCCGAAGACTTTAGGACCCTGTAGGTGATGCAGGCTTGCTTTGCTATCTTCTGGATCAAAGGAGTTTCGTGGTCCCACGGCATTCTTGCTGACGAAGGAAGAAAAGAAAAAGAAGACGATCAGAAGAAGAGGAGGACAGAGGGGGGACAGAGAAAAGGAAAAGTGAATAAAGAGGTAGACAATAGAGGGTTGCCATGTGTCAAATATCAGCCCCACTTGGCCATGTTATAGAATGGAGATATCTTTATTACAGTCACTCATTAAAGTTATTTGAACTCATCATCTTTATTAATGCAATCAATTCATTTGGCAGAGGGAACATAACTTCTTTGTCTTGGCGCACTGAGCCACAACTGTGCCAAGTCTTATCAGCTGACAACCGATGCGTTCATGCAGAATTTTGTTATTAGGATGTGTGATGGTAAGAAGTGACGCTGATCGCGGGGATGAATAATTCTCCTTGCTGTTAATTATTTCCAGAGGAGATTCAGAACAAGAGGCTCACAGGTTCGGTAAATAATCAACAAGCTGACCTCTCAACCTGGTGAAGTCATCTGCATCATCCCACAGTTTTTTCCCTGCTGAGTGCATTTAGGCCACAGCTGATACTCAAACATTGTCATGCCCATGCTCACACACAATTTCATTAAGCACACCATACATATTCATATCAGTGACACATATTTTTCCCTCATATCTCTACACCTCTAGCGGAGAGAAAATTACAAGTCAAAACAGATAATTACTTTTATATTTATGGTAAATGGTCCAAAGAATAAAGTAGTTTCATGTCTTTTCAAGTCTTAACAGCCACTCAAAGTGCTTTACAGTACATTCACTTTCACACACACTACAACGCTTCCATACAAAGCACTTTTCCTATTGCACATCATTCAGACTTTTCACACTCCCATGATGTATATTCATGATACAGATTTCTGATAGGGATATTAAATTACAGATTAGTCCAACTATATTCTTGTTTGTTTACGTGTGCAGTTTATATGGGTTAGATTTTGCCAAAGGGATTGGCATCACTAAACCCCGCTCAGTGTCCCTACTGGCAACTCAGCAAGAAACCAACTGGCAGGAGGAATAATCTCAGGAATTATTCTATATCAGAATCAGAATTCTTTTATTTTCCAAGTACAGGAAATTGCCTTGGTGTCGTTCTTTGGTGCACTGAACATAAAACAACAATATAAAAACAACAATATAGAACAAAATATATACAGTAACAGAGTTAAGGGCACGTGTGGTGCTAAGGTGCAGAGATTGGTGATAGTGCCGATAATATATAAATTATGTGCAAGGGGGGAGGGAGCAGGGGAGAGCAGAGTCAGTGTGATGCAGAGTCAGTGTGATGCAGGGGGCTTGTTTGTGAGCCCCACTGCCATGGGGAAAAAACTGTTCAGATGGAGCGCGGTTCATCTGATGTCCCGGAACCTTTTCCCGGATGGAAGTCTCTGGAATAGGTTGGTACCGGGATGGGAAGGATCAGCAATGATCTTGCGTGCTCTCTTACTGGTCCTGGAGAGGAACAGGTCTATGAGAGCCGGCAGGTCACAGCCGATGACCTTCTCGGCTGACCAAATGATCCGCTGCAGTCTGCCCTTGTCCTTGGCAGTGGAGGCAGCAAACCAGACGGTGATTGATTAGGTGAGGATGGACTCAATGATGGCTGTAAAGAACTAAACCATCACTTTCCGTGGCATGTTGAATTTCTTCAGTTGCCGCAGGAAGAACATCTTCTGCTGGGCCTTCTTGATGGTGGAGGTGATGTTCTCCGTCCACCTCAGGTCCTGTGCAATTATAGTCTCCAGGAATCTGAAAGACTCCACTGTTTTAACTGGGGAGTCGCACATGGTGAGGGGGGCTGTTTGGGGTGGGCTCCTCCTGAATTCTGCTACCATCTCGACAGTTTTCAAAGCGTTCAGCTCCAGGTGGTTCTGGCTCCACCAAGAAGCCAGGCTGTTAACTTCAGGAGTTTGACAGAGGGGTGGCTGGAGGTGCATTTGCTGGTGTAGAGGGAGAAGAGTAGAGGGGAGAGCACGCAACCTTGTGGGGCTCCAGTGCTGATGGTCTGGGGCTCAGAGACAAGCTTGCCCAGCCTCAGACGCTGCTTCCTGTCAGTCAGGAAGTCAGTGATCCACCTGCAGGTGGGCTCAGGCACGCTCAACTGTATCAGCTTGTCCCGGAGAAGAGCTGGGGAGATGGTGTTGAATGCGGAGCTGAAGTCCACAAACAGGATCCTGGCATATGTGCCGGGGGAGTCGAGGTGCTGGAGGATGAAGTGGAGTCCCATGTTGACTGCGTCGTCTACGGACCTGTTGGCTCTGTAGGCAAACTGCAGTGGGTCGAGGAGGTGGTTGGTTGTGGCCTTGATGTGGGTGAGCCCGAGGCGCTCAAAGGTCTTCATTACTACAGAGGTCAGGGCGACTGATCTGTAGTCATTAAGGCCTGTGATCCTCTGCTTCTTGGGAACGGGAATGATGGTGGATGTTTTGAGGCAGGCGGGTACAACACATTCAGCTAGTGAGGTCTTGGCACCATTGTGTTGCATACCTTCTTCCGGCATACTGGGGGGCACACATGAACCATATTTCATGCAAATTTACTTGACTTGACTTATTCAAATTCCTTAAAGAAAATGTCTCCATGCCCATCAAAAATAATGACAGGAGCAAGGCAGGAACTGGTGGTGACAGAATCTACACATGACGCATAAGATGCTTCCAGACATGCAATGTCTAGTAGCATAGCTTATGTCTGAGCCTGTGGATAGTCTCCACAGTTTCTCCTGCCAAACAACATATAAAACTCTGAATAATGTCAGTGACCCCATGTGAGAATACAGCGAGAGATTCTCCGAAATATATTCACAGTGAATAGCATGTTGATAAAGTTTGTAATATGCAATGGCCGAGACAGAAGAATAAAAATATCTCAGTATGAAAAAGATGAGCTATATACAAGACACCAACAGAGTTGTCCACATGGAAAGACAATGATCTCAAGAGCTTTTGGCAATTTACGACCAAATCCCAAACCGTTTACAAGACCTTATAGCCTATTATACGAACTGAGGTATTTTACTAAAGGGACTCAAAAAACATTACCACTAGGCGTTGACTACAATGGCCGGAGTGGCAATAAGTGTCATAACTGGTGCTATTATGTATAGTGTGAACAGTGTGGGGTTCCAGTCAGAGTGAGTGTTTAAACTTTATTGCTCCTTTTCATCACATGATACAGAGTGGAACCGAATATAACAATAGCTTCTTTACCATTGTTAAACTATTGTTGTTCCTGTTATATTTGGAGGTTGGAGGAACCAGACAACTCAGAATGGCTTTGTTTGTTGAAGCAGAGGGAATATGAGAAACGATTACGGAGAGAGACGCAAGTAGAAAAGCCCATCTCCAGTAGATGACCTCTATGGTTGGACAGATGCTGCTCTATTACACACACTATTCCCCCAAATACAATGACATAGATGCATTGTGGTGACCGTTCAGTTGTTGTTTGAAACAAAAACTATAATGGTATGTATTCCAAATGAGTATAGCTCATGACGCGATGTTGACTTGTTTGTTTCCTTGCATGTACATTGAACACATGGAAAGTATTCAGCCTATATTGTCAAGTGACCATGACCTTTTCAAGATGTGAACCATTAAATCATCTTCCACGGTTCCTAACGTAACAGTCAATATAGATGTACCTGTATCAAGGGATGTGACCAAGAAAAGAGAGTGTGTCAAAATAAAATCTCATTGACATTCAAGTTGGATGAGTTGTTAGTTGTCTACTTTGTCCCGGTCCAACCAACTGGTGGCTGGGCCAGCAGATGTTATCCTCGGACAGATATGCATATATGTCAACTGAGGAATTAGCCTGGATGCCAGACGAACTTAGCCCCGCCCACAACATGGAACTGTAGTACCCACAATACCCGCTCCCAGAGCTGGCTTTCACTATATCTGCCGCGTGTTAAGTCTAACTTGGGGAAGACAGCCTTCTGTTTTAAAGCACCATAGATTTGGAATGAGGTCCAAAAATCTTTAAAGTTGTCCTCATTTGTCTAATTGACGGAGTTCTCAAGTCTGGTCTCATGTACAGCTGACTTCTCCTGCATTGATTGTAACTACTAGTTGACTTGGCCATATTATTTTATACTGACGAATTGTTTTATACCTTGTATTACTGTATATATATATGCATATTTATTTCATTCTTATTTATTCAATGTATTAACTCTTCTATGTATCAACTCTTTATTGTACCCTCGGCACCATTGAAAATGAGGGTCTTATCCCTCAATGTGTTTTCCGAGGTCTAAATAAAATATTCAATCAAAATATTCAATCAATCAACATTTTTGGTCGGGCAGTTCGGTCTGGAGTCGCTCCGTTGGGAAAAAATTATGCCCGACCGGGCCAATCAGATTGTTAGGGCGGGCTTTATACGATGATTGACAGATGATCAACGGTAACGTAATCAACTACGTCATCAAAGTGCCCTTGGGTTGAATTCGTTTTCAACAAACATGCCTGCCGCTGGCGAGCTGAGATGTGTAGATGCTGCCATTGAGTCTGTTTTAGAAGACATCGACAGCGCATTCATTTTGAAAGAGGAACACAGAACGTGGAGGCGACGCCAAAGCACCGCGCTAATCCCTATCGCCCCGGCGCTTGGCTGTTCACAACGGACCCTGAAGCGACGCTGAACCGCCGGGCAGCGCTAATAATATCACCCGTTGATCCAGTAGATCGCTGCACGGCTTTGTGCCAGTCACACCGGAGGCTGAAGCACCGCGCTGCGCCAAGGCTGCCTCGCGGTGCTTCAGCCTCCGGTGTGACCGGCACAAAGTTTTAACATGGGAGTGGATGGGAGCCAGCTGTTATTTAAGGCTTGGCGCTGCGCTGAAGCGTCCGGTGTGAACCTGGCGTTAGTAAATAACTCACAATGCGTTGCTTAGCATACGTCACATACTACGTTGCTCTGATTGGTTGTAGGTCTATCCAATTGAGCGAAGAAGAATTTTGCTTCCTGGTCAGTTGAAACACGCCCCATAATCACAGCCCAATGGAGCGGTCTCAGACTCACATTCTGACTAGAATTGTGAGTCTGACAACGTCAGGCTACTGAGGAATAAGAAGTGTCGTTGAAATTCAAGTTTGTTTTTACACTATCTTCTTCAGTTATTTTTTTGCCAAAATCAAGTGATCCTGATGTTATTGTTATGTTTTTATAAAAAAAAATCTCTCTACTGTATTTGGTAGAGTGGCCGTCCTCCAACCTGAAGGTCGGCAGTTCGATCCCCAGTCTGACCCATCTGCATGCCGAAGTTTCCTTGGGCAAGATGCTGAACCCCGAATGGCCCCCTATAGAATAACAAAGTGCTGTGAATAGATGCACTGTATGAATGTGTGTGAATGGGTGATTGTAAAACTGTACTGTAAGGCAGTTTTACAATCAGTGGTCATCAAGACTAGAAAAGCGTTATATAAATACAAAACCATTTACTTGGCTTTGAATTATCTTCTTTTCTATCATATTTGCACATTCATGGGCCACTAGTTTAATGCAACTGTATATACTATCTATTTAAAGTTTCTGTCCGACATGAGTCCTCACTTTCTCAGGAGGGGTTATATGTGTGTTAACGCAAATGTTGGAGGGAGAGCCTCCAGAGTTTCTGTGGACTTTCTTTACCAGTCCGCCTAGAATAGACTCCGCAGAAACTCTGGATGAGTCCCTGTGAGAACACAGTTGGAGATTCACTCTTGGATTCATCACGAGTTTGTTGCTGTTGGGGAAGCGTCTGATCAGCGAACCTCATGTCGGATCATGCATGTGAGAGGAAAACTGCAGAGAAAGTCCGGACCCAGTTCTCTTTACCCAATTCTCCGGAGCTCTGGTCTTGTACCCCTCACATCATCTGATCATCTGACTGATTGGATATTGAAATGATAATGTCAGACTGTTGTTTCAGGATCAGAAGTCAAATAGAAGAATATCTGCAAACCTATAAAACAACATTTTACACTCATACACTGGACATTAATTGTGGACATTTTATACATTCAAAACATCACCCATGGCTACAGATCACCTTACAGAAAAATGAATCCATAGATTTAATCTAAATATTTGATCAAAACAAATTTTCACACAATACACCATACTATATTATTGTTTCCTTAAACCCACACAATTGGAATAATCAGCAAACTTTCACACATTGAAAGTACTTGGGGTCAGATTTATTCTTTCACTATTGAAATGGAACCAAAACAAGGGGAGAATGCATAGATAAATAAAATGCTAAATGTTACGCATGAATTGGACCAGGGGAAACTGTACCTGTATATAAATATTTCAGGCAGATACTGTAAATATGATGTGTGCGTACGTATCAAATCTGGCTCCGACCACATCATATTCTAAGACTGTGATAATTATACATTATTGCATATTGTTATACTGTATATTATTATATTATTATTATATTATTATTTCTGCTCTTCAAAATCCAACCTCTCCCTCTGCTGGAAAAAAACACATAGGTGTTAACAATTTTTACTCTGAGAATATGTGTAAATGGTTTTGTATTTATATAGCGCTTTTCTAGTCTTGATGACCATTCAAAGCTCTTTACAGTACAGTTTTTAATTCACCCATTCACACACACATTAATACACTGCATCTAATCCTGGCACTTTGTCATTCTATGGGGGCCATTCAGGGTTCAGCATCTTGCCCAAGGGCACTTCGGCATGCAGATGGGTCAGACTGGGGATCGAACCGCCGACTTTCAGGTTGGAGGACGACCACACTACCCCTCAGCCACAGCCGCCCCACTACAGATGCAAAATTGAAAAAAGAAAAAAGAAAACAAACGTGTGAAAAGCAGTGGCACACATGTAGAAGACAGACAAAGATGTCAATAGAGTTTGTGGTGATGAGAGCTAATGCCAGTGTCGATGTACTGTAACCAAAACCTAGTGATCTCCACAGCGGAATTAATGTAACATCGCCTTTGCCTGTCCTGCAATCCTCATCTGAATCCTATAATATAACCATTTTTTGAGGACAAGTATAAACTATCCTCTGAAGCAGAGGTCTTCAACAGGGGGTCCGCGACCCCTAGGGCGTCCGTGGAGGTACTGCAGGGGGGGTCACAAAATGTTTGGTTGATTTGACAATTTTTGATTATTTTCTAACCAATTTTTTTTCCACAAATTTAAATGTGTTTAAATACACATTAACATGCATCGAACATATTGAGAGGCTGATATGACCCTCTGCCTGACAACCTCCATCCGTCCAAGGTTAGATAAGTTGTGTGCTACCCATCAGGGTCCGACATCTCACTAATGTGGGAGTATGTGTGGCATCCATAGATGGCTTGAGGATTCACTGTCTCTTTTACATGTATGTTTAAAATAAAAACACGAATCTGTGAATTATTCTAATAGCTCAGTGTTGTATGCAAGATGTATGTTTATAAATGGCAGTGGCATGGCCACCCTGTATCGTGCACATGTTTAAATTACAAACATGAATATATAAACCTGTGTTGTATTTGAATAGCTTGGTATTGAATGCACAATAACAGGGTAGCTTTGTTTATATATGGCACTAGGCCCAGATTAATATAAAACACAATTTTATATATATATATAGACCAATTTTGGGGGCCTTGGCCTGAAAAACGTTGAAGACCCCTCCTCTGAAGGATACAGGATGCACATGCTCATGCTCATGCAACTGTTTACTAACTATGTTTACTGTTATATTACTGCTACAGACAGATCACCTACTCTGACAGAAATGACAGATCCTCTGCTCACTGACCTCAGGGTAAAAAACACTACTAACTGAATCTGTAAGGGCCTTAAAAGCAGCTCTGCATTTTAACCTAATGTTGAGACCTTATTTATTCATGGGCCTACACAGAATATCAAGTTTTAAAACGTATTACTAATTAAATCATTTACAATTGAGTCCATTTGTTTCCAATAAAATTACTACAAACTACCACTTACTTACCAGAGGAAGACCTGACATAATGGTGTGCTATAGCCTAACCAGGATATAACATATTAATGATTTTTTGAAAAGTAATAATTAATGTCTGACTTTAGTGAGATTATATACATTTTGAATAAACAGCAGCCAATGTTGCCATTTTAATCAGGATACTGCTACATGTGCAAAAGAGTTTAAAGCTCCTACAAGGAACTTTGACATCCTCTGTCCTTAACCCTCATCAAGAGTCAGGAAAAACTACTAAAAACCCTTTAAACAGGGTAAAAAGAACGTAGAAACCTCAGAGAGAGACACATGTGAGGGATCCCTCACATGTGTCGGACAGAAGTGCAATATATGTCAAGTGTACTATATATCAAGCAGTCTTGCTGCAATCATAGTCTATGGTCAGCAGGCACAAAGATCATGATACATAAAATTGGGCCGAGTACAGAGCCCTGTAGAACACCATGGTTAACTTTGGTGCTCACAGATGACTCGCCATTAATTTGCACAAATTGGAAGTGATCAGAAAAATAAGATTTAAACCAGTTTAGGGCGGTTCCTTTAATGCAAATTAAGTGTTCTAGTCTCTGTAATAAAAAGGGGTGGTCAATTGTGTCAAATGCTGCACTGAGATCTAACAGAACAACGACAGACACAAATCCCTGATCTGAAGATATTAGAGGGTCATTAGTGACTTTTGCCAAGGCTGTCTCTGTGATAGGATTAGCTCTAAACCCAGACTGAAAGTTTTCATTTATATGATTTTCCTGGCGAAACTCCCACAGCTGATTGGCTACAACTTTTTCTAAGACTTTAGAGAGGAAGGGGAGATTAGATAGTGGTCTGTAATTAGCTAAATTATATAGATGCATAAGGTGTAATTGGGAAGAATAAACATGTATATTAATGGTTTACCAATAATTCCTTTATTATTATTGTTCACCTATTTCCAACATGTGGGAATAAACTTCATAAATGTTTGCAAATTGACTGTATTAAATATAATGTTGCTGTTCTTTCCTTCTAATATGAACACAGTGGTTAAGACAGTGGCAACACAGCAGTCTGTCAATGTGACAGAATCAATAACATGGCTGCCATACAACCTCACAAACTGTCAGACAAAGTGCTTGAGCAGCCTTTTAGATCCAACTTAAAATGCTTTTTTCCCCCTACAACATTCATGTATTAGTTTTATTCCATGCGACGCATTGGGACACTGTCCTCTCCATCAGAATGAAGAGTGGTCCAAACACTGCACACCTGCTGAGAATCAAAACGCACGTCGCTCCATTTTGGCAGATACATTTAGGACTATTGTGCTCGTCCGTGTCGAAATAATACACTATTTACTGCTGCATTATCATTATGTGGGCCTGTAGGCAGAGGATGAAAAACAATGAGATAGTTAAGGGGGAGGGAAACATTAACACAAATATGAAATACTGTGTTGGAAAAAAACAGTACCCTTCAACAGAAAAGCCCCTCTGGCCTGCAGGCAGTCCTAATTAGAAGGCAAAGCTTTTTGACGGTAAATTGATTTTTAATTGTTCAGTCCCTGCATTCATCCAGGTGGCCAAGTTCTCTCTGTGTCTGCCTCTCTCTCTCCCTCTCTTTAAGTGGAACATGTTTGGAGCTGCCTGCCACTGTTAGCAGCGGTTTCCTGAACAAGAGCAATTCATTAAACATTAGACGGATAGGATGGTTGGAGATGAGGGGGAGAGAAAAATTTAACGGAAACCGACAATCACAAGAGTTGTGCCATAATTGTCAGTAATGCTTTTCTACTTTAGTCATTTTGGACGTGGTACAGGGAAAAGGGTGTCAGTGCATGTTTTCCATTTGCTTAGATTTCTTTCCCTCCCTGTCTTACAGAGAAGCCACTCAGACTTGTTCAGGCTACTGGCTGTGACAGTGGGTAAAAGCAGTTTGACAACGGTGATCTACTAAAGCCATCGTTGAAGGAGGCTTGGGGATTGGCTGATATGATTACTAGGCTGCTGATGGCTGTGCAGAGATCCTGATACTCTGCCAGTTATCTTGTGAGTGGAGATCATGGAGAGTCTGTTTTAGTAGTGTTACTCCAACAATCCTCCATTTAGATGATGAGGCTCTGCACATCGACAGGTAGACAACAGGATGCTAGTATTGCTATGTCAAATCAAACCATTTCATCATTGTTCTGTGTGATGATTAAGCCACAGAAACCTGTTTCACAATACATAAAGACATTTTTCTTTTTTGGATTCCAGCCTTATGACTTACGACTGAACAAGGCTTAAGCAGTGAGGGGACGAAAGGTGGAGCGGTATGATCCCAGTCTTCCCCATTCTGTATGCCGAAGTGTCCTTGGGCAAGACACTGTCTGTGAAAGGGTCAAGGGCAAAAACTGTACTGTATTGGGCTTTTAGTGGTCATCAAGACTAGAAAAAAAAAACTATATAAAAAAGACCATTTACCATATTAGGAACATAATTCTGCTTGATAATTTCATAATTAGTATATGGTTAAAGGAATATCCCTTGGGGGACAGGAATATACCCAGTAAATTGTATGAACATCTGGCCACTATCATTTAAAAAAGATGTGGTAAGCATATTGTGAATGACAAATGGATATCACTACACCACACTACCATACAAAGACCAAATAAAATTAGGTGATGGGTTCTTCTCATAAAATGTAACAATAAAACATTAAGCAAAATAGGAGAACTGCGTTTTAAGATTAGTGTGAAAATGATCAAGTAATATTATAGTCAAATTCATATATGAAAAATGTCTAATGAACAGATCTTGTCTCGTCTGCTGGGTTGGAGGGCAGCAGATAGAAGGCAGCATCTTGCACCACACGCACAACAACGCTTTAAACCCCTATGTTTAAACCAGGGCACTGGCCAAGGTGATGTTTGATCTCCACACATTCTTAAATGTAAGTGTTAATCATCAGAGTTAATCACGACAAAACCCCGCCACCCACACAGCACCAAACAATCGCCATCATCATCAGAGGCACGACAACTAGATGTCTCTCTTCAGGTCGAAGACTCCGAAATGCTATGACAACACACCCTCCCAGCCTCTCCCACACAGCCACCATCCTCCTCCGTTGTCACTACTTTCACTGTGAGAGAAACAGCAGCCAAAATGAGGCTTGGAGGAGGTGAGGCTTTATTTAAAAAAATCAATCAGACAGACTGAACTGGTATGAAATGGCACAGAGATAATGCGATGGTTTGGCGTTGTGACCTTTTAAACACGGCCTACTGCTACATTCCAACCACTGAAAAACCCTGACCTTTGTAGAACCATTACAGAAGCCTCTAATCTGAAAGGTGGGGGACGGGGAAAATATACACACACACACACACATGCATACACATCACATGAAACCATGTAGATAATATTTTTAAACGTGCGCACGATTGCATTTGTGCATAAAAACGATTAATACACACACCCAGGGTTAGCAACATGCAATAAGACTGAAACATGCATGCAAACACACTGACGCAAACATTCACTCAGCAGCCTTCCTGTTGGCTGCAAAGGTCATATGTGATAATGGCTTCCTGTATGTTAATGCCACTGGCCGTAGCGCCTCCTCATGCTTCTCAGTATTCTGTTCAGGCAGCGCTCACATAATTTTGAATTGCAAAGTGCCAAAAGTGGAGCGACGCAGTGTTTGTAATGCTATTGGCACTGTGCATTTAGAAAAAATACAAGAAAAATATCCTGTGGAGTGTTTGAATAGATAATTATGTGTGGCGCTGTGTGTGTGCGTTTGTTAGTGTGTGCATGTGCTGACTGCAAACTGAACAATCTGACTCAGGCAAGTGGAAGACAAGCAGTAATTGTTACTGTAGAGGAGAGAATGAATCAATAAATATAGATTATCTTCTGTCCATTAGGAATAATTGGTGATGTTTCAGTGAGCGATGTGAAAACACATCGACACAAGTGAGCTGGGAATAAAACAATCGATTTCAAACATAATACAACGTTTGAAAGTTTAGTTTATGTATCACAACTTGATCATCCACAGCTTTGGTTTCTTGGGATAAGTCACTACATAATTTTTTCAAATAACTACATTTGAATCCAAAACAAATTCAATCAATATGATATTATGTATATGAATTAGAAAGCTATTGCATAGCTATTTATACATTGCTAACAAAACCATTCCATTTTTCATTGAAACAAAACAGCATTGTTTACTGGATTGATTGCCAGATATGCACAAGAAGCCTTCTCGATGTCTTGACTCTATTATTTCCTTACAAACTACTGCAAAAGCAATAATTCCTAAAACTAAGATTTAACAGAAAAAACGATGGGCTGCAATATCCCCCCATCTCCTTATATCTATCTCTAACTTATCAAACCATTTCCCCCACCCAGCCAGACGAGTAAAGACTGTTTAAGATAAGACAACATGTATGACAAACAAAGGAAAGAAATCAATATTACCAGCACTGTCAGCAATTACAAGTACATATCATAATGCCATGCTTCAGAAATAGTAATAAATATAGGATCAACAAAACAAACAAAAAATTGCTTTCCAAGAGACCTATTTTCTTGGAGGGAATAAAATACAAGCAAAGAATGTCTGGCTACCTTAACCTTGAAACAGTCTCTCTAAAAATATTTTACAATGGTTAAAAGCACTTGTTTTCTTGTGCAAGATTGTCTTTCTTGTCAGGATGTGTGTTTGCTGCGGATTGAAGGAATGGTGAATATGTGGGATAGCAGGCAGTTGTGGTGAAGTGCAGCTTGTAATCATTGGCCAGGATGCAGTCTATCAGGGACCAGCTGAGGCACGACACACAGCATGGCTTGTGCAACAGTGACATCTGTAGGTTTGTCCTGTGCTGGTGGAGCAGGCGTGGTGAGTCAGAGCAGCCTGCAGGCAAGCCACAATACTGTCTATACAGATGAGGATCACCTGTGACCACTCTTAAAATTCATGGTAGTCTTATACATTTTCATTTAATGTTAGTTTAGTCAATTGTACTGTGAATTTTCAGACTTTAGATGCAAGTTGTTTTAAATTGAGGTTGCTAGAAGAATCATTCACTCATTGACACACAATCACAACCAGTCATACAGAGCTGTGTATGCAACTTTTTTTCTGTCAAATACCATTGACACTCTGCCAGTACAGCCATCAAGGGAAATTTAAAGTTCGCTATCATGCCCATGGACACATTGGCATATGGAATGGAGGAGCCCAGGATCGAACTACAGACCTTCTGGTAAGTGTACAACACGCTCTAGCTCCTGAGCTACATAATGAGTTAATGAAATAATAAATAAATAAACTCTTTATAAAAAAACTTTTATGTCATTTCAGTAAATGTAGTCTTGAAAGAAACCAATCTGTTGCAATCAAATGAATGCATTGCTTGTGAGTTCAAACTCCAAAGTTAAAGAGAACCAACATGATGCAAGCTTACTGTGTGTCTTAAATGCATGTGAAGAAAATACGTTTTTCTTTTAATGATAATGAACACAAAGCTCACCATGATCATTGTCAATATTAAATTCAGCAAGAGATAATTAGGGCCCGAGCACTGACAGGGTGAGGCCCTATTGAAATTGTAAGGATTATTAGGGCCCGAGCAGTGACACGCACTGACAGGGTGAGGCCCCATTGAAATTGTAAGGATATTTATTCAGGCAAATTAATTGGCTTTTTAAGGGTTTAAACATGCTCAAATTCTTACCAAAATTTGCAGAAAGTTAGAAAGTGTTGAGAATTTACGTATACTGGAGGAATTTTCAATGGCTGTTGCAAAATGGCTCAACGGTGCCCCCTGAGACCCCCGGAACGTGTTCACATTGACCGATTTTCACAAAAATCGATACATAGGTGTATCATGACCAGATAAACAAAAAAGTCTTGGGAGCAATTGGAAAAACGCTACAGGGAGCCTGCTATTTTGCATTTAGTGGCCATTTTTGCCATATTCCACATTTTTTGTTTGAGGTACTTGTACCAGGGCTTACATCAGATCAACTTCAAATTGAGATGAGTGTCATCACAACAAGACGGAGATACAAACTTATTAAAAGATCGATTTTAAGTCGCACGGGCTGACCGTGGCGTGGCTTCACAGTTTGATTACATGCCATTAAAACACGATTTTCTGTATCACGGACATACATGGACCATGAATCCTTTGATGCTGAGCCGTAAACAAACAACTCCACTCCTGCAGTGTCAGTGGTCAAAGATCCAAGGAATCTATATATCTTGCAAAGGTTACGTCTCTCTCTCTCTCTCTCTCAAAGAATTGGGACATTTCCTCAAACCGTGTAAACATTGACGTACGGCGAAGGTTCATCCTTCGCCAAAGGAGATGATGTTGTCATAACTCCACTGTGCTTTGTCGTATCACCAGCAATCTTCTGTCTCATGATCAGAATCCAAGCCTGAACAGCTCTTTGTGTCAATATTTCCTCAGTTATTATAAAAAAAAATGTAGGCAAAACGAATGCAACGCTTCAAAATGCATGTGCCCGGGCCAGCCCAGTGCTGCTTTGCAGTCCTAGAAATTTTAGAAATTGTATTTTATTTAATTTTCACATGAATCTGCTAACTACAATATTCACTACTAAACAGTGTAAAGCCCTACATATATATATACATATTTTTTTATTATTATTATTGGATTGTTGTCATTATTAATATATAGATTAGACCAAATGTAAAAAAGTAAAGAAACCTTGTTTGTCTTTGTTGCTGTGCTGTGTTGCTATGAATAGTAGCAAACTAAATGAATCACACTGATTTGTTTGACTCCAACACTGTGTTAATTGATCAGGGCCATCAATCCTGTATCTATATTCAGAAAGACAGAGGTAGATTTTACTGTACTAGTTATATTTATTCACAAAATTTAACATATTTGCAACATTCACATCATTAAATTATAAATAAAATGTATGAATAGGAAAAGGATGAGGGAGGCCGGGGAAAGGAGGGAAGGAGTGGGTGAGGTAAGTGCTTCTCCACCTCTTCTCTCTGCTCCAGCTCATCTCGGCCTCCACCTTTCTGCAGCTCAGTCCCATAGTTGGAGTTACTTCTCCAGCACCCGATTCTCCCTATGCTCCTTTTCTTTTGTAGTGCGCAAGCATGCCGTTTCGTGGTCTCATTCTTTATGACACCATCTTTGTCATTTAACTGATGATGCAGCTGCTCCACCTGCCTCTACAGAGCCTGGATCTCCTTCTCCTTCTCCAACTCCACCATTCTGCTCCAGCTTGTCATAGGCTGAGGTGGATGCTGGTGCAGATGTGCCTCCATACTCTTGGACTTGGCCATTCAGGGAGAGGCGGTGGTCTAGTGGCAGAAACTTGGACTATGGGCAGAGAAGGTCTCTGGTTCGTCTCCACGGAGAGACAACAAAAGACGAACCTGAATTGATCTGTCCAAAAATCCAAAAGTCTCCCTACCCTGTCTAGTGCCCCTGAGCAAGGCACCTTACTCCCCCAACATCTGCTCCCCGAGCGCCGTACATGGTCGCTCACTGCTCTGTGTGTGCTGCACCAGATGGGTCAAAAGCAGAAGTAAAATTTCCCTACCTGCATGAATGTGCCTTTGCATGTCTGTGCATGTGTTTGGGACTAATAAATGCATCTTAATCTTAATAATCAATGTAGGCCCTGAAGCAAGCACGCCGTTTCATGGTCTCATTCTTTATGAGACCATCTTTGTCATTCAACTGATGTTGCAGCTGCTCCACCTGCTCGTTCAGAGCCTGGATCTCCTCCTCCTTCTCCTTCTCCCCCTCACGTGCAGACTTGCCTCCATATTCTTGGCTCCGGCCTGACACTCAGTGACCTCGGCCATGCAGTCAATGTAGTCCCTCAAGCAAGCACACCGTTTCGTGGTCTCATTCTTCTCCTTCTCCTTCTCCACCTCACTGCTACAGCTTATCTCAGGCTGAGGTGGCTCCTGGTGCAGACTTGCCTCTATATTCTAGGCCTTGGCCAGACACTCAGTGACCTCATTTCATCTTCAACTGAGGATATGAAGCTGTCATGGCCAGAAGTGGAGTACCACCTTATTCTTTAACACTGCTCTCCTCTACTGGGGTTGGCTCAGTATGTCCATGCTGCTTAGTTAGTGTTCCTAAGGGGAAATGGGATGGTGTAGTTATACAGTTTTAAAAATATTTTGTTATGCAAGAGAACTAAATTATTATTTTTTTATTATAATTACTTTTTTACCCTTTGTCATTGGTTTCACTTCATATATCCTACATTACATTATAAAAACAAATCATATATTTTTTTATCGTAATGGACAGTTTCCTAACATGGGAATCTAACTTTGAATTTTAAAACTTTTGCATCCAAAAACTTGGCAAAGCAGGCTAACTGTACAGGATATATCTAACATAATTTACTAGTGTACATAACAAAAACAATAATTAAATAACTATAAATATGTTTTATTTTAAGTGTAATTCAGTTGGTTTTGAATTTCAGTCAGTCCTCTGTTTTGTTTTTTTTCCATCTGCCCGGTAAATTCACTTCTGCAGTTTGTACACCACACTGGGAAAATGAGGACTTATTATCCCCTCTGAGCAGAGACATGTTGTTTGTCAGTCTGTCTTTGACACAATAGCGACAGTTCATTTAATGACATCTCACTTTCATGTTAATCATTCCTTTTCCATAGTTACTTTACTTTTTCACCCAGGACATTGTCACAGTGCCGATCATCTCCACCATGGATTCCTTAAATTGCGTTGACTCCTGTGGACAACAACAGTACTGCAGCCTGCCGCCGGCCCTGGTCAGTCTCTCCCACATGAATCATACAGGGAGTGAATTCTGCACTGATCCTTCCGCATCTGCGCGCTCAGTCCTGCACATGTATCAAGAGGGATAAGATCATCAAAAGTATCCCAGAAGTACTTTTATTTTTGGTGAAAATAAAAGCATTACTTTAAAATACTAAATAAAGAACATACCCCATGTTGAACCAAAGCTACTCAATAGTTATGATTGAGTATCCTTTCTTAGAGCAGATCCTCTTAAATCCTACACACTGAGACTGGGCCGGTCAATCCCTCAACACACCAAATTCACTTTTTATCATTTCATCACTTCATATGAACCATTGTTTCACTCTGAATTCACATTAGCCTATCAAAAATACAATAAAACATTCTAAAAGAAAAATATATATTTCCTCCTCTACTGAAAATCTGAAATGAACTACTGAATATTCAAATTTGAACCCAGAATTCCCTGATGCAGTTTTTTTTATTGGAAATAAAATGCTGTGGAAAACCATCCGATGTCCTGCAATGGTTCTTAAGGTATAACGAAAATATTTTCAAGAGGTAGCTCTGTCAACTGTTGTAGTACAACATAAACTTTTAAACAGATTTTAAACAATTTGGTCCTGCTATTTTGTATAAAAATAAAATCTGATACTTCGATTGTTCTATTATAAGAACGTGTGTATACACTAGTAGTATCCAATTACAAGAACCTGAACGACGAAAACAAACAAACAAGACAAATAATTGAGGTGACTAATGAATCGTTACACTCGAATTGGTTGTAGCTGCGTGGCTTTTATTTTGAAGTGTATCAGAGGAAGTGCAGCCCTCAGTCACTCCCCGGGTATTTCCGCTGCTGTGAAGTTGTGGTAGTTTACGCTCAGGTCTGTCCGATGAGTTCACTTCATCTAGAAAGTTTGAGAGTGCGATGAGCGGACAGACAGTCCCCGCGGACTTCTCCGGACACATGTTGGACCTGGACGAGGACGAAGACCTGGAAGTTTTCAGCAAGGTAAACACACAAGCTCAACAGAACCGGAGAGCTTCAGACGCTCAGATTGTTCCACTGGCTTCGTTGCTACGTGGATTCGACTGACCTCATTGACTCACCGCTTTAACGTCAGCTTGTAGAAGATTGTAAGTAACTCATTTGTGTGTAGATAGTTTCCGTGTGTCGTCACTTAGAGAAAGACGGAAACCACAGGTCCTGGATCAGCTGATGAGCTGACCTTAGGACCCGACTGTCCTGTCTGCTTATTACTGTGAATCGCCTTTATTGAGCGACCAACACCAAACTCCATTCAGTTTTTCAGCAGTTTTAAGTATATTTGACATGTAACAAAACTTTGCACATGTAGAAACGCACTTGAAAGTACCTTGACCAATCTTTAGGTTCTCCTTTTCATTCCGGCTTTAGTGTTTTTAACTCTTCGCCCAGCTTTACCTGTTAGGCAAATGGATTTGAACCTGAATCCCCATGGTTGGTTGAATCGGTGGTTGTTGGTAGATGATGTTGCTGCAGAATTTAAATGATGTAATACATCTTTGAAAGGCCATGATTAATGTTTTATATGTCAAATATAATGGATGTAATTGTTGACGTCGTTACTGTATTATACTGAATACAGGTATATGCCATTTCTATATGGAATTTGAAAGTCGCTAGTACTTCACATAAAGTAATAAGTAATAAGCCATTTTTCCACCACTGGCTTCATATTTATGTATTTTAGGTCAGTATGTCAGAGACATGGATCAAAAAGTTGTTAAGAAGTTTGAAATGTTATCCTAAGAACTAATGCCTATGTCTATGATTTGGATATCTACTATGAATCAATAAATTCCCATAGTGTATTTGATGTGATAATCGCTGATGAATGAAAATAATCTAAGGGGTTTAGCAAAGCTGCAGGATAAGGGTGAATTCAGTTTATTTCTTTGTGTGTGTGTTTCTCCTGAGCTCGCTTTACGTGAGGTCACAATGTGAACCAAAGGAGGTCTCAAACAAATCTTGATCAAAATTTGGTCACAAATCAAAACTCAAAACAAGTGTTAAATGTCACCACTGTGAGAAAAGGTTAGTTAGTGTTGTCAGTGGCAAAAGTGATGGTTGGCAGGAAATGTGCTACTGTGCGGTTGACCACCTAATATGCAACGCTCAAACTTGTAGCCACTTCTATGTAATAATTCAAAAAGCAGTTAATGTTGTCAACAGATTCTCATCTGTTTACCTCACCGCATTTATCACAGAAGTGCAAAGTCATGATGAATATAGTAGACATTTTTTTTTTACATTCATCATAATAACATAAGACATCTCTAACTTGGTGTATTTAGTGCTATTTGCAGCACTATTTGCCACATGCTTGCACTATGATCCATAATGTTTTTACCTTCCAAGCAGACAGTCAGACCTTATGGCTTCATCTGCAGTTTTGTCATCAGTGCAGTTCTCTCTCTCAAGTAAGAACTATCTGTACCGTTAAAAAACCCGTTATCAAGATACTTTATAATTGACATCAGTTGTTAGCAATAATATATCTGTAAAATGTCATTATTATTTCTTATGAGTGATTTTAAACTCTTGTTTTTGGGGCAGAGAATTACTTGTTAAACAGCAAAAAAAAATGACTAATCTGAGATAGATCATTTATGTATTATAACTCCTCACTTCATTTGCACAATGCATAAACAATATATTGATATATCATGAAACTTTTTATTTGCTATTGATGAAAATTATACTGTGATAATTATGGATATTATTTATTGCCCACCCTAGACTAGCATCTTTCAGGTCAGTCACTTCTGGCTGTGCACCTATCAGGTCACAGATGAATACCTAACATTTCACACTTAGGGACTGGCCAGTAAAGAAAAATAGCTGCGCAATATTGGTCTTTCCAAAGAACTGACAAATTATTTTTTTCATGGTAAAAGACAAGTCAGTGTGTCTGGTAATTATAAAAAAGAGCATCCAGAGTGTGAGCACAGCTGGAATAATGCAGCCTTTCCCCCAGTGTCATGTAAATTAGATGAGGTTGAAGCATAAATGCTTTGGGTTTTAATTAACCCTCTTCAACTGAATTTGGGTGTCCTGCAAGCAGCTTTCACAAGACCACATTCTGAATTCTGATTCTGAGCTCAGATGCCGAAACCTCATTCAGGGGGAGAATTTGAAGGAGCTAAGTTGCTGCTGTGGAGCTACTTTTGCTGGTTAAAATTAAAAGTGTACATTATATGCAAACACTATGCATTTTACTTACTCTTCAAGAACAGACACCTGCTTTGACATTTGAATATTCAGGTAAAAGTGCAAAACCCCTTCAGGTATTTGGCAATAGGTGTCAGAACATGGCAGGTAAACGTTAGACAAGGACAATATTTGTTCAGCTATCAGATGTGACCACATGAAATCATGAAGCTATAAGCAAAGTAATTATGCAACATCTCAGGTTCTATAAACTGTATTTATGTAAAGTGTATGTACCAGATGCAAGTAGCATCATCATTGCCATCTGAAATCAGACACCTGACAGAGAAACAGCAGCAGTTTTAGCCATCACATTAGATAGGTTAATGACATGGGTCTAATGTGATCCTCGAAGGACATATCCAGCCACATCTCCCACGGCCAAGTCTGTCAAACAGTACCTTCCTCTTTGCAACTGGCAAAAAAGTGGTAAAATAATTCATATGCAAATTCATTATCAATTTGTTCATCTTTCTGTAGTGAATCAATTACAAAATAGTAAAAATGCTACAGTCTTCATAAAATATAAAAAAGACCCAGTGTTAACACCCCAGTCTCATTTTGTCAGACAGCGGTTTTAAAAGAAAAGCTTTTATGATACTTTGTGCACACACCTGCTCAGCAGTAAACAACAATTAGTAAGGGAGCAACTGGTGAACATGTAGTAGCTGAAGTGTCAGATATTTTTCTAAGAAGTTTGTGGAAGCATAGAAGAGCTTACCTTGCTTATCTATTGGACTTAGATTCATCGAGTGGTGTGAAACACCCATCCAAATTGATGGAATTACTGTTTTCACCATAACAAGTCAAAAGTGCTAATTAGCAGTAACCTCTGCGACGAACCTATTCAAACTCGAGAAATTGTTATTTATGTCTCCTCCCAATGAATCGCATATATGGGGCCGCTGTGGCTGAGGGGTAGAGTGGTCGTCCTCCAACCTGAAGGTCGGCGGTTCGATCCCCAGTCTGACCCATCTGCATGCCGAAGTGTCCTTGGGCAAGATGCTGAACCCTGAATGGCCCCTCCATAGAATAACAAAATGCTGCGAATAGATGCACTGTATGAATATGGGTGAATGTAAAAACTGTACTGTGAAGTGCTTTGAGTCGTCATCAAGACTAGAAAAGCGCTATATAAATACAAAACCATTTACCATATTTGTTGGCTTAAACATGCATCACTTTTGCTGAAACTTTGGACAAAATGCAGATGTTTGAGAGATTTACATGGGCAATGGTTTTCACAGTAGTTGACTATACATTTAACTGTGGTGGAAACACACTCTCTACATGGCTCTGGCAACACTTAACGGTAGCCTACGGTAGTCACCTTATACTAGGGTAGTCAAACGTTTTTCAATATAATGTGTGCAGACGGAAGCTGTAGCTACCATCATTTTTCCACTTGCTCTGGTCACATCTGCCACACATAGCAAACACATCTTTGGTATCTGAAAACAGATAGAAATCACTTTATCCCCCTCACCTCAGACTGCTACCATAACAACCACTTAATCCCAAAGACACAGATGTTGGTCATGGTTCCTCTTGAATATAATTTGGAAAAATTTAGCTGTTTTCAGTAGAGGTCAACTATACAAGATATTTCTGCATTTCCAACAACACTGATGGGAGACTGTGGGTTTTTCAGCAAGAGATAGAGTGAGAGATCCCTGTTGCATATGTATGATCACATGATAACCAAGTTATCAGGGAGAGAAAAGTCATTACGTGTTTGTCGTTGTGGAGAGAGGCATGACTGCTGACCTCAGCAGCTTCTTGGCTGTTGTTACAGGAAACAGGCCTGCAGGCAGCTCACTCTTAACTCACCACTGTTAGCATAAACTGTATCATTTGAGTGTGATAACATAAAGTCCATTGTGGAAAAAGGCTTCTTCCTACAAGGAAAACTGAATAACAATTATGATTTCATTGATTAATCTAGCAATTATCTTTTAACATTAGTCAATCTTTCAATTTCTTTCATCTAAAATTCTTCCTGAGTTAAAAAATACATTTATGCTATTGCAAAAAGTAAGATTTTGAGTTTATTGTTAATAGTAGGTAGTACTAAACATTGACTGAGGGAGTTTCTTTCTTTGTGTGCATATTTCTGTGTCACATTGACCTTAACATTGTTTGAAGGCCATGAATGTGTGGGAGTATCTGTACTTCATAATTTATTGTGTCTTTCACAGAAAACAAGCTGATTTCAGGCTCTACAAACATTTAAAAATTGTGTTTGCTTTAGTCCAAATTTGACACGTCTCAATTGACCCATTCATCACACAAAGCACAAGGGTTAAGGTACTGGAGGTTGATGCATGCATGCAGCTTTCATCATGTAAAATGAGTGCTGTCGCTGCTCTCAGCTTTGACCTTGTTGCTATTTCTTGCTTGGAACATTCTATTCTTGAATCAATGCTTATTCTCCTGTTGATGTTTCTGTTACAGTGGGTACAGAGGATAGCAACAGTTTCTTTCTGAAGTTAATATAGTCAGTGTGACAGGTAATAGGTTCAGCACCTGTAGATTAACAAAGTTATACAGTACATTTGTTACAGATTTTTTTTTTGCATAATTCAAATTCTTGCTCCGCACAACATCTACATAGGTTTACAAATTGAAAAAAGGTCCAGATGGCTCGCGGAGTTAGTAGTCAAAAATTAACTAGGTGCACAATCCTCAGTTCTAGATTCAGGATAGTCACAGTAATCTAAAATATACTGTAATCAGCCACTTACTTTGACAAGTACCTTACTAGTTACAATTGTGGCCTCCGTGTTAATCTGAGTAGAAATTATCCAATTTACGAAATACACACATCTGGGGTAGACCAACACTTAGCCTGATTGAGTTTTCAAGATGTGCTTTGGCCGTGGGTTAAACCTGAAATGCTCATTAAGAATATACCAATAACAGCACAACTATACACAACAATATCTATCTATCAATTATATTTGCCTGGACGACTTCTAATTGCGTCTAAATATGTGTGCGTTTCAGAAGAGAAAACAATAGTTGTGCTGTGAGGAAAAAGTGAAAATTGTATTTGGTTTTGATAAAGAGGCTTTACTATCTACATTCAACCATGTCAATGAAGCCAGGACCAATAGCCAATCACTGGAGACTTTAGGAAGTTATTACACAAGCCAAGAAATTATTTTTGACACAACATCTTTCAAATTATGACTTGTTGTTTGAACACTTATAATGATTAAATTGTGAATGAGGTTTGCAAGCAGAGAGATGCTTTATACAGGGTGGTAGCATGGATATTCTATCATTCCATTGGTAAGTGAATAAGTTTATACCCTAAAAGGTTGCTTACCTTTTACTTTAAGCCAGTGGTTGGAATGACGAGTTCTAAAAATGGTTTGTACGCTCAAAGCATCTGTAAACCTTCTATGTAAAGTGCCTTGAGATAATATATATTATGATTTGGCGCTATAAAAATCAAATTGAATAAACATGTGCAGTTTTCCCCCTTGACACCTTCATTGAATTCACTGTTATGGATGGATGTATTTAGCTTGTGCCTGTAGTTTGGTGGTAACTGCTCTTTTGACTACTCTAATCAAAACGGTTGTTTTTGGCTGGGTAGATGGAAGAAAAGGAAATAAATAAGCATAGTGACCTGCTTAGTGTGAATTATTTCCCTTCATGTCAATATATAGTCAAATCATATACATGTAATATACGGTAGATAATTTGTTATTCATTTGTATTTGTATAGCGCCAAATAATAGTATACCTTTTGTATTTTGAAAACAGTGACACTGCAACCAAACCTTTTTTTTTAAGTCCAATAAAGCTTGCATTGATGGTGTTCTGGCAGTACAGATCAGATGAAGCCAAATTCTATTTGTTAAAGCAGATGGAAAGAATAGGTTATTTTGTTGCCTGTGTTAATGTCATATTGTTATTACCAGATGATCTATTCACCTCCAGCAGAGATGCTAGTGACCATAAATACTTACAACAGCCCACCAATATTATGTGAAACGGTCATAACAATGCGTAATAGTCATGATAAAAGACACCCAAATCATGTTGTGGGGTTACTGATGTGGTGATCAGCTGCAGAACTTCCTTTCCTCTCTGTCCAGTCAGAAGTGAAGGAAGGAAAAGCTTGTCTTGGATACATTTCCTGATTTTGCAATTTGGCATCAAACAACTTGGTCAGCTCAGTCTTTTTTTCTCACATGCTCAACATTATGAACGTTGGTTGATAATAAGATGTGACATCAGAGCTTCTGTGGCATTTTCCTGGCAAAAGAATGTAAAGCATTTCTACATTTAGTTTTAGAAAAGTGATGTCAAGTACATTTTTAACAGTCAAGAACCATGAATGGCACAGTGAAGGTGGAGCTCATGCAGGAAGTGATACATGTGCTGTATACTGGGGATTGCTGGTATCATACATGTGTTGTTAGACCAAAAGCAAACGTGTTAAACAGTCAGAGGTAAGTTAAACAGCGAGCGGTCACAAATACACTGTGACTTACCCATATGGATAATGCCATATATGTTGAGTATCTCTTTGAAAACAGTCATGATGTTGCTTTTTGCTGTTCACATGGAAATCTGCTGAGCATTTACAGTGTCATTGCCTCACTGGTTCAGAACACATCCCTGGCAGATGGAAGCTCCATGCCCAACTCTCCCAGCTCCATGGTCAACCAGTACAGACTGGAGGAGGATGAAGAAGAGCAGCAGGACACTAACACCAAAGACCTCTTCATCACTGTCGACAACCCGGAGAGCCAGGTCACTGCCATCGAGACCTTCATCATGTACAGGGTCCTGACCAAGGTGAGAATGTCGTAAATGGCTGTGTACATGCAGCATAGTAAAAAGACTGCATCCATCTAGTGACATACAGTCATTGCTCTTACTATTATAACTCAGAGTAAAAGCAACATTTCTATCAACTTTCTTACTTGAGACAATGACAGTATCTCTGCTGATGTTGAGGACAGACACAGGGGTGTGCCAACCTGTTGATAAAAAATTATTTAAGGTGTAGGTTAAAAGACTGAGACACTACTCCCTCTGTTTCCATCCCTGTTTAATCACCACACCAGCACCATAACATGTTATTACTTCCCTAGAAACAGGAAAAACATCATATTTCTTTGATTTTGTGAAAATCCGAAGATTGACATCAGTCTTGTAGGCCATGCAGTTTGGGGATTGGGTAGTGATTTGCTGCTTCTTTCTGCAGACTACGCGGAGTGAGTTTGACTCCAGTGAGTATGAGGTACACCGACGCTACCAGGACTTCTTGTGGCTCAGGAGCAGACTGGAGGAAAACCACCCGACACTCATTGTCCACGTATGTATTAGCCCATCTGCTGAACACATCTGTGGGCTACGTCACAAGTCCAGTGGGTAGAGACCACAGCTCATTTACCACAAGTCATACATACTTGATATTATTGTCATACATATTCCAAAGGGTTTTTAGAGTTGTTCTTTGTCTTACTTTTGTAATTATTTACTGAATCATTACTTCTGTTTTGGTTAAATTAGAACAATGGAGGAGTAACTTAGTTGAGGTAAGATATGATGTTTCTACACAATGAAATTACATGTGTTACAGAAAAAAACATTTCTATCCCCATTCCCATTAAGTTGTAGATTATATGATATCTTGGGTAGTGTGGTAGGCTGTATTTTTTATGGGTCTGAAACAGGACCATGCTCATTGTATGTCTTTAAAGGTAGGGGAGAGTGGGGTAATGTGAGACATTACCCGATGACCACAAATGTGTTCCGTATCTAGGCAACGGAACACATTTGTGGTCATGTGACCATTATGTTTTCAAGCCCCTCCCATTCCCTCCTTGCCAAGAAGGAGAAGTTGGAGCTGGTGCTGTGGAAAGGATGTTTTTACACAAAATTAGTTTTTTGCATGTAAAAGTAAATTTCCTTGCTTTGAACTTAATCAACTGTTGTGTCAAAACAAATTGATTCAGGTAGAAAAAACTTATATCATTCATGTTGATGAACTTCCAACATACAAAACCATGTGATTGATGCTAGCTGAAGATTAGCCTGAATTGCTAAGAGATGTTGTTTTTTCTTAAATGGTGGCTGTGGGGTAAAGTGAGACAAATGCTGTGGGGTAAAGTGAGACATGAAGCACAAGTTAAGTTTAATCTTAAACATATTCTAGTGTTATATTACATTAGATATGTTTTATTTTTAATGTCATAAACATTGTAGAAAAGCCATCATGCCAAGAAACTACACCACAAACATTTGGACCGAAGTAACAATTTATTTAGTCCAAGATTCTCTAATGCGGAAAAAATAGATTATTCTTTGGCTTCAGATTGCTTTATCCTTCTAAGCATGTTTTTTTCTGATATTGCTCTTTAATTTGTATACACTTTTTTTTACATTTAAAAATATGTAAATCACACATGTGAATATGGGTGATAGATTTTTTGTCTGACATACAATATATATAAAGGGCTGTTTACTAGAGTCATGTTTAACAACTAGTGTAAAAGATGAAAGGAGTAAAGATATCATTATTTATGGCGATCGTTTTATAATGGAAAACGCATATTGATTGAGTTCACAGTAAAAAAAATGTGAACTCAACACACCATCCATGTTTAACTCCCTATGTGCAGGGGAGCACATAATGTGCTGGCCATGTGGAACTATTTAACCATCATTACCATCATTTGGCTCTTTGACTTAGGACACACTTTTGGTCTTTCCACAGCCGCTGCCGGAGAAGTTTGTGATGAAAGGCATGGTGGAACGATTCAACGAAGACTTCATCGAGACCAGAAGAAAAGCTCTGCACCGTTTCCTCAACAAGATCTCTGAGCATCCCATCCTGTCCTTCAGCCAGCACTTCAACGTCTTCCTCACTGCACAGGTCACACACGCACACAGCACTAAGAGAGTCTCTGTGCACATTCAACAATTGTTTCTATCATTAAGTCAATCAAAAGCAGAGGGCTAAAAGCTGCCAGTTCAAAAATCTACTGAGTTAACTTTAGTCTCACTGCAGAGATCTGGTGGATGACGAGTGGTGGTTTTACAAACAGACTACAATGAAGAAGTAAAAAAATTAATGGCGATGAAAAACATACCTTTTGGGGAACCTAAGCTGTGTCTCAATTCAGGGGCTGCATCTTTCGGAGGACCTGGTCTATGCAGCTGCTGCATCCTTTATTGGCCGTGTAGTCTCCGTCTGGTCTGCTTAATGCAGCACCAGATTATCACCCTACAGGTGGCTGAGGGGTAGAGTGGTCGTCCTCCAACCTGAAGGTTGGCAGTTCTATCCCCAGTCTGACCCATCTGCATGCCGAGGTGTACTTGGGCAAGATGCTGAACCCCGAATGGCCCCCCATAGAATAACTAAGTGCTGCGAATAGATGCTGAACCCCGAATGGCCCCCCATAGAATAACTAAGTGCTGCGACTAGATGCACTGTATGAATTTGTGTGTGAATGTAAATCTGTACTGTAAAGCGCTTTGAGTGGTCATCCAGACTAGAAAAGTGCTATATAAATACAAAACCATTTACAGCCGTTGCCTAGCAAGAGAACAACCAGAAAAGTTCTTCGTTTCAATAAAAACTTTTTTTTTAAACGTGTACCATTAGTTGTTCGGTTGAGTTCTTATAGAATCTTCTAATGTTTTCGACTCTCTCTTTACCGCCATCACCCCCTCAAGAAACAGAAGTGCAATGAATCCTGGGATAAGTTGGGCCAGGAAGGATCCACATGTTGGAGACTTCGTTACAAGGGGGTGAAAGGACACATCTTTTAGCTGCATTTGGAGAAGCTTTGGAATTTGATCTAGTCAAACCGCTGTGACCCAATCTGTCTTCAAATGCAGCCTCCGGAGGTTGAGGTCCCAAAATTTAGTTAAAGCTTCAGTGATGGCAAGTGGCTGTTGAATTCAAATTATCATGCTAAATTAAAGCTTTGTTAAGTGAAACCAAAAGGGGTTACCCTGTTGTTTTTCCACTCTTCGGGAAAAAAACATCCGCTGTGACATCTTAATGTGCTTGTGATTGTCGAAGGGCAGCAGTGTCAGCTGTCACAATGGAGAGGCTATTAATAAGTAAGGTTATTGGTATTTCTTCAGTAATTTATTATGGCCTTTGAGGGATTTTATAAAAAACTAAATAAGCCTTGATAAGAAGAATTTTCCCTAACCCTGCCATTAACTCAAAACGGTCCTTACTAGAGCCCAGTTTTGAATTAAGGTACCTTGTAGTTTTAGTCTCAGGAACTTTTTCAAGTAACTCTAAGGTTCCAGCAGACTGCTGTTCACCTGTTATTCTATTGTTGTCTAAAGATCAGGGGAAATTAGGTAAATCATTATGCTGAAGTATTAACTAGCGATAGCACCAAAAAACGGTTCCACTCCAGTCCTCAAGGTGGTAGTTATGCACAAGACTGTACAACAACAGTGACACCATATTAATCAAGCAATTACAACACATAAAGTGAAAAGTGTAAACTCTGTAAAAAAACAGTTTGGCTCGATGCTGTAGGCCGAGTGCAGCCAAATGATACAGACACAGAGAAGAGCAGTAAATTACTGACAGAGCCTGTGAAAACTGTAGAACAGTTACATGAATGAAAAGACCCCAATGTTCACTGTAAGTGGACTTAGTGGACCTGTGCATTGGCTCCCTGGGTGTCCACGGTCTCTGTGGCGATGTGGCGTGGCGCCTTCTTCGGGCTGCGGAGCTGTCAGTGGTTTTCAATAAAACCATGTTGTTGGAATGGAAATAATGCATTTTATAGTTTTCAGTCTCTGCATAGACTACTCACTGTATGGGGTCTATGTTAGCCGCAAACCAAAACAGAAAGACTTTAACACCATATACTTAAGCATTTGTTAATTAAAAGTCATATCATCATTCAACAACGTTATCAAGTATTGCATGCTTTCCTAATATCGTGCAGCCCCAATTGCAAGGACCCAGTCATCGCAGAAACAGAAATGAGTCGGTCTGGTGATTTATAGCGTCACTAGCTTGCATTGACAATAAAGCTCTTGGGTTGATACATTTTTTTTAAAGGATGTTTTTTTTTAACAGTTAAAATAAATTCTACTTACCAGTTTGTCACAGAGGCGCAATGACCAAGAAAGCTTCTTATGCAAAGTGCAAATTGACATTGTGACATTGTCCACTAAGCAATTTAAAGGTGTTTGTTGGTGTATTGTTGGGTGACCCAGGTTATGCCTTATTCCCCTGCTTCAACGCTTATGCTTAAACAGACTGACGATCAGACAGGAGATATAACCAGTAGGAACATTTTGAAACTGGTTCGACACTGGTACCCAATATTATTTAAGCCCTGTGCTATGACCTCCTACAGGAGCTGACGTCTCACAAGAAACAGGGTCCAGGGTTCCTGAGCAGGATGGGAGAAACGGTGAGGTCAGTGGCCAACTCAGTACGAGGCCTGAAGAGCCGCCCAGAGGAGTTCACTTTTATGCAGGAGTATGTGGAGGACTTCAGCAGCAAGATCTGCTCTGTGGACAAAGTCACCCAAAGGATTATCAAAGAACAGAGAGGTACTGCAGCATGCTTATTACCAAAAATGTACACTATATATATTTTACAAGGTAAAGAAGTGAAGAAAAAAAGCTATGACTGGACACATTTGTCTCTCAGTAACTTTTAATTCCATATGTCCATCATTCCATCCACGTTAATGATAATGTTCAAACCAGTGTGTTTTGAATTTCAACCCAAACCACAAACACTGTACAAACTCAAAAACACTGTACAAACACCAACATTGAGATCAAAGACAGCCTTTTGTTTTCTTGTGATTGCAAATACTCGCAGTAAAAGAGTTCTGCTCAGCACATAGGGTGGAAATAATACTAATATCTAATAACTGCTATGTTGGAGTGAGATCCAGGTAGTACATCACAATAGAAAGAAACCACAATGATTTAAGAGGCGCTGGAGTCCTCTGTGCTTCCAGAGTATCTAGATGAGCTGAAGCAGTATGGCCCAGTGTATGCCCAGTGGGCAGGGTCAGAGGGGGACTTGGGGGAACCCTTGAAGGCCGTGGCCGGCTGTGTGGAACGCTGCAGTAAGGAAACAGAAGAGAACAACCAGCATCTGTCTGAGGTCCTTGCCCCTGCCCTGCACGAGTACATCCTGTGTGCTGAGACACTGAAGGTGAGCTAAGACCACACTGCTCACATCAGAAGTTCTTCATGTGTGAGTGGGAATTGTCCGTGCGAATAAGATTTGTCATGTTCATCAGAGGTGGGAATAAAAAGCTTAATGCAGTGAAGTACGGTAAATCTCACCTATTCTACATCCATCTACCTGTGCATGTAAGGCTAATTTCCATATAAGGATGATAAATCAACACCTGTCATGTTTAGTTCAGTCGTCAACTTTCCCGCTAGTCAAACAAGTCATCAGCATTCGGTCATTCTCACACCGACTATGTAAACGTGCTAATGTTTAGTAATTACTCTTATTACCATGATCATTTGCAAATTAGAACTAAACAAAAACCAGAAGAGAGCTATCGAAAAGAGCTCATCCTGAAAGGAACATGAATTAAGTTCTAATCCACTTATTGGATGTAGCAGTGGCGATTTTAGCCTGAAATTTCAGGTAGGGCAATTTTGTATGACGTCATGTCACCGTCACTAAAATAGAGGTAGCTGATTATTATAAGCAGTAGGCCTATAAAGACCAGTAAGATATACTATGGGCTGTGTTTTGAGTGCCAGCAGGGAGCAGAAATCCTATTTCAAATACAATTCACATGCCTTAGCGCTCAGCGCGACACAAAGATGTTGCCTATAATACAGCATTAAAGTAAAATGATTGCATCAAAGTAAAAAGATGAGACAGACACATAGCTTCACATCAACGTCAACATCAATACTCTGAATAAAGAGCTTTAGGAGACATAATGCTACTTTAAACAGCTGCTCTTAAAATGCAGATGTGACTTTAAATACTCACGTTTCAGTTGATCACAGTAAATATGTTTCTGCAGAATAACAATCTGTGTAACGTAGTCAAGTCAAATGGGTTGGCGAGTGAAACACACCCATCCTCATCAACTCTAACGCTTTTCCCCGCTGGCTGGACCGGATCATGTTGGTTCATGTCGGTTCATGTTGGGTCAATAACACTGTACAGTCGCCTGCAGGCTAGCGGAGCTAAACTAACAAGCACCTGATCATCACAACTAACAGATAAATACAATACTAAACTTGACTTACCACAGAAACGGGAGCGCAGACGTCTTTAGCTTCTCTGTCAAGAGAACAAACCGAAGATCAAACCGTATTATTCATCCAATATGTGAGTGAAACCTCTCCACAGACACATTACACAATTAACAACACTTGTTTGGCTTTGTTGTGCTTCTTTGCCGGCCATAACCAGTGGCCGAATGCATTATGTTTTGGGATAGTCTGTCTGTCCATCTGGAAGTCTGTTAGTGAGTCCCATTCTCATGAGCACGATATCTCATGAATGCCTTGAGGGAATTTTTTCAAATTTGGTGCAAGTATTCACACAGCACAGTTTTTGCCTTGTGAAGGTGATAACTCTGGAACACCATTAAGGAGACGATTCATTCCATTATTATTATATATCATTGAGCTGACACTTTTATCCAAAGCGACTGCTAATTTGTGCATTCAACATCTATGAGGGGCCATTCAGGGCTCTGCATCCTACCCAAGGTAACTTTGGCATGAAGGTGGGGCTGCCGAATGACCTTCTGGTTGGAGGACGACCGCTCCACCCCTCAGCCTTTTATATGTGGCACAATGATTTACTCGGACTCGAAGATTAAAACACTTTGTAAGCTGAAGTTCAAGGTCACAGTGGCTTCAAAAAGTTACAAGTTTTACATTTTATTTGTATAGCGCGGAATCACAACATACATTATCTCAAGGCAGCTTTGTCAGACTGGTTGTTATAATGAATTACCCGATGATTAGTATTTATGTGTGTAGCGTCTATCCATTTGCTTCTTAGTTCTTTTATTGTTGTAATTTGCTGAATCTTTCAGATCTGATTTAAATGTCACTTTCATTTCCTTCCTGGGAGGGTTTGGGCAAACGAAGGTGCTGAAGGTGGTCATAACATATTAATTCCCCAGAAATCATTGTTCTCAGTTCGTCACCAGCATCTGCTCATCTCACTAAAAGCTTTCTTGACATCTTCCTTAGTGTTTTCTAATTTGATGCACGTTTTTATCTTGAGATATTTGCAATCTTCTTTTCTGTTTTGTTGTCTGCAGCCTATTAAAAGCGTCAACAGCACACCGACTCGATGAGTGACTCTTGCAAAGGATCTCAAACGGGCACCCTTTTACTAGAGGTTTTAGTTTTTACTAGGGGACTGGCTACAAAACACAGCAGGGCATCTGGATGCTCTCACTTGGACATTCATGTGCATACATACAACCCCATCCAGAGAATTACTGGAGGTTGGTGCATGTCTAAAAGCAGATGTAGAGTCATACACTATGATGTCATTGAAAATGTCCTGAAAATATCGTAATAATTTGGATGAGAACAACACTGCCAGGCCGTTCACTTACATTGTCATTGTACAGTTCCTTTTAACACCATTGAAAGTGATGTTAGAGAGCGTTTAAGGAGTGGTTCTCAAATGGGGGTACTAGTACCCCTGGGGGTATGTGAAGGTATTCCAGGGGGTAGGTGAGATTTTTTTTAAATGTATTTAAAATTAGCATCCATTGAAAAATCCTTTAAAAATTGTTATTTAATAAATATTAAATGCTTAATAAATCAGACACTGATGGCACAGCGCTGTGTATTACATCTTTTTTTCAACCAAAAATACCTAGGGGGTACTTAGCTGTGGGGATTAGGGAGAGAAGTAGGAGGAGATAGGAGGGGTGGGGGTTTTTTACTTAGCTGTAAAAATATTTCACAAGGGGTACATCATTGAAAAAAGGTTGAGAACCACTGGTTTAAAGGATGTTTATGTAAATATAAGCAATATTCAGACTCACCAAGATGGATAAAAAAATAGATTTTAGCAAGATTTATCAGTGCTGTTTACTGGTATTTTCTAGACTGTGATGAGACGCAGAGACAACGTCCAGGCTGAGTTTGAAGCCAAGAATGAGGCTCTGGCTTCAAGAAAAGGTGAACAAGAGGAAGTAAGTATGATTTCACATCCTCACTCATAGACAATCTGAAGCACACACTCCTCTCTCCCCCCCCCCCCCGAGCAAGCCGAGGTGTTTTTGTGTCCCCCAGTCATTTTCCCAGAGATTAGGTGTAATAAAGTGAAGCATGGAGTGTGGTCTCTCCCACAGGGCCAGACTCAGCTCATATTTGGAGGTGGGGAGGCTTCCTGGGAGGATTATCTAAATATCCAGGCTTGTCGACTGGAAGTCAGTCCTCAGCTCAGTGGGAATACGAGCTGTCAATATTATTTTACACTGTAAGCCCAGCAGCTAATCATGGAGTAATGAAAAATCCCATATCCCTTTTAGAAGATGACGCACTTCAAAATGTCAGGAGACATAGAAAGAAGATAGAAAGTTTACCAAGCAAAGGACTGAGCTTTTTTTAAACACTCTACTAGAGGGGTTTGTCTATGAATGTGTGAGTTTGTATTTTATTTACAATCATTATTTCATGGACATATGGAAATTGAGACACACACACACACACACACACACACACACACACACACACACACACACACACACACACACACACACACACACACACACACACACACACACACACACACACACACACACACACACACACACACACACACACACACACACACACACACACACACAACAGAGGATGTATTGGTGTATATAAAGCAATGATTCTAGGATTTTTATGTTTTGATATTAGTTTAAAGGATCCACTACAATGCAAAAAGTTAGCACCAAAGGTTAAGTTAAGGATGTGAGCTAAATTAGATGTAAATGCATCATTAACATCTGTATTAAAATGTGTTTTTGGTGATTGGATTGCAGTTTGATAGACATTCACCACATGACAGTAAAGGTGTAAATGCATCAAAGTCACATTGATGGTGGAAATAATAATTACAGGCAAGAGTTTTTAAACCAGCGAGGTAGCAGCAGCTAGCATCTATTAGTTAACACAGGAAGGAGTCCCCTCCTCAGTCCACAGTCATTCAAGACAGCTGTGGATGGAATGAAGAGGAGAGCATTTAAAGAGCAAGAAAGCACAGTCTACCATCTTCTTGAGATCAGATCTCTATGTTAAGATCAGATCTTAACATAGATTCAGATCGGGCATCAAAATCCGTCCTGAGATCTGATCACACAGACAAATTCAGAAACTCATGTGGCCACAATTGTTCCATTGTAAGGGGTGGGGCCTCATTTATAAATCAGAGCATAGGATTCATATTAAAAGTGTACAAGTGCACAAAAGCCGACGCCAAAAAAAATCGTTGCGCACGCACACCTGAACACAATGTTCACTTTATGAATCACAGTCCACCTGGAAACATTTGTACGTGGATCTGGCTCAAATCCCGCCCTCTAAATGCCCACATTCAACCATAAATGGTCATATATAAATATAAGTGGAAATATAAGTTTGAATGTGAATAGTTTTTCTTGTGTATTGTGAGTGATCTCCAGTGCACTCTGTACGCCTGATGGCACAGTCACGTTCACTTCAGCGATTTTACACTCAAGCGTACTTCATGATACATACACATTGTTAGAAGACTTTAAAAACTATTAATGACACGGCTGTTTAATGGTATCTGAACGTTATTTGTTTTACATATTTTTCAGTTGAAGGTTCATATGGAACAGTTATGTTGCGCGAGAACAATATCAATACTGACCACCACATTGTGAAACTATTTTTTTAATCTTTATTTCAAATTGGTAAGATCTTTCTTCATAGTAGATTTTGCATTGTTTCAAGCTGACCCAAAGACACACCAAAATATTGTCATAGGACACATTTTTCTACTCGGATTGGGTTAAAACACAATCATTTGGTATTCACAAATACAAATTACATACTTCATGGATCTCATTTACATATAGAGTGGGTGAAGTGAGATATGATCACAAGGTCTCACAGGAGATAGACTCAGTCATTCAAGGTGTGAACAGCTAAACTTTGAGCTCACTACTTGAGGTTTGATCTTTCAGGATATATCTTTGTACCAGGTCTCGACGGGTCTGCAGCGTGAGCACAGGAGAAACATATAATATCTGGTAAAATACCTAATTTAAATACTAGCAGATAATGTAAACATCTGCATTAATGTTCAAACTAAAAGAACATTTACAGTCAGATCAATCCGAGTTTTTCGTCTCTCTCTACTGGACAAATTGTCTACAATTTACCCCAGGCAGGATAAATAAAAGACTGGAGGAGAGGAAATGGGGATTCAACGCTTCCATCACTGATGATCTATCAATAATGATATCATATATTTCTTTAATTTGAGGTGGGACAGGGTTTTTGTGACAAGATGTTACAGTTCTTTAAAAGTTCAGCAGAATCATCCTGGGCAGAAAGAGCTGACTGTTAATAATTTGACCTAGCCTTCCTAATCGTGCTGCTGCAGATGCTTTCTTTGCCACTGCATCTAGCTGTGAACCAGTCTTTGTCTCTGGTGTAGATGTTGATGCATTGTTGTGTACGGTGCAGGTGTGTGTCCCCTCACCCAGCTGATATCTAAATCCTTCTGTGAAATTTTAATTAAGGAGGACTAAGATATTCTCCCAGAGACTTGTATTCTATTCATACTTTAATTAACTGTGTGTTTGTGTCTCTGCATGCGTGTGTGCGTGCGTGCGTGCGTGCGTGCGTGCGTGTGTGTGTGTGTGTGTGGGGGGGGGGATAATATAGTCCCTTAGCTTCTAATGCATATCAGTCATCTTGTGCCTTGAACACATCAGTGCTAATGAGGTGGGTGGGGTTGGTGGAAAAGATGCCTTTGGTACTGTTTCCAAGAGAGCTTTTTGTCAAAGAAACCATGTGGCAGCCAAAAGCAGCGCTGAAGCAGCGTGTATGAAAATACACCTATATCATTTTTATTGACAGGTCGTTGGGTCAGAAAATACTTTTAAACCTTCACTCATTTCCATATCAGCAGATTACATGCCACTACAGCTGATGTTCAATGCCATTTATGAGGTAGAAATACAAGTTTTACATTCACAGAAATTTCAATGACATTGATGATACTTGCATATCACAATTTGCCCTGTACCCTGACTGATGTGGCCACTTATAATAGTTGATGTTCCCCTCACGAATTGAGAAAATAGAGAGAATAATCATTTCCAATGCGAGGAAATGGTTAGGAATCTTAAGATGTCTAAGCAACCTCTACCTGTATAGACACGGTATCCTCAACCTGCCTACAGGATCTCAAGTATTGTAGAGGAGTTTAAATGCACCAAGACAAGACCGGAGATGACCCTCTCCGATTACGGTGACACATCCATATCGTTTGTTGGACCATCACTGACAACAGAAATGGTCAACAAATGAGGCAACTAAACAGGCTAAAGCTGCACTCCACAATGCTGACCTTGTGGGCCTAGTTTTGCAGGGAAGAGGAGGTACGGGCATAGGTCAGAGTAGACCCCTGTGGAAAAAGGCAACTCCTACCGAGCGACGAAAATTGGTTGTCTTGGAAATTCATGGGGTCAGGATGAGGCAGCAAGATGTGCAAAGGCTGTTATTCAAGCTAGACACGGGCAATGGATGAAATGGAAGAGCACAGAGAAAAGGAAGATCAGCTGGAACTGTGAGGAATGGAAGCAAGCAGGATAAGCTTCCTGCTTAGGGCAACCGATGACGTTCTTCCCTCACCCAAAAACCTACAGCATTGGCTGAACGAAAATCCATCCTTCCCACTGTGCTCAACTCTAGCTACCCTCAGGCACATTCTTACCTGTTGTAGGTATGTACAGGACTGTCTCAGAAAATTAGAATATTGTGATAAAGTTCTTTATTTTCTGTAATGCAATTAAAAAAACAAAAATGTCATGCATTCTGGATTCATTACAAATCAACTGAAATATTGCAAGCCTTTTATTCTTTTAATATTGCTGATTATGGCTTACAGCTTAAGAAAACTCAAATATCCTATCTCTAAATATTAGAATATCATGAAAAAGTATACTAGTAGGGTATTCAACTAATCACTTGAATCGTCTAATTAACTCGAAACACCTGCAAGGGTTTCCTGAGCCTTGAAAAACACTCAGCTTGGTTCAGTAAACTAAATCACAAGTATGGGGAAGACTGCTGATCTGACTGCTGTCCAGAGGACCATCATTGACACCCTCCATCAGGAGGGTAAGACACAAAAAGAAATTTCTCAAAGAGCAAGCTGTTCACAGAGTGCAGTTTCAAAGCACATCCACAAAAAAGTCTGTTGGAAGGGGGAAATGTGGCAGGAAACGCTGCACAACCAAGAGAGATGACCGCAGCCTTAACAGCATTGTGAAGAAGGGTCGCTTCCAGAATTTGGGGGAGCTTCAAAGACAGTGGACTGAAGCTGGAGTCCAGCCACTGTTCACAGACGTGTCCGGGAAATGGGCTACAATAGCCGTATTCCCATGGTCAAGCCACTTCTGAACTCAAGACAACGGAAGAAGCGTCTGACTTGGGCTATGGAAAAGAAGCACTGGACAGTTGCAGAGTGGTCCAAAGTCCTCTTTTCAGACGAAAGCAAGTGTTGTATTTCATTTGGAAGTCAAGGCGCCACAGTCTGGAGAAAGGCTGGAGAGGAGCAAAATCCAAGTTGCTTGAAATCCAGTGTGAAGTTCCCACAGTCAGTGATGGTTTGGGGAGCCATGTCAGCTGCTGGTGTTGGTCCACTGTGTTTCATCAAGTCCAGAGTAAATGCAGCTGTGTACCAAGAGATTTTAGAGCACTACATGCTTCCGTCTACTGAAAAGCTCTATGGAGATGAGGATTTCATTTTCCAGCATGATCTGGCACCTGCCCACAGTGCCAAAACCACCAGTAACTGGTGTACTGACCATGGCATTACTGTCCTCGATTGGCCTGCCAATTCCCCTGACCTGAACCCCATAGAGAATTTGTGGGGTATTATGAAGAAGAAGCTGAAAGACACCAGACCCAACAATGCAAATGAGCTAAAGGCCGCTGTTGAAGCATCCTGGGCATCCATAAACCCTAAGCAATGCCACAGGCTGATTGCCTCCATGCCACGCCGCATTGATGCAGTAATCCGTGCAAAAGGATTCCCAACCAAGTACTGAGTGCATTAATGGACATTTTCAAATGTTTGATTTTGTTTTGCTGTTATAAATCTTTTTTTTACTTGGTCTGAGGAAATATTCTAATTTTTTGAGATAGGATTTTTGAGTTTTCTTAAGCTGTAAGCCATAATCAGCAATATTAAAAGAATAAAAGGCTTGCAATATTTCAGTTGATTTGTAATGAATCCAGAATGCATGACATTTTTGTTTTTTTAATTGCATTACAGAAAATAAAGAACTTTATCACAATATTCTAATTTTCTGAGACAGGCCTTGAATACGTTGAGACACAACCAGGTACTCAAATGCCTTGCAGCAACAACTAAAACAAAGAGAACTGCTACCAATGCATAGCCATCCAAAACGTCAGACGCAGTTCAAAGAAAAACATTTGTTTGTGAGGGGGAACAGGGGCAGAGAAGGCTGTGGCAGTAGACCTTGCCACGGTGTCCTCACCACAACAACCAGAGATGAAACATTCGCTTTTTAACATATTTATTAAATCAGACACATTTAACAAACATAAATAAACTTCAACCTAAAGCAGACTAGCTTTGCAGCTCAGTCTCTCGCTCAGTCCGGGCATCTCTCGAGTGTCTGAGTCTCTCCTGAGGCAGCTCATACGCTGCCTCTTAAGCACGAGGACCAATCAGCAAACAGCTCTCTTCTGTGCTGAGTGATCCTCTGTGGTGCAGGTGAGGGGGCTGGGAGAGCACCTCCACAAAGGCTTTCTCCACTGATCAGGAGTTTCAGGTTGCTCAAAGATCTAGGGGATCCACGGACAAGCCCTGCACCAGAACATAAAAGAAACATCACACACTGAAGAACGCTGCAGCCAATGGCTCTGGATCAGGAGGTAAGATCCCAACTGGGCCCCAAATTGCTAGGAACATGCACCCAGATCTGATCAACCTGTGGTGGGCCTGTCTTAGGAGTGGGTGTCTTGTGATTAAAAGGCAGAAACTCCTGATGGTACATATCTGAAGATATGTCACTAACATCTGCTGTTGGTCACTAACACCCGATAACATCAACTGGAGGTAATCACTAATATTTGTAATAGTAGCAATAACTCTGGCATCATTTAAGTTTGAAATCCAGCATATATGGGCCTCCGCTCCATGAAGGTGATCACGAATTTGAACTAAACAATTTTCCACAATCTCAAAACTATTGTGTCTTCTCGAAATATTTGAATACTTGTCTTGTTCTTTCCATGTATTCTCTTTTTCAGTCAAGCTTCAGGCCGAGGAATAGCGCTATACAAACAATATAGTCTCAATACTAGATAACAGAATACACAGCTGCCCTTTTCATTAATATTACAAAAACCTTTGACACAGTTCTTATTTACTGTTCATAAAAACAACATAACCTCCTCATTGTACAAATAAGGCCCAATCCCATTCCCCCCTGGCCCTACCCCTACCACTGCTATTGTTTGCAGTAACTAAACAAACCTATAATATACAAAAACATCCCTACCCTACACCCTACACAGGTGAACACGCAAAGTGAAGGGGGAGGGTTGGGAGCTACAGCCAAAGGCTGAAATGGGATTAGGCCTTTAACTAACTTAACGAGATGACATACTACTTAAGTGTTGTGCAGATTCTATTCCAACTGCCACTCAAAATGTACAACTATCATTTAAACTTTTTCAAAAACACCTTAAAAGTTGTCTTTAACTCCTTAAATGTTTTTTCAAACTGATGTGCTGTATTTTTATTCTCTGCATTGGGATGTTAAGTATGGGTGGGCCTAACATGTTTTTTTGCTGATTTAAGGAGTGTCCTCGTAGAAAATAGTGAGACACAGTAGTGGGAAATCGATCAGATAAGTTTGTGAAGTCTGTTCAGTCATAACTGGATGGCACATACCATGACTGAGCAGTCTGAAACACAAAATATTTAAGTTGTGTATGAGCGGTAAAGCAGAACTGTACTGACCGGTATAATGAGAATGTGAAATTCAAACAGCACAGTATAAAATCGCTCTCTTCTTCAAAGTTTATTCAGCCTTTTATTGGAGAGGAAATACTAAGCTTTTATATGAGTCAACCTTTCCAGAGACAGAATGAATGTGTCAATGACCCATTACAGCCAGGAGGAGGCAATGGTGCTCTATTTTAGCAGCTCCCTGTTTCATCAAACCATATTCCATGCTTTTGTCTGAAATCCAAGTAGGCTGACAAAATTAAAAAACCACAGATTTAAAAATGTAAATTGATTGATTTTTGATGGAATGGAGAATCATGATGAACTGTAATGTGAATTAATGTTGTTAACCCTAGAACACTAACGTACAATTAGTATCATTAACGTCGGGTGAATTTTACCCGATACAATGTACCCGATAAAAAATATTTTTCATCAAAATATTTTAATGCACAACAATACATGGCAATTTGAAGTACTCTTCTATTATTTTCCCTGATACAACATCTCATAAAATGAAAAAAAAAAGGTATCATGGGGGGACCCTATAAAAAGGCTCTTAAATTTGTGAAAAATTAGGGGGTCGTAGAAGAAAAATTCCCCCCCAAAAAAGGAATAGCGCTGGGAACTTGTTCTTCGGTCCAGCCATTCCTGGGACATTTCCGGTGAAGGCACAGTCTCCCTGCATCATTTACAACTTATATCATATTAAAAAAAATTTACCCTTCAACACTAACGTCGGGTGAAAATTACCCGAACACGTGCCTATTGAAAAAAACAGGGATGGGAGCAGGGAATCTACCCTACCTTCTATGACGTCAGTGAGCAGACCAAAGCTACCCAAGGACCCACTCTACTCAGACAGCAGCAACACAATGAAAATACCATGACACTCGCTTGGGTTAAAAACACCCGACGTTAGTGTTCTCGGGTTAATGAAACAAGTTTGTCAATTTACATGATTACAGCAATTTATATGGAAGTCTTGTAGAGAAATATTACAAAAACATAACTAGGATATTTCGAAACCCAAACTGTGATACTTCTGTGCAGGTAAATGGACTCAGCACCGGTCTGTTAACTCTGAAAATAACATTTTTCCTTCATATTAATGCAATGATTTACTGTGCGCATAAGGATGAAGCCTCTTTCGGATTATACAGTTGCTGAACCCTCACACTTTGGTGTTGACCTACACTATTGGTGATGCTGCAATTGGCCCATATGTTCCTGCTAAAGAATTTGTACAGAGGAAAAATAATGGAACACACACACACAGATGCACTGTGGTATCTGGCCATATAGCCGGTTTTTGGATCAATATCACTGCAGTAACAAGGACGCCGATGAGAAGCCCCCAGCTTATCTGTCATAATCTGTCTTTGGGGACACATTTCAGAAGAAAGACCAGTTAACTGGGGACAGCTTGTCCACTTGGCACAAAAGCTGTGTCCCCAATTGGGACAATCAAATTTTTAATGTGTATGAATACTTAAGAGAGAGACAGAGTGTGTATGGGGATGGATTCAAAACCACTCTAATGTTGTAAAATAACTAAATAGTTTACTGTTTTATAATTTAATTATTAGATTAATGAAGTTAAATGGTGTTTAGTAATGCATATAATTATATTAATTAAATGAAGTAAATGAGAGAGCGCATTGGCTCCTCCTGTTCTTTGTGATCTGGTGAAACCACTGTGGGTCTTTGGTTCAGTATCTCTTCATCATCATTTTTATATTCAGGTTAAAACTTGTTTTTCAAAGCAGTATCCATTGCTTTTTATAGCCACTCTGGGGAAGCAGAACAAAATAAATTATATAACACTTGGCCACGTTCAAAGGCAACTAGTTATTACAGGGTGAAACACTTTTTTTAGCTGAGAGGAACTGCAGAGTTAGTGACAATTTTCTGTGAGTTCAAACTGTGAACTGGGATTGGTAATGTCGTCATGGATGATACATTTTATTCCATTGATATTTTTTGATTAGCAATTTACTTTTCCATTTGTGGTTTTGTTGAATATGTATTAACTAGTGCAGTGCCCGATCTAAACCTGCCTGTTTGGTATGGCTTGATTTCTTGGCCTGTGTTAATGCACTGGAGCTACTTCAGAATTATTCCTGGTCATTAGTGAGTTCTACACTATATCGTCAAGCTTTTATTGTTAAAGTGCTGGATGTTGTGTGCAGAGCTTTTTATAGACAGTCTGTGGTACAAAGTGATATGAAATAAAACTGTAATTGCTTTATTATTGTTTATGTATAAGTTTGAATGATATACTGAACTGGTGATATTTGTTCATACATTGCTTGTCAGTTATTTCAGAGGTCTGTTACGCAACCGACACAATCTTGAGAAACAAGTTGGCAACTTTTCAAAATAAAAGCTTTGTAATTCCCGTCAGTATAAAGCATTGCAGCAACAAAACGAACATTATGATTCTACTTTGAAGACAAATAGCCAAACAGGAAAGGATTGTGTGAATGTTGTTGACTTGACAGAGATCCACGCCTGTGCTGTGTGTCTGTGTGGTATCAGTCATGTTGCAATGTAAATAATCCAAATATCAAAATGATCTGGTGGTGGTTTTGACTCGTGGTTGACCCAGTTACTGACCACTGCTGTCGTTTATCATTCGTTTAAGGAAATAAAAAAAAACAGGTTAACTCGGTCCACAAACCGATTGGTAGCATGCTGATCCTCTCCACTCCAACACACTGCAACTGCTACAGAGTGTTGATTGCCTGTTTAATCTTTTTTTCTTAACATTGAATATATCACATGTCCAATTGCACCATACTCCGCCCTTCACTTTCTCTGACAATAGACATGCAAAGTGTGATGCTGCTTAGATAAACGGTTTGCAAGATATGCATTCCACAGACAGACAGAGAGACGTCTGTGAAAGTAGCTGCACTGGTCCACAAACACATTTAATATTTAATACTTAATCTTGCACTGTTTTGAGTAATATCTAAAATTTACACACACATTATTGTAAAATCCATCAACAGTTCTTAAGCTGGTTTCACTGAGGTTCTGGGCTGGAGACTGAGAAGACATGGGGGGGTCTGAAAACAGGCAGGTTGGAGAGCTGGACAGACACATGTTTATACAGGCAGACACTCGTCAGTGTGGATTTGGCTGGAAACTAAATGGTAAATGGCTTTGTATTTATATAGCGCTTTTCTAGTCTTGACCCCTCAAAGCGCTTTACAGTACAGTTCTACATTCACCCATTCACACACACATTCATACAGTGCATCTATTAGCAGCACTTAGTTATTCTATGGGGGGCCATTCGGGGTTCAGCATCTTGCCCAAGGACACTTCGGCATGCAGATGGGTCAGACTGGGGATCGAACTGCCGACCTTCTGGTTGGAGGGCGACCACTCTACCCCTCAGCCACAGCCGCCGACTGACAAAAGTATTACACAAATTGACAAGCAAAACTATATTTGGGAAATGACACACAGTGATACTTATGCACGAACCTCATTTGAACTGATTTGCGTTAGCTCTCACAAGTCAGTACAAGAACAATCCAAGCATGAAACAGTCAGTGTCTTTCTGTATAGGAGAAAAATCACTGATTTGTTTTGAGCTTATTCCATAAAACCTTATATGCATACATTGGTCTTTTAAATATGATGCAAAACAAACTATTAAAAAAAATTTAGTTTGCCATAATGAGCATTATCATCCTTTTACCTCTTTATCTTCATCTTTTTTGATTTCTATTTGGCTGATCCTGTGATGCTTGTTCTCTGAACCTTCAGTCATTGCTCTGTGTTTTTGACCGGCAGCTGCAGGAGGAGGTGGATGGTCTGTCAGACCGGATGGAGATGGCTAATGATGCCTTGAAGGGAGACTGGTCCCACTGGAAGAAGAGCATGAGAAGTGACCTCAGATCAGCCTTTATTTCCACCGCAGAGAAGAATGTGGACTACTATGAGAAGGTGAGATGGGTTCTATTGATCATCAAAAGGTTTAGAATTAAGTGCATATGGAGCTAATTACTAATTAAAGAGGACCATCATTAATCTAGGCAACAGTTTATGTACATACAGTGCCTTGCATAAGTATTCACCCCCTTTGGACTTTTCTACATTTTGTCATGGTATAACCACAGATTAAAATTTATTTCATCGTGAGTTTATGTAATGGACCAACACAAAATAGTGCATCATTTGGAAGTGGGGGGAAATATTACATGGATTTCACAATTATTTACAAATAAAAATCTGAAAAGTATTGAGTGCATATGTATTCATCCCCTTTACTGTGAAACCCCTAACAAAGATCTGGTGCGACCAATTGCATTCACAAGTCACATTTGCAAGTCACATAATTAGTAAATAGGGTCCACCTGTCTGCAATTTAATCTCAGTATAAATACACCTGTTCTGTGACGGACTCAGAGTTTGTTGGAGATCATTACTGAACAAACAGCATCATGAAGACCAAGGAGCTCACCAAACAGGTCAGGGATAAAGTTGTGGAGAAATATGAAGCAGGGTTAGGTTATAAAAAAATATCCAGAGCTTTGAACATCTCTCTGAGCACCATAAAATCCATCATAAGAAAATGGAAAGAATATGGCACAACCGCAAACCTACCAAGAGGAGGCCGTCCACCCAAACTGAAGAGTCGGACAAGGAGAAAATTAATCAGAGAAGCAACCAGGAGGTCCATGGTTACTCTGGAGGAGTTGCAGAGATCCACAGCTGAGGTGGGAGAATCTGTCCACAGGACAACTATTAGTCGTCTACTCCACAAATCTGGCCTTTATGGAAGAGTGGCAAGAAGAAAGCCATTGTTGAAAGAGATCCATAAAAAATCCCGTTTGGAGTTTGCCAGAAGCCATGTGGGAGACACAGCAAACATGTGGAAGAAGGTGCTCTGGTCAGATGAGACCAAAATTGAACTTTTTGGCCTCAATGCAAAACGCTATGTGTGGCGAAAACCCAACACTGCCCATCACCCTGAGCACACCATCCCAACAGTGAAACATGGTGGTGGTAGCATCATGCTGTGAGGATGCTTCTCTTCATCAGGTACAGGGAAACTGGTCAGAATAGAGGGAAAGATGGATGGAGCCAAATACAGGGAAATCCTTGAAGAAAATCTGATGCAGTCTGCAAAAGACTTGAGACTGGGGCGGAGGTTCATATTCCAGCAGGACAATGACCCTAAACATACAGCCAGAGCTACAAAGGAATGGTTTGGATTAAAGAATGTTAATGTCTTAAAATGGCCCAGTCAAAGCCCAGACCTCAATCCAATAGAGAATCTATGGCAAGACTTGAAGATTGCGGTTCATAGATGGTCTCCATCCAATCTGACTGAGCTTCATCTTTTTTGCCAAGAAGAATGGACAAACCTTTCCATCTCTAGATGTGCAAAGCTGGTAGAGACATACCCCAAAAGACTTGCAGCTGTAATTGCAGCGAAAGGGGGTTCTACCAAGTATTGACACAGGGGGGTGAATACTTATGCACCCAACAGATGTCAACTTTTTTGTTCTCATTATTGTTTGTGTCACAATAAAATTTATTTTGCACCTCCAAAGTACTATGCATGTTTTGTTGATCAAACGGGAAAAAGTTTATTTAAGTCTATTTGAATTCCAGTTAGTAACAGTACATAATGGGAAAAAGTCCAAGAGGGGTGAATACTTATGCAAGGCACTGTACATAGAAGGTGAGGGCATACAAACTCAGCAAGGAGACTCTGATCCAGCTGAGTGGATAAATCAAGAGGTCCTCACAGTTCATCAGACATGAGGAATGATGATGGAAATAACATTGACTACATTTAAAGTTTAATAGTAACATTTCTAAATATTCACTTAATAACTTACTTAGAACTCTAATATTCTGCTACCTGTAGAGAAGTCTAGTTTTAGCAGTGTGTTATGGTTCTCTTTTTAGAGCTGGATATACACTGTTCCATTTTAGAATTGTTCTTGTTAAATAAATGGTCTGCAATGAAAAGCCAAATCTCCCGATTTTTGTGGTCACACAATAAGTGGCCTTAGCCTCACGTCCTGACCTGACAGCTCTCACTGTCTGTTACCTGCTGGCCCCTCTGGACCAGTCTGACCATTGTCAAAGAGGAAAGTTTGTGGTTAATAAGATTGAAAGTAGAGTATGCTCAGAAGTACACAGAAGCTTACATGTACTATTACAGTTCAACCATGAGTTCCCTCAGCTGCCTGATAAAAATCACCATTTAACTTAAGAAATCTGAGCCGAGAAGATTTTATTTTATCAGAAAATCTTTTCAAGAACAGCAAGAATATGAAGATCCAACCAGTTTAAGATCCTTATTCGTCACAATCAATGTAGAACAATGTAGAATCCATACATTAATTACAATCCACCCTGCCTGGTTCCAGGTTAGTGGCTTTCTTGTTCACTCTTTTACTATGAGAACACTTTACTCATTGAGCATTGAATATACATTTTTCCCCAATTTTTTTTTTGCAACAGCAGAGCATTGGATTCTGGGATAGTTGAAAAAAATCTGTTTACATTATATAGTCAGGTTTGAGCACCTCTGTGCAACTAATAGACCATGAAATGAGCTTCTTCAAATGTTAATGCCATTGGCAGTTCCTACATGCTTTCTGCCATAAAGGTCTCATAACTTTTTTGTGGCAACTGCTTTAAAGTCTTTCAGCTCCATCTAATTTTTTTATTCATATCCTGTGATGTTTACACTCGTTTGGGTTGGTCACAGGGTCTAATCAAACTTATTGTATCTTTTTCACCGAGCAATGAATCTCCTTATAAATTTGTTCGGCCACTCATAATTGAGAAAATCGGCGCACAATTCTTGTATGATATAACTATTTGGAGGGAGAGGATGTAACCTGAAAGAAGAGCATTGAGATATCAAAAGAGGATGGAGGAGAGTAAAACAGAGAGAGAGAATATGCAAGTTGCCATGTAGAAGAGACCATCCAGATTAAGGACCAGGCAGCTCAGCAGAGACGGCAGGGGGCTAAATGTTGAGAAAAGAACAATGGAGTGAGCTAGAACAAGAAAGCATTACAGGAGAAGGAGAACGAGACAATGAAGTTGTTATGGCAACAGTTGTTTAGTCTATTATAGCTTTTGTTAGTCATGATGTCTAAGAAAGCAGTGCGCACAGAAATATGCTTCCACTTTTGATGTAATTTGGTCATGGAGACTGGAGCTCAGTCAGCAGAGGGTGGCAGGATTTGAAGGTTTGATTCACGGCTGTTCTTTTAAATTGTTCCTATAAATCACATATTGTAAAGATATTGGTTGATGTTGGATAATGGTTGGTAGCTAGGGGATTACACATTTAAAGATTAAATAATAGATACTTAACATTGAAAAATAATAGAAATGAAAAACTAGAGTGCTTTACTTCGTGCCAAAGATTGTGTTTTGTTCGTTCTTCCTTCAACATGACAATGTATTCATGCACAAAGCAGGCTGCATTGAGGAATGGCTTCTCACTTTGCTGTGGGAAAACTTTGCTTCGAAGGTGAGCGTCTGAAGAGTGGAGCCTGCTGTAGCTGCAGACTAATGCTGGAATGCCCGGCATATATTTAGTTTGAGTAACTTTGTACTTTAGACTATTTTGTCTTATAAAAGTTAAATGTTTTATCAAAGCTGCAGAAAACATTAATTTTCAAGAAAGGGTAACTAAACAGGGTGTTGCTAAAAATCTGATTTCTTCCTGCTATTGTTATTTCTGAAGAAGATGTTATTTGATTTGACAATAGTGTTAGTGTGTGTGTGTGCGTGCGTGTGTGTGTGCATGTGTGTCTGTGATTGTCCTTTCATACTTGGGCTTTCTCTCCAGTGTCTCTGTCTGAAAGGGAAGGCCAACTCTGCTGGCCTCTCCCTGCAGCAGGAATGACAAAAACACCCATCATCCAGCACAGTGCCCCGCAGCAACCAAGTGCAATACATCAAATGAGTACTGGTGTGTGTGTACTTGAATTCATATCTTTGTGAAGACCATTTTGAGTAAAGCCCTTACGGAGTGAGGACATATTGGGAAATTGAGGACATTTTGGCCACTTTTCTCAGGGGCCGTTAGCGGTTTAAGATTTGGTTTTAGGGTTAAGTTTATAATTAGATTCAAGTTAGGGTTTATTTAGGGTTATGTATTCAGTTGTGATGGTTAATGCACGAGGGAATGCATTATGCCAATGACTGTCCTCACTAAGATGGAAGTGTAGGACTGTGTGTGTGGGAATGTGGAAAGTGTATAGAAGCCGCCCAAGGGCACACTGCCACTGAATATGAAGGCATTAGTCAGGAAAACTATTTGTTAAAAAGGGAGCCTTAAAACCGTGATTTTGCCAGAATAATACATACAGCCACGGATATAATAATAATAATGAGAAATGAGACTGCCTGCTTTGTACTTGAGTTATACCACATATTAATTCCTACGTTTGAATTTACAAAAAATGAAGCCTCAAAGTTTCTTCTCCTCCACATCACTTTTTAAAAGTTTTTGGTTAAAAGGCAGGAAGGCCCACAATTCCGGCTGGGTGATATCTCTTCAAATCAGTATCCCGATTATTTAAGACTTGCCTTGATTATGATTAATTAGTGATTATTTGATGATAGCGGCTGAATCGTTTTCTTCGCCGGTCTGGGTTTTACCAGGTGTCTGATCACTCTTTGCTTCTCTGTGATGCAAAATACGTGTTTGTGCTCTTGTTTAAGCAACAGATGTTTGTGTATTATTTGAGCCTTCTTGTATATTCGGCAAACGTTATACATGAAGATACTTCTTTCTTAATGTAAAAAGTATTTATGTGAATTTGTCCCAGTGTGTTAGCTCAGTAGTCGGTTAAAATGCAATGCATTTTTTTCTTCTTTTTATTAACACATTGAATCTTCGCGGGGTGATGAATGTGTTTATTTGCATATAGCGGGGGATTCTATCACTACGTGGTCTGTCTACTGCGGTCAGATGTGTATGACTCCTAGGTTAGAGCCCGTCACAGCCCGGCAGGACAGACGCTGCAAGGTGCGAACAGGATGCACATTTCTCCTTTCTCTTAGGTACATGTAAAGTGAGCACAGGGAGGACATGCGGCAGGGTAATACAGCATGGAACGTAGCAGAAACCAGATTTGAATGTATGAATTGGGGAAAGTATTAACGGCATTAAGCGACATGAGCAAAATTACGTCGGTTAGAGAATGTTAAAGTCTGTTTCGATACATTTTTGGTTAATTGCCCTGCGCTAGCACACATAGCTGCTCTTTAAGCTCTGCTTTTGAGGCATGTATGAGTAAAATATAACAATAAGCTGTATGCAAAGGTCGTTAAAATGAAAATGGAAATCAAAATCCTCAACTGCTCGTTTATCTGAACAGTGGTTGTTTGAATTGACTGTAAGCTAATCCGTTGACTGTCCAGAGAAGGCTTAACATAAGTGTTAGGCAGTACAATAACTGGGTGAGGCAGGTCTGTCAAGCTTTGGATTTGTCCACATATTGAAGCTGGATGCATGGGGCTGAGGAAGGCAGGATCCTCACAGTATACCAAGACTTTAAGCACTGTGACACTTGTGCTGGTTGTGGCAGACCATGGTATTTGTTGATGTCTTCATTGCAGAATGAGGTGCAGCTCACACACACACACACACACACACACACACACACACACACACACACTCAAGCCAAAAACTGCAAAGGCAGAGATGGAGGGATTGAAAGTTATGATGGTGCTAGCAAACAGCTGACCATATTCTATATAATTTGAGTGGTATTTGTGTCTTAATACTTCTAAGTCCCTTATTGACTCTACTTTTAGCTTTGCTTTAGCCTCTTGCATATTATGAGAAGTTGCAAAATGCTCCACTATGTTCATCAGCTGGTCTGATGTTTGGTGCTGCTGCTGCTGCTGGAAACAAGGTTATTAAGCGCACAAAGACAGAAGAAGAAGAAGTGAGAACAAAAGCTAAACAGAAGTTTAATAATTCAATTTGTGCACATTCGTGTGTGAATGTCAGATGAAGGTTGGTTGAATTTATCATTTCCATCTTTAGTATAGTGGGGCCTGGTCCTGTCTTGTTTGTGTATGGGCTATTATTAGCTACTTGGAAACCACACTTTTTCCAGCCTCAGCTCTTACTCGTAATGTGTGCATCTTTGATGAAGCAGAGCTGAAAGACCATCTTGTCTTGAAAACATCTTGAAGAGTTAGCAGGATCAATTGTACACAATGAATATCCCTTAACAGTACATCCAGCCACTCATTTATCTTGTTAGCACTGTGTTCTTTATTATTTATTAAGCGGCAGTGGCCTCTCCTAGATAATTGCTTTGACAGAAGACAGGGACACTGTTAGAATACATGAGGTGATTAAACAAACTCAACAGTAAATATCAACAAGCAAAACATGTACTTTCTTTGTTTTGGCATTGCCCTTGTAAGCCAACCCTGTTTATTTGTGTTTTCTTTTTATTGCAGCTTGCATAGTTTTTGTCTTCAGCAGTCATTTGATTTATGATTTGAGCTAACATTCCCTGAATTTTATAATGGACTATGATGACACTGGCTAAGAGCTATGATAAATTCAGCACTTCTGAATTTGATATGCTTCTCTAGAAAGATGTTATATATTAATTAAATTATTTCAAAAAAGCTCACAGCTTTTTCATTTTTAATGTTATACCCTTAGTCTTTAAGTTTTGGGCATTGGTTTTGATTTTATGAATATTATCGAAGTTTAACTAACTTGTTGAAGGCATTTATCACTTCATAAAACAGAAAGATAATGTTTAAACATCATTACTAACATCCCTGCTTTCTTGCCTCCTACTTTCACATCACGTCTGTATTGTTGTTATTATTTATTTGTTTTACACATTTCTGACTTTGAAAACCCTAAGACTAAATTATACAATACCTGGTATATACAATACAAGTGATAACCACATCAACTACATTTTATCTTTGTGACTATTTTCGCAGAGCTCTTAGATTCAAACCTACTCACCAAACTAACTGATGTGATTTAAAAATGTATTTGACACAAATGTTTTCCATACATTCCATAGATGCATTGAGATCAAACAATAACTCCTGGTGCCCTCATGAGAATGATCCAAAAGAATAAGATAACTCATTCCCATTTGCTGATATTGTTATTCAGATACAGGTGTGGGCTATTGTTGCCATTGGGCCTGTGAATGATTTATTGGAGTGGAGCACAGAGAGACGGCCTATGAGAATCTAATAAGTAACCTGCACCTAGAAGGGTTTTATACCACCTAGGTTGGGTGGAAGGGAAATAGAGACGGAGGATGAATGAGCGCACAAAGAAACAAGATTGGGTGAGGAGTGTTGTGGAGGGTGGGGGAGAATGAAAGACTTTTAAAAAGCAAGATGGAGGAAATAAGAGAATTTGAATATCGATTAAGATTAACCTATGAAATAATCGTACACATTTGTCAGGGCTGGCAGAATGGCAGGCGTGAACCCAAAAGCAACGACAATGAGGCAGAGTGGGAATTAGCAGAGTTCTTGGTTTATTGAACAAAGCAGGGGTCAGATACCAGGCAGTCAGTCCGATGCAAACAAAACCAAGAGGGAGCAGGCCAGAGATAGTCCAGGGTAGACAGAGCAGGGGTCAGGAGCCAGGTAGTCAGTCCGAAGCAAACAAACCGACAAGGTGCAAGCAGAAGAGGAATCCAGGGGAAAAGCAGACGGTTTACGGTGGAGATCAGGCAGGCAAGGAATCAGGAAAGTAACGCTGGAAAGATTAGGCACGAACACACTAAACGATCTGGCAGAGGACAAGGGGAACAGGCATGCAGATATAGAGGGGAGACTAATGAGGGAATGGAAGACAGGTGTGTCTGTGGGTGGAGCCGGTGAAGGGATCAGAGGAATGAGGAAGGTGCAGGAGGGGAGTGGCAGAGTTCTGAAAAGAGAAAAGAATTAGGAAACAAAACTTATAAGACAAACTAAAAATATGAATAAGAAGGCGAATTCGTGACAACATTAGTGTATTATGAAAATGGTTATCTGCAGGCCTTTTGTCAGCTAAAAACTTGACATCTTAAGTGATTTGAACATTTGAACACCACCAAATCATCCCTTTAACTGTCAAGTCCTCCTGACAGGTATTCTCATATGACATGCTTGTAGCATTAACACTGAGTGACAGAGGAGCAGGAAGGGGACAGTTGGTATGAAGTGGATAGCAGGACAAACTTACCCGTACCTTAGATAATCACTTTCGTTCTGTTGTTGCTCGGGCTCTTTGTCACATCACATTAGATATGAATTGAAGCAATGGGTTCATCCATTTCCTTGACTGTAGCTTGTACATGAATCATTTGCTCAGATCACCCTGACAAAGGCTTCAAACCCTTTAACCAAACTGCACTGCTTTTGTATCTTGTCATTCAAAAGATACAAAACAAAAAATCTCTCATTGAGTTCACTTGTGAACAGGAAGAGGATGGTAAGCTGCTGTTCCCAGACACCTGTGTTCATGTAAAGTTTACAGTAACATCAGTAAAGCAAACTCACACAGACCAATATCTCAGTGTTATTTCTTACCTCGACTTACACCAGTCAGTAGTGAGAAGTGTTGTACATAGATCTTGTTTTCCTTTTGTTAAGGGGATAAAGTGAGGGAGATGCAAAAGATCCTTAGGGCACTCAGCAGTGTTCTCTTTATATGTGGGGGATCAGATTACAAGTGGACTCCTTTTGAGTCTATCATTTCTCACAGACATCAGACTGTATCTCCTCATGTGTCTCTGAGTGACTTGTCACCAGCTCTCACTTCAATTATATTTTATTGGTATTGCACAAAATCATAATATACAGTATCTCCAGGCACTTCAAATAGAAAGTCAGGACCTTCAAATTATACAGTGCATCAATTTGCGTGTGTTAATGCTCAGGCTTGCTATGTGATTCCGCGGTTTTGTTGCCCTTGAGACAATTTCATTTACTTTATTAAATGATGTATAAGATGATTTCTAAGTGGCACTGCACCAGTTTATTTTAAACTGAAAACGGCACTTTCTGTTTCCATGGTAACCATATTTTATTTAGAATTAAGACCAATGACTTTATATAAATATGAATCATGAATGACTTCACAACTTCCGCCCACTTTACAAAAATAAGTCATAATGGTTCGTAATTTTCCTTGTGCAGTCTACAAAGTGTACTTTTGTTTGATATTTTTGTTTGATATTTTAGTTTAGCTCATGGTCCATCTGCTAACTTGGAAGTGGCGGGGATGTCGTCCATCACAACACAACCGATGTCGCTGATGACATTAGATAAGGCCAAGCCCCTGCTTGACATGCATTGCACAAGTGCTTTTGAAGACTAAAATAACCAGCAGATATTCAACCCACTCAGTTAATACATCTGAGAGCCCAAGAACATTATAGATCTGAATTTGAAAAGGATGTAATAATTTGAGAGACAGCACAATTTGATGTAAGCCGCTGCACTGATGAAATTGTTTTTATATTTAATATTAGAGCAACCAAATAAGCTTTCTAAAATCACCATGACTGGCAAAGGTAGTCTTGGCAGTAATACCATTGTGACCTCTGCTGGACTATGGGATTGATAGAAATGTGAGGATGTTCGTTATATTTCAAAATTATTTTACTATCTTCATAAATATGGAATATCTTTTGAAGCCCTGTACTGGACAGCTCTTACAGTATAATAAAGCATTTGATCCCAAATAAAGTATCTCAGAATTTGGAGGCTTATAAGATGGAAAATTCCTAGATTCAACAAACCACTGACGGCTTGACTGAAATGTAAATTGTTATTAGTTTAGTCTGTGTGGTTTTTTTTTTGCTGAGTTGTAAGACACACACTAGCTAACGTGACTGATTAGTGCAGGTGCTGAAGAGGCTAACTGGAACACCTTAACTGAAATGATGCCTGTCCAGACTGCACTAAGACAAACAGGCACAGGGATTGTTTAGCTGCATGAAAGAGGCAGTTTGTTTTATGGTTATGGGTACAACTTCTTACCAAATTTAAATCTAATAATCAGATTTGTTGAAGCAGAGGCTCTGACAACAATTACATTTTTGGAAGGTGTGCACATTTTCTCTCCCAGAGCGCTGAGCCATGACATCCTTCTCTGCATAGAACCACTCAGATGTACCTTCAGAGAGCATAAGTTGACCGTGAGTCATTTTCACCTGCTGTGAGAGGGTCGATGCCCTGCTGTTTCCAAGTGATGTTACTGCCTTGGATTAAATTGCCTGCGATTCTAGCATGCTTTGTGCCAATTTTATTTTGACATCATATAATGTTCAACCGATTAGATACTTTCCTATACATGGACCTGAGTTCAGAATGTGTCGCAACATTTGATTGAATACACAGAACAGAGTTTTAGAGTCTGAGACCACTTTCCCATTCACTTGAATAGAAATATACAGTATATGGGCCGGAGTACAAAATGACAGAGTCACACTGAGTCTTGATGTTCTAGAGCGGCTTGTCCCTGTAGAGGGAGTTATTGTCTCTTCACAGTCGCCAAATGTTAGCTCATTGTGGGAACTGTTGGGTGTCTCTGTAATACTGTAAGGTTTGTGACCTTACTTTATAAAGGGTCTTGAGATAATGCATATTGTGATTTGGCGCTATACAAATGAACAATAATTTAACTGAATTAGGAGAATTCTCACCAGAAAGAGCATCACAGTGAATTTGCCAAGTACTGAAAAATATGAAACAAACTTTATTTTGGGCATACAGTAAGGGATTCAACAGTTAGTATTGGACTGTGTGTAAAAAAGACTCCAACCACTCAGAAGCTTCAGTACTAGACCATTAATTATTCTACTGTGTTAATTGGAAGTGAATCAATCCTATTTCCGTGTCACACTCTTTTTGTTGTTGTCAGATTAATGTGCTACAATTTCCTTGTGTCTTGGCTTTCTCTGTATTTTTCCATAAAGAAGATGGTGCTGAGTCAACAGCCTGTTAAATCCATGGCTCCGTGGACAGATTTAGTTCTCCGCTGGAAAATCTAAATCTGCTTTGTTAGAAACACCCTCTGTCTGTGCTGCCAAAAGCACCAGTTCTTAGAATCTAAAGTTATGCTGCAAAGGAAAGAATTGTTACTAACTTTTAATCACATTATTTTGTAGATAAGCAGTTTCTAACAATTATTTTGAATATTATCTGCACTGCTAGAAATTGAAATGTGCCATGAAAGGCTTCTTATGCGAACTTCCAAGTGTAGTGCTACACTCGGTAACATAGGTATTGTTAGTCTGTTTTGTCATCTCAATTGCTGTTGCCAGTAACACGTTCCGGTGCTATTTTCTAACAAAGCTCCACAAACAGCTGCTTTAAGTTATACCTGCTGTTTCAACCGGGCGACACACAAAGAAGCAACGACTCGGGTTAGCCTCCGAGTGCATTGTTTTCTATTAATAGGTGCTGCGTCTACCGTGGCGAAACACACACACACAAGCTACGACTCCGAGAGCATTGTTCCTCCACTCCGGACCCGAAATGGGATCTCTCCCCCCACCTCCCAGTCCGATGCTTCCCGGCCGGGGTTCCACATGCAATACTGCTGTAAATACGTTCACAAGCAGCCATTCCAGAAAGTGCTGCCACTTTAAACACTAACTAACAGCAAGCTAGCGTTAGCTCCCTGCTGCTAACCGTAAACAAACACCGACAGGTCCACCAGAAGCGAGCGGCTGACATGGAGCCAGCATCCCGATGACATCACCCAGCGAGCCCGAGCTGAGGAGGGGGCTTGAGCTCGTGTCTTACCCCGACCGCAGGCTCTGCTTCTCGTCCAGATCTCCGCCTCTCACCGGCTGGTTAGCGTCCCCCCTCGACTAGCTTCCCAGCTAACAAGCTGAGCTGAAAAAACCCGCCTCGAGCTGAGGAGGGTGCTGTGGCTCGTAACGTAACCTGGTCTCCTCCTCCACCAGATCTCCGCTTCCAGGGGGGGGACTATGCCATGTAGACCGACTGTGACATCAATTCTGGTCGTATTCCCATTCGACGCACTCTATCGTATAGTTTCTTACATAGAGGAACCACAACAAATCGCGGGATTTGTTTTTTTCCAGAGTTTTTGGGACGGTAGACATGCCAGATACCCACGTGTAGAAGCACTACAAAAGTGGATTTTTTCATAATATGTCCCCTTTAAGATCAAATCCTGCTGCTGCAGTAGTGATTGTTTGTAGCAAAGTGGAACCTGGGGAGATCATGAGAACCATAAAAACATGACTGATTCTGTGTATATCACATTAGAGATGTGAGGGAATGCTCCATTGTCATGTATACATTTATCATACGCTAACTTAAATTCTAGGTTAAATGTTAAAAGAGTTTGTTCTTCATACTTACTTCATCATTACCTGCTCTAAACGACATCATCGCTGCTTGAATGAGCACAGTGAAAGCAGCATCTCTAGAGTTCATGCAGTATTTTACATTGCTGCCAAGGATGGTAAAAACTTAACAGATGTTTGCAATGGACCACCAAAGAGTTTTCCAGGTGCTGCAGTCAGTCTTGCTCTGCAAGATGGTCAATGTGAGAAACGGTGAGAGAAACAGCATGGAAAACCATTAAACACCAAAATAGAGAGGCTTTATTTTGTTAAAAAAATTTTTTTATCAATATAAATTTGTGGTGGAACAAATGTAGTATATAGTGTGTATGTGTATCTATTTACAGCATATATATATATATTTATATATAGTGTGTACATTTTCATTCTAGGCCTGACACTGTCTTACCTCTCCCTCCATTTCCCCGGAAGTGTTTACTTTTAATAAAGCCAAATGTCACCAATGGCATTTCTGCCTCCTCTTCATTTCTATGACCAAAGCTCCAGCCTGCACTTCCACAGTGCCACCAAGGTTCTGTGGATGCTATTCAGAGAAATTGGCTGTTAAATAGAGAGTTGACGGGCCAAGGATCTGACTTATTGCAGCCTCTAAACGAACTGCTATTACCTTGGAAAAACTGACTGCACTATTGATGGGTGCTGACAGAGTGGAACCCAAGTTCATAGATTGGCTTTTCAGTGTGTCTGTGCTGTAGGTGAGTGCTTGTCATTTTAACTTTCTGGTTGCATGGCTTCCTGCCTCTCCTGTTATCTAGATAACTGCTCCTTTGCAATAAAACGTGATTTGCTTTGTCAAGTTGTCTACCACACATGCACAAATACACACATGCAAACGCACGTAATGGCACTCAATGCCTCTGTCAGTGCAATAATGTGCTTTCACTGCTGTTCTGGCAATGGAGTGAGAAACTAAGGGGAGACTGATTAAAAGAGAAAGAGAGAAGAAAAGAGAGAAGAAGTAGGGTAGTCATGTGAGAACCTTCCTCATACTTTGACAGAACCCTGATGATACTTTGCCTGGTCCCAGCGGCTCCCCAGCATCAACAGGCTACTTCACAAATTCTCCTTTTAAACAATTTATCTGTTTCTTAGCTATTAGTTTGCTGACTGCAAAACGCTTCTGTTTAATATTGTCCAAGTCAGAATGTGGTCTTGTGAAAACTGCTTGTTGGACACCACTGTTAACTTTATTGAGGAGCTGTTGTCCTTTTAATTCATCCAGTTAAGCTGCGTGATTCCAGCTCTAATGTTGCTCCAGAATGGCCTTTTGTCTCATTGCAGACGAGGTACACTGGTTTTTATTTTACCTAAAGAAAGCCCAAAAAAATGTTTCTCTTGTAAAGCACGACATACTTGATCTATTTTTTTTTTTTATTGAGAGTTCCCACGATGCTTGTCAGCAGTGTCACATGCTGTATCTGCTATTTTCATGTTGTATTCCCTCTCGAATCATTGTGTCGACGATGATCTGACAGGCGTAGAGCTGTAAAGGACCACTTCATAGGACATGTTTATCTTTGAAATGAATGGCTGTCATGAGATTTCTTTTTTTATGTCTGAGTTGCTTTTTCCATTTATGACTTGCCTTGGGAGTAGGTTCAAGCTGTCTCAAGGGGCAAATACTCGACTACGATACCCCACCTGTGACTCTAATTATATTTTTAAGATGTAAGATCATGCCTTAATAGAATGGACAAAAAAGAGATATTGTACAGCAATATATACTTGTACCATTGAATTTATTTCTGCCACACTTTTAATTGATTAAATGAACAGCCAATATACTGTACATGAAATAAGATACAAGCCCACACTGCAGTTTTACAACTTCAGACTGTCTAACTGATCAGAGGAAAGCCCTGCACACTAGGGGCACCACCATGATTACCAAATGATTTGTATCACTCAAGCGTTATTTGTCTGTTTTTATAATTTGTACATTTTCATAGCATTCACCTTTCATACAGTTAAATTCAATTAAAGTGTTTCACAGATGAGAAAAACCAGATATCCTAAAACATAATACTGAACGCTTATTTTAAGATTGCAAAAAAAAAAGCATTGAAGTCGGGATAATGTTATTTTCTATTTCAGCACATCATAATGTGCATGGAATGCTAGACAACTTACTAATGTGTATGAAATATCACTTGTAAAGTCATTTGGATTTATTCCCTACTGTAATCTTCAGTCATTTTGTTAAAGGAAAATCCAAATGTCATGATTGACATGTCTTGAGTTGAGTTAGGGTTAGGGGTTAGCTAAGCCTCTGAAAAGCTTTTCATCGATATGTGTAAAAGTCTCAGAATGATTTAAACTAAATATGTCGAAAGGACATGTCATCACAACAAGTTTAAGGCCAAAGTTTATGCAGATTCATATTTTCTTTTTTAGAAATCGATGACATTTTCCAGCAGCAGCCCCAACAATCACTCTCTGCTGTAAAAAATATTTAATCTCAATCATATTCAGGAACTCTTTAAAATGTACAGTATATTATGCTAATGAAGCTGATGAGGATGTGTCTTCTCTTCTCTTTAGTGCCTGGCTGTGTGGGAGTCATTCCTCCTGTCTCAGAGAGTGGAACCTATTGAGCAGCGAGATGGGGAAGATGTTTCCTAAAGCGTTGAAGAAAATCTAATTCCTGTCCTGTTTATCCACCAGAACCTCCAAAGTACAGACTTTTAACCAATGTCCACTTATGCAAACATGCATCAAATACGAATCAAGCACTCTCTCTCTCTCTCTCTCTCTCTCTCTCTCTTTGTCTCTCTCTTTCTCTCTGGCCAAAGGGTTAAATCCTAGTTTAACCATTCCAGTGTTAATTGGGCATCACAAAAAAACAAGAAAATACACACTGTGATCTAAAGTACTAAACCTATTCATGTTTACAAACTTCGATGTGCATGGCCAAAAATTTAAAGGAGACTCTTCTGACTCTACTTTGCTGTGTTTGTGGGGATGCATCTTTGATACAAACTACAAACAACAATTTGAAACATTTCCCTCCAATGTGGATGATGAAGACCTGGGTCTCATTGATGTCTCCTTTCTTCTGCTTCTTTTTTGGGCACAAGCCAAAAGATCTGAACGTGAAATTAAGAAGTCCTGCTCTCAACTCGTCAAAGAGCATGCGTTAAGTAAACTGTAGTTCAAGGTCCAACACAGAAGAGTCTAAAAGTTCCAAAGTATTGTGAAATGTATCGCTTTGAAAACCAGAGATAGAAGTGAGGCTGTTTGAAGAATGAATAAACAGAATGTGAGTTCAAAAATATAATTTAGGGATTATTTTACATTGGTTGGGTTGAAATTTTAAGTTTGTGCTCATTTGTTCAAACTTGGTTTTAATGACGAATTGACAGCACTAATGTACTCATTCCAAAATCCAGGCTTCAAAAGACAACCGCAATAATTGTGACACAGCTATTGATACAATTGTACTGCATCAATAATACCAATGAAACCGAACCACGTCACTCATCATGATCTTTCTAACGATATTTATAGCATTTATCGACACAACCACTGTTTTTTCTGAAAGTCTTAAACAGGTTACTCTCATGGAGTTAGTGGCATAGTTCCAGGGGACTTGTCTGTGTTCTCGATCTTGGGAACAACAACTTCATTCAATGAATTTTCACCATTGAAATCGATTAGTTATTGTCTGTAAACTGTTCTTCAGACAGTAGCTTCATTATACCTGTTTTCTGTGTGTCTTGAATTCAGGTCTTGAAACTTGATTCTAGCAAGAATCACGCCTTATAGACGCATCACATGTCAAGATCAGAAAGCATTATCTCGGTCCGACCTGACAGACTGTTAAGAATGAAAAAGAGCGTCAGACATGACAGTTTGTCTTTTTTTCCAGTGCAGTGTCACAGTGGAAAACAGGCAATATAGCATGAGAGACAAAGCACCACAACCTAACAATAAACTAGCATGTCAGAATTTCCTACCTTTTCAAATTATTTTGACAAACCCTATGACATGTTCTATGACATCAACCAACAGGTGGAATAATGTGGCAGCCTTACACGTATCCCCATGTGTTTGCGCTGGAAAACCACTAATGGAACCTACTAGAGAAGGAAAAACTGCACAGGAATATAGTTTGGGTGTGCAAGTGTTTATGTCTATACTGCACAGCATGGGTTCACAATACTGTGTGTTGGCCCAAACAGTCTTGCCGACATGTGCAGATGACAGTATCTACATCACACAGACCCTCATTGCCATGCAGAGGCAGGAGATTTGTGTTTGGTTAGTGTTCTACGTGAAGTCTGCCATGTCTTTCAACCACAGCAACTATTATGGATCCCATAATCTGACACAGTGACCAAGTAAAATCAAACCTTCATTTAACACGCTGTGCTGTGACTGAATGGTCTTGGAATGTCATGTGGGTTTTTCAATTACCATGGCCTCTATAGCGGATCCAGCCAGTGCAGATTAATGCACAAAAAGATAAAATGCACCACTTGTACTGCAGTTGACATCACTTACTCTTGCATTTAGGTTAACATGTGAGATCAGAATGGTATAAATAACACACAGTACTACTGATCTGCTCCATTCTAACAGAAGCTGTAAGTGCCTAATGAAATTCTTACATGAATGTTTGCTTGTTTGTGCCGATTGAGATTTCACGTTTACATGTCTGATGAAGACTGTGCCTTTTTGCAATGTCTTTGTAATAGAATGATCTGTTTTATACTTTTAAATAGTCGTATCTACTTTTTCTCACTTTTCTTTTGCTTCTATCATCGAATCCTTGAAATTGTGTTTTATGAGATGATGACATAATAATAAAGACTGATCACACCCTGTGTTTGTAGACTGTATCAGCATGGATTTGATGTGAAAAACAAAGATGAATAATGTCTTTCCCAGGTATTTAGTCTTTTAGATGACGGTGAATAATCCCAAATGAAGCAGCTTCTCATTATACCTCAGTGATCACAGAATATTGATTGACAGAAAATGTTTTTGGGAACGTGTCATGATTATCGCTTCAGGGCTGAACGGAAAGACTGCTTATCTACTAGAACAGGTTTAAGCTGTTGAAATAAATCACTCTGCTTTGACTTCTGCAGCACTGACGAAGTGGGGATTTATCATTACTCAGGTACCAAGGAACATTGTGCTCAACCTATTTCCACAGCTGCAATTGTTTCAGTTTAACAATGTTGTCGTTTTGCTCATAGGGGATAGAAGTATGAATGCAACGCTTCAGTAAGACATGGTATGCAAAGAACCTTGTCTCCATGTTTCTATTCATGTATTTAATGTTTAATCTCTAAATGTCAACAAATCTCTAAAGGCACAGACATAATTATTGATGATTGAGCAAACCATAAATATGGTTTGGTCATGAAAATGGGTGAGTTGATGAGTGGGCTGATAAAACAATGTGTGATTTGTCAAGATTCTTCAGATCTTATTATTGCACAATGATGTCACTCAAATGAAATACTCATAAATAAGCAGCTTTACCTGATGTTGGCTCATCGTTTGGCCTTTTCATCATACAGTGCCTTGCATAAGTATTCACCCCCTTTGGACTTTTCTACATTTTGTCATGGTATAACCACAGATTAAAATGTATTTCATCGTGAGTTTATGTAATGGACCAACACAAAATAGTGCATCATTTGGAAGTGGGGGGAAATATTACATGGATTTCACAATTATTTACAAATAAAAATCTGAAAAGTGTTGAGTGCATATGTATTCACCCCCTTTACTGTGAAACCCCTAACAAAGATCTGGTGCGACCAATTGCATTCACAAGTCACATTTGCAAGTCACATAATTAGTAAATAGGGTCCACCTGTCTGCAATTTAATCTCAGTATAAATACACCTGTTCTGTGACGGACTCAGAGTTTGTTGGAGATCATTACTGAACAAACAGCATCATGAAGACCAAGGAGCTCACCAAACAGGTCAGGGCTAAAGTTGTGGAGAAATATGAAGCAGGGTTAGGTTATAAAAAAATACCCAGAGCTTTGAACATCTCTCTGAGCACCATAAAATCCATCATAAGAAAATGGAAAGAATATGGCACAACCGCAAACCTACCAAGAGGAGGCCGTCCACCCAAACTGAAGAGTCGGACAAGGAGAAAATTAATCAGAGAGGCAACCAGGAGGCCCATGGTTACTGTGGAGGAGTTGCAGAGATCCACAGCTGAGGTGGGAGAATCTGTCCACAGGACAACTATTAGTCGTCTACTCCACAAATCTGGCCTTTATGGAAGAGTGGCAAGAAGAAAGCCATTGTTGAAAGGGATCCATAAAAAATCCCGTTTGGAGTTTGCCAGAAGCCATGTGGGAGACACAGCAAACATGTGGAAGAAGGTGCTCTGGTCAGATGAGACCAAAATTGAACTTTTTGGCCTCAATGCAAAACGCTATGTGTGGCGAAAACCCAACACTGCCCATCACCCTGAGCACACCATCCCAACAGTGAAACATGGTGGTGGTAGCATCATGCTGTGGGGATGCTTCTCTTCAGCAGGTACAGGGAAACTGGTCAGAATAGAGGGAAAGATGGATGGAGCCAAATACAGGGAAATCCTTGAAGAAAATCTGATGCAGTCTGCAAAAGACTTGAGACTGGGGCGGAGGTTCATCTTCCAGCAGGACAATGACCCTAAACATACAGCCAGAGCTACAAAGGAATGGTTTGGATTAAAGAATGTTAATGTCTTAAAATGGCCCAGTCAAAGCCCAGACCTCAATCCAATAGAGAATCTATGGCAAGACTTGAAGATTGCGGTTCACAGACGGTCTCCATCCAATCTGACTGAGCTTCATCTTTTTTGGCAAGAAGAATGGACAAACCTTTGCATCTCTAGATGTGCAAAGCTGGTAGAGACATACCCCAAAAGACTTGCAGCTGTAATTGCAGCGAAAGGGGGTTCTACCAAGTATTGACGCAGGGGGGTGAATACTTATGCACCCAACAGATGTCAACTTTTTTGTTCTCATTATTGTTTGTGTCACAATAAAATTTATTTTGCACCTCCAAAGTACTATGCATGTTTTGTTGATCAAATGGGAAAAAGTTTATTTAAGTCTATTTGAATTCCAGTTAGTAACAGTACATAATGGGAAAAAGTCCAAGGGGGGTGAATACTTATGCAAGGCACTCTGTCACTACACATGGGCCCATTAGTTTAAAACAACACATGGATCTGCAAACTGTAAAGCACCAGGAGTACTGAACCTAATGTGAGGGTGATTTATTACCGGACAATAACTCCACTTCATTATTAATTGAATGTCATCCATGTTGAAGAACTTCTCCGCTGTTTGCTCCGTTAAATGTCGGGTGTCGGGGGTAAATTACGTATTCTCCACTCAAGCCTATGTGGAGAATAAGTAGCCCCCCGCTCTCTTTTTATCTTTATGACTGCTTCTGTTGCTGTAGTGGATGGGCAGACGGGGACATTTAATAATGTGGTTGGTAAAAGTGGTAAAATTAAAACTCCAAGACAACAGAAGGTGAATACAAAGTATGGGATCATTTTATGAGGTGTCCAGAACAACATACTAAAAGTCCTAAGAAATCCTAGTTGAGGAAATATGTTTAATTCTCATCAATGTGTGCCAATAAGGCCAGGCAACAATACACCCCATGGGGCTATTTTTTTCCTTTACTCCTATCAAAATGAAACTAATTATTTTACAATTAGTTCGATTTTTGTCTCCAAAATGGGTTACTTTGCCCGGACTATAAGTGATGCCAGAGACAATGATCTTGTGTCAGGCTCTCAGACTGGCTACAGCAGGTTGAGGTGGTGCAGGTGCTTCCTTAATGCTGCAATGATGTGCAGCTTACCACAGTGACCCAGACTGACTATATGGAAAACAATTGTAAAGTGAGAAAATCACTACCATATCAAAATCATATTGTAGCTATAGATGACAAAGAGACAAGAAACAACACTCTTAATAAATTAGCTCCTCGAATTTTGTGAAAATATATAACCCTCTCTCAGCTAAGTTGTACAGATACAGTGCCTTGCATAAGTATTCACCCCCCTTGGACTTTTTCCCATTATGTACTGTTACTAACTGGAATTCAAATAGACTTAAATAAACTTTTTCCCGTTTGATCAACAAAACATGCATAGTGCTTTGGAACTGCAAAATAAATTTTATTGTGACACAAACAATAATGAGAACAAAAAAATTGACATCTGTTATCTAAGTATTCACCCCCCTGTGTCAATACTTGGTAGAACCCCCTTTCGCTGCAATTACAGCTGCAAGTCTTTTGGGGTATGTCTCTACCAGCTTTGCACATCTAGAGATGGAAAGGTTTGTCCATTCTTCTTGGCGAAAAAGATGAAGCTCAGTCAGATTGGATGGAGACCGTCTGTGAACCGCAATCTTCAAGTCTTGCCATAGATTCTCTATTGGATTGAGGTCTGGGCTTTGACTGGGCCATTTTAAGACATTAACATTCTTTAATCCAAACCATTCCTTTGTAGCTCTGGCTGTATGTTTAGGGTCATTGTCCTGCTGGAAGATGAACCTCCGCCCCAGTCTCAAGTCTTTTGCAGACTGCATCAGATTTTCTTCAAGGATTTCCCTGTATTTGGCTCCATCCATCTTTCCCTCTATTCTGACCAGTTTCCCTGTACCTGCTGAAGAGAAGCATCCCCACAGCATGATGCTACCACCACCATGTTTCACTGTTGGGATGGTGTGCTCAGGGTGATGGGCAGTGTTGGGTTTTCGCCACACATAGCGTTTTGCATTGAGGCCAAAAAGTTCAATTTTGGTCTCATCTGACCAGAGCACCTTCTTCCACATGTTTGCTGTGTCTCCCACATGGCTTCTGGCAAACTCCAAACGGGATTTTTTATGGATCCCTTTCAACAATGGCTTTCTTCTTGCCACACTTCCATAAAGGCCAGATTTGTGGAGTAGACGACTAATAGTTGTCCTGTGGACAGATTCTCCCACCTCAGCTGTGGATCTCTGCAACTCCTCCAGAGTAACCATGGGCCTCCTGGTTGCTTCTCTGATTAATTTTCTCCTTGTCCGACTCTTCAGTTTGGGTGGACGGCCTCCTCTTGGTAGGTTTGCGGTTGTGCCATATTCTTTCCATTTTCTTATGATGGATTTTATGGTGCTCAGAGAGATGTTCAAAGCTCTGGATATTTTTTTATAACCTAACCCTGCTTCATATTTCTCCACAACTTTATCCCTGACCTGTTTGGTGAGCTCCTTGGTCTTCATGATGCTGTTTGTTCAGTAATGATCTCCAACAAACTCTGAGTCCGTCACAGAACAGGTGTATTTATACTGAGATTAAATTGCAGACAGGTGGACCCTATTTACTAATTATGTGACTTGCAAATGTGACTTGTGAATGCAATTGGTCGCACCAGATCTTTGTTAGGGGTTTCACAGTAAAGGGGGTGAATACATATGCACTCAACACTTTTCAGATTTTTATTTGTAAATAATTGTGAAATCCATGTAATATTTCCCCCCACTTCCAAATGATGCACTATTTTGTGTTGGTCCATTACATAAACTCAAGATGAAATAAATTTTAATCTGTGGTTATACCATGACAAAATGTAGAAAAGTCCAAAGGGGGTGAATACTTATGCAAGGCACTGTAACTGGGAGATACATATTAATCAATATCAGAGCCCCAAACTGGTATAAATCATATTTTTCAAGTTGATTCCAATTTGTGCAAATTAATGATGACTCATCCAAAGTTAACCATGGTGTTTCACAATGCTCTGTTCTTGGCTCAATTTTATTCTGATTATATAGGCTTCCACTAGGAAAATGTATCAGGACACACTGCTATGTGGACGACACCCAGTTGTACTTGTCAATAAAATCAGAACAGAATCAATTAACTCAATTCCAAGCATATTAAAGGACATAAAAACTTTGATGACCCGCAATTACTCTTATTAAACTCAGATAAAGCAGAGGTTCTAATACTTGGCCCTAAACACCTTAGAGATACATTATCTAATGATATAGCTGCGCTAGATGACATTGCCCTTGCTTCCAATGAAACAGTCAGGAACTTGAGAGTGATCTATGATCCTGATTTGTCCTTTAATTCTCACTTAAAACTAATTTCTAGGACGACCTTCTTTCACTTGCGTAACATCTAAAAAATTAGACATGTCCATCCTGATGCAGAAAAAGTAGGCTACATCTTTGTTACATGTAAAGACTCTGCAGCTTGTCCAAAATGCCGCTAGCACATGTCCTGACAAGAACCAAGAAAAGAGACCACATTTCTCCAGTATTAGCTTCACTACACTGGCTTCCCGTTAAATATAGAGTAGAATTTAGAATTCTCCTCCTCACTACCTTCTTGTTGTATTGTGTCGTGCAAGAAGCAGGTGGATGTTGGCGTGCAAAGATGTGGCTCTGTGTGAAGAATTGATCAGTCTTTGGAGACATACGTTCCTTGTTGGTTTGAATCTGTTCATTGTGTTGAAGGATTGGAAGAAATTTCACCAGATTTGTTTGCCTTTATGTGTTTCTGGGTACATTACAGTAATAGATTTCAGCAGTGCAGTTAATACCAAATAAACATTAAAACACTGGGTGCAAATAATTCAGCTCTAAATCAAGAAATGTAAATGTTCCTCTCTCTGCAGGGAACAGGGAGGAGTATACACAGCAGTCGTCAGCAAACTTAACACCAGTGTAGAGCTCTTTTAGATGTAATCAAGCTCTCTCCTTCCCCCTCTTTCCCTTTTCTACTCGCTTGTTTTTATTCCCTTCTGCATTTGGAAAAAGCGCATGTGGAGGGTCTAATTTTCAAGGCACCAGTTTATTTAAAGAACCCTCTTTAATATTTAATGTGATTAAGTGTGTAGGATAACCTACTTAGTAGTAGCTTGTGCAGCTGCACGGTCCTCACCATGCATGCAGAAAGACAGGAATAGACATTTTGATCTTGCTAAAAGCGAAGCTGTAAATTCCTTGCACATATATTGTACAGTTTGTACTGCATACCCCTTCTGTTACCAAAGCTGTTTAGTTAATAACTCTAACTATAAGTTTGGACAGATATGGCTTTTCAAATACTTTTTTAAGGGATAAGCACCATTATGTTATCACACTGATAAATTGACCAGTTCAATTTTACTGCATTTATTTTCTCTACCCTTAATTGTTAACAAAGTATCAAATCACTAAAAGTACTATATATATGGTCCAACCTCTATAGTGCTAACTTTGTCCTCAAACTGTCCACATACGATAGCAACTGTTGGCCTTACAGTGTCAGCAAAATTAAATTTTTTACCAGTTTGTCGCTAGGTGCATTTGACAATAAAAAACATTGCATAGTAACAAACATTTAATAATAGAGTATTCCTTACCTGCAGCTGCTATTTTTACGTTTCTGCAATGGAAGCATTTGGTTGAGGTCAGAATTCTACACAGAGTAATGGTTTAAAGACACCAGTGTGAATTGTTAGTTGAAACCATGCTCGATGACTTATTACCTTAAGTGAAAATTGGGCATTAGACATATAACTGCAATCAACGGCATCCACCGAATTATTAAAAAAAATGATTTATTGATTCGAAATACACCCAGAGATTATAAGCAATATAGCTTCTGTGCTCCAGTGCTTCAGTTCAATCCAGTCACAATACACATTATATCGAGGCATTTTTTGGTCAAGACCTTACATTATTATATAAAAAAATGAAAAAAATAGTTTGTATCTTTATCGAGCTTTCTAGTCTTGTTGACCAACTAAAGCACTTGAAATTAAATGGTTTTGTATTTATATAGAGCTTTTCTAGTCTTTATGACCACTCAAAGCGCTTTACAGTACAGTTTTACATTCACACATTCACACACACTTTCATACAGTGCATCTACTAGCAGCACTTTGTTATTCTGTGGGGGGGGGCATTCGGGGTTCAGCATCTTGCCCAAGGACACTTCGGCATGCAGATGGGTCAGACTGGGGATTGAACTGCCGACATTCAGGTTGGAGGACGACCACTATACCCCTCAGCCACAGCCGTCAAAGCTTCAGGTTGTCTTGGACCAGCTCTTAATTATGCTGCTATAGGTCTCGATTGTTGGGGAAAACATGACATGTGACAGCTCCTCTTACTTCTTCTCCCTCCTCATCACATTAACGTCACATCAATACATGTTACCCAATTGACTTCTCTCCCAGAGTCCTTGTGCTTTCTCGTTGCGGATCGTTGATTGTCATCATGGTGGCATATGATTGTTAAGAATAAGTCACACATCTAAGAGATTGCAGAGTGTTGGAATCAAAATAAAGGACTCTGATAGAAGATGCATTAATACATATCTAACACTTTTCTTTATTATTTAACTGGTACAAACATTTTTACATTTCACACCAGTTAAAAAAGCAGGACTTAAATTACACAGAACCTTCCTCTTCTATGCGGAGCATGGTATCTCCCTTGCTAACCTCATTTCTTGGAGACTTTGGCACATACGGTCTACTATAGCATCCCTCAGGTACCGAGAGGATTCATAATTCACCAGGAGAGACTACTCTACAGCATTGGCCTGGCAACGAATGAATGTTCCATCAGCACAGACGAACAAAAGCCAAGTATTCTAGTGTATGACATGCTCAGTGTGATGGAATCAATCCAAGTATGGCAGCACTGAAAGACCTCTTGAGGCCCTGCAGTCGTGGCTGTGTGTGTGCATGTTCAATAAATGTACATGTGCAAAAGTCTGTATGTGTCCATCAAACACACACACACAATTAATTTATTTAACCATGCATGTCCTACTTCTTCCGTTTGCGCTGCCAATATAGGCAGGCAATATTGTTTATGACAATATTTCAATGAGACATAAGATAAGATATACGTGGCACAGTGGGTCAATTTGCACCAATAAAACAGCTAGAGGGCAGACAAAGATAGAGATATATATTTATATGGTAAATGGTTTTGTATTTATATAGTGCTTTTCTGGTCTCAAAGCACTTGACAGTACAGTTTTACAGTGCCTTGTGATTTTGGCTTGCCCTTCATTGTGCCTTTGGCAGAAAAAGTTTTAAAACCACTGATTTAGATCATGAGCTTGTATTGTTATAGAACCTAAAGTTTCCCTATTCTTTGTCAATGTGTGAGTAGGCTGCAGACAGATGAGGTCCTAGTGCGTCTTTAATTACATTTTGTTTCGTACATATGGATTTTATTTTCAAATATGTCAGCGTCTGACTTTAACAGCAAAATCTAGTCAATAATCTGAAGCTATGCTAAGGACACATCAGCCTATAAAGTCCCCTGTGTTTTCCTTGGACCTTGTTGGCTGTGAAAGTATAGTAAACGACAAGACATTTTGAAAGAAGAAAATATATTTATTGTGTTTGATTCGGTCATGTTTGTATCGGTTAATAAAAGCTGTCAATCAAAATAAACACATAAGCAGCAGTGACGTCTTCTCATGGCCCCAACTATGTGGTGCTGATGATACACAATGACATCACCCAAACAGTCCAACCAAATCAAGTGTAGTCTCAGTAAATCTGAGGTAATACATAATTAATTCTTGTGTAAACTCTCTGATTATGAATCAAATTAAATATGACTAGTAGTGATTCTCTGTGCGGATATTTTAAACAATACAGCCTCTCCCAGGCCAGTTGAATTAATGAAAGGAACATTGTAGCCTCTGTGCCGTCCTGTCATTTTCAGAAAAACAGAATGCGTTTGAAATTAATCATCAAATTTGTTATCTTCTGCAGTATCTCTTTCAGCCGAGCCTGCTCTTTCTACCTCTGACATCATGTGAAGACTGAGTCCCGGTCAGTGAGCCCCAAGGCCAGCAGAGATCCAGACTCGCAGTGTGACATAATACGACTTAATGACCACAGCCCACGCCTGATGCTACGCAGGCAGCACTGCTTTGCAATGTTCTCCTGTTTCATCAGCCTGCCCTGACCCAGTTTGAGATGAACACTGTTAATGTGTCTCTGTGATTTGCTATGTGGACTCTGGCCCTGCTGCAGTAGCTGAGGTGAATCCTTTGTCCTTGACTGGAACTGTTTCAGAGGAACTCCTGCCTCGTCCTTGTAGATTTGTGTGTCTCTCTGTTCAATGCATGGATCCACAGTCGGGAGAGTTGCCATTAAACAAGACAAGTGAGTGTGTGTAGATTGGACGAGGATGAGGGCAGCTGCTGCTCATTGAAATCGATGCACAGCCAGTCACTCATCAGCCACAGAACTCTGGATGCCAAAGGAGCTCACCGACAATTTGGATTAGCAGACAGAAAAAAAGGATTACATCAATCTTCTTCACAATGATACAGCCCTGTTAGGAAAGTGATGTTAAAACAGAGTTAGCTATGTCCTTTCAAGGCTTTAGAATATTAATCCAACCAGCGCAGTGCCCATTCTGCACTTGCCTGTATGTCTGTGTTAAGTTATTCCTTGTCCTCCTCAGTTCTATAGTAGTCCATCACTTTTTATTGTTTGTTTGCTGGACGTGGTGTGAAGAGATTTTTATGTGCAGTCTATGGTTTAGATTCAATTTAGAAAACATTGTGTTCATCATACATCTGTAATAAAATTAATTTATAGTCAACGTTTCTCATAAAGGAAACTATTAGTTGTTCATGTGTGTGGTTTATAAATACGCATGGATGATTTACTGAGCGGGTGTAATTTTTTTCATACATTGCTTGTCGGCTTATCAGAGGTCTGTTAAACACAATGTTTAGACACAACTTTACAACCTTTGGAAATTAAAACTTGAACGTGGCAGAGACCAATACCCATCGCAGGTCAGTCCATGGTGACATCAAAATAATCGAATTATCAAAAAGAACTGACTGCGATTATTGATCTGCTGTGTGACCCAGTTGCTGATAGCTGTTCTAGTCCGAGAAGTGTGAAGAAGGCATGATGCCTATTCCCCTCCCCCTGAGGTAATAAAACAAATACAGTAAGGAATAAGGAATCCTCTATCATATTCACTTTTCCCAATCCTGGCAGCCTATTCAAGCTTTAGGCTATTCTTGGTTTGTCAATTTCGGTGCTGCCCTGCATCACTGTTGCTGCCTGTTGATAGCACCTCCACCTGCCCAGCATCCACCCATAGGCTCCGACAGGGAGATAAATGATATTTGCTCATCACTCCCTGATATTTTTTTTATCACATCCCAGGAAGTGGTGAAATCAGGGCCTCGCCACGAGAGGAGAATGAGACCAGGAAAACGTGTGTACCATCAGGTATCAGCTTTGACTCGTTATAATTAAAACAATAAGGGCTTTGTATGTGTTGAGCAGGAACTTAAATTCTATTCAGAATTTTACAGGGAGCCAATGTCCCTCACTCATCATATAAGAATTGTTTTTACAAAATTCTACTTGAATGCAACTTAAGTTTACTAGAATGATTTCAACCAAAGATTTGAAAAGGATTTACCGAGCTGTGTAAGTGTCCTCAGATAATGCCACTGAGTGTATTGTCAAAACATGTCTTTGTCCTCTGAGAAGAGGGGCTTTTGATAATAATACTTGATTCTCTATGTATCACACCACAACTGCTGTCATCATCTGACAAGAGCGACAAAACATTTGCCTCATTAAAAGTCTCTCCACTGGGCTGCTTGTCAGTCATCTCCACCTGTTGCATTCAGTCTAACCCCCTGCAGATGCCGCTTTCACCATAATTGACAGGGTAGGGGATTTAACCCACAGAAATGGGAATGCACATTTCTAAAGCCTAACTCCCAATCTTCATACCTACCCACCAATCCATCCACATCGCTATAAGTCTCTATTCATTCTCGGGGAAGAGAAAGGGATGAAAGTGGCAAACCTGGTCAGAGCCGGAAGGTTTCAGGAGGTAGATTACTGACACGGCATTCAGTAATCAAGCTTCCATTCAGCTTGGGAGCTGAATGGAAGCTGAAAAAGCTCCCTCGACTCTGCTGAAGGAATGGATGGAAGGATGGTGAATGAAATCATACAGAATATGATTAAACCATTGACCTTGATTTGAGACTCCGATGCAAATGACAATGAAAGTAATGTGAGACTCACTGACAGACATGTCTTTTCCCTCTGCAGGTGCTTTTAAGTGCTTGAAATGAAGGAATTCATCCCTCTTGATGTCCTGTCAATTCTGCTATCCTCTCGCAGTAATCCCCCATCCTGTATGAGAGAGGGGCTTGTGTGTGCAGATAGAAGAGTTTTGGGTGAACATCTTAAGTTAGTGCTGCTAATTAAAATTTGGGATACGCAGTTTAAGAACTGGAGAACAGAGCTCACTCTCGCACACAATCACTATGACCATCTGTTACAGTCAGATTGACCACCAGCAACACTGGGAGAAATCATACCCATATCGTTGACTGTTAAAACATCCATGAGGATTTTACCATCTTTTGTATACATAACTTCAGTAGATATGTCTTTTGATACTTCATACTCAACTGCAGGGGTGTCGTCCCTTACACCTCCACACTTCCGACACATCAGCTGAAAAAGTCAATCATCTGGAGATAACAAGTTTGGTGTAAATCCGTGCCTGAATTGTTGATTTATTTTTACCTGCACACTCACACATGGTAATGAAGCAAAATAAGAAATATTTAGGATCAACAAACTATAAAAAAATTATCCATACATCTATTATGGATAGATGTATGGATAATTATCCATACATCTATTTATCTAATTATGGCGCCTTTTTACCTTAAAGAGCTGTTAGTACCTTATAAACCCGCTAGAGCACTCCGCTCCCAGAATTCAAGCCTACTTGTCGTCCCTAAAGTCTCTAAAAGTAGAGTAGGAGCCAGAGCTTTTAGCCATCAAGCCCCTCGGCTGTGGAATAATCTACCACTTTCAGTTCGGGAGGCAGATACCATCTTTTCATTTAAGAGTAGACTCAAAACCTTCCTTTTTGATAAAGCTTATAGTTAGAGCTAATTAATGCGCCAGAACGTTACTTGTTCTATTTTATGACACATGACACACGGAGCTTCTCTTTCCAGCTTCTCCTTGCTCTTCTCCATCCCTATCCCCCTTCCCCGGAATCCCTTTGCTTTATCACCCGCAGATCCAGGGCCTCTGTGGCTGCACCATGGATTGCGGTTTGTGGATCGTGCACTGGGGGTCGCGGTGGTGGATCCAGTGTGGCGGATTCTGAGTCATGTGGGCTGATCGTGGTGCTGGTGGCGGACCCTGTGTCGCGTTGGCATTGGGCACGGGCGGTGGACCAGGACCGCGGTGGTGGCTTGTGATGGGTCCTGGTCGTCGGCGGTGGACGGTGACTGAGGACTGGAGTGGCGTCTGGTCTGGATGGTGGATCGTGGTCTAGATGGTTGCTGAGCATGGACTGTGCTTGCAGCGGGACTGCTTGGCATGTCATGTTGGGGTTGTCCTTCGGGATGTCTACCCTCATCAAATGCTGCTAGAGACTTTGATTATTGATGATGTTCTCCTGGGAGAGGGATCCCTCACATGTGGCTCTCTCTGAGGTTTCTACATATTTTTACCCTGTTAAAAGGGTTTTTAGTAGTTTTTCCTTACTCTTGCTGAGGGTTAAGGACAGAGGATGCCACACCCTGTTAAAGCCCTATGAGATGAATTGTAATTTGTGAATATGGGCTATACAAATAAAATTTGATTGATTGATTGATTACAATGGCAAATCATGGCAACGGTACACATTTGTGGTCATGTGACCATTATGTTTTCAAGCCCCTCCCATTCCCCCCTTGACATGAAGGAGAAGTTGGTGCTGGTGCTGTGGTAATTATGTTTTTTCACAAAAACTTAGTCAACAGTTGTGTCAAAACAAATTGATTCAGGTAGAAAACTTATATCATACATGTTAATGAACTTCCAACATATAAAACCATGTGATTGATGCTAGCTGAAGATTAGCCTGAATTGCTGGCTAATGGGGTAAAGTGAGACAAATGCTGTGGGGTAAAGTGAGACATGAAGCACAAGTTAAGTTTAGTCTTAAACATATTTTAGTGTAATATTACATTACATATGTTTTATTTTTTAATGTCATAAACATTGTAGAAAAGTCATCATGCCAAGAAACTACACCAGGAAGACAAACTGGGGTCAAACACCCCTCGCAGAGATGGAGAGTGCAGCCGCGGAGGTCATGCAACGAAAGAAGTCCTTAAAAAAATCAGGAAGGGATAGAAATATTGACAAGACAACCCTCAAAAGATTCATAAAGAAAAAAGAGAAAGGGGAAGTAAAATCAGTAGCCTGGGGTGCAGTAGCTGAGGCAAAGAGAATATTCACAGATGAGATGGAGGAGGAGCTTGCCAAACACTTGAAACAACTAGCTGACCAGTTCCATGGCCTTGCTCCAGTTAAGTGCCGTGAACTGGCATTTGAATACGCAGAGAAAAACAATATCCCTGTCCCTGCCAAATGGACAGATAAATAATGTGCAGGTAAGCTAGGGTTTGCAAGAGATCACATGAATCATAATAATCATAAATGTGCTTAATTGACCAATCTCCATGATTCTGTTACTAGTCCGATATTAGTTTTGGAACGTGTGGTTGTCAATCTAGCTGTCAGGATTTTAACTATTACAACATGTGTTGTTATGGTAGTTTTAAAGGGGAAAAAGTAAGTGGATCACTTTACCCCCTTGATTTCTCTGGTCTGTCTCACTTTACCCCTTAGCTGGGGTAAAGTGAGACACAAGACCACTTTTTAAAAAACACTCATATTTTCACTGCCCTTTGTCCTGAAGACATTCTGATCATTTCGATTGCTAGGAAACATCCTGAATTAATGGGAAATGTGTACATTTTACTTAGATATAATAGCTCACCTAGAGGGGATCAAATGTAAAAAATGTCTCACATTACCCCGCTCTCCCTAATATCTAAGGATATCAAGCAAATAGACAAAGATTTGTTTGAAATTGAATAGTCTGTATTTATATAGTCTTGTGTAACATACATACACAAGACAGGTGGTGTGGGTTAACCACTAACAAGAAGGTCAGTGGTTCGATCCCGGGCTCGTCCAGTCTGCATTCAGTCAGAAGATCTGCTTGCCTGAATGAGTGAATATAACTTGTGCTTTAAAAGACTAGCAAAGCACAACACAAATACAGTCCTTTAATCATACAGGATATGTCAGCAGAAAAATATTACATTTATAGTTCATAGCAAGTTTTCACTTCAAATCTATATTTGCGCATTTACTAAGGCCACTGTGCTTCTGGAAACAATCATATTTTTTTGATTAGTTTATATCTACACAACACTACTAAATGATATGTCTGCGGCCTATAACTCCAGACATGCAATACGATTTCACACTCACACATCCCTCAGCAGAATTGTCCTTACCTTTAGTTTGACTATTACTCCTCAAACACTTCTTATGTTCACCGCGGCTTTCAGATTTCTGTCTCTCACTTTTGGATTTCTGTGAAATTAAACTGAAACGTCTCTAAACAATAGAAAATGTTACTGTCTTGCTGCTAACCCCTTGTAGACGAATGTCGCGAATTCGCCTCAAACCCCATTCCGGTCTTAATGCCGCTGAGGTGACAATTGTGCCTGATTGTCACCTGTGTAGTGCAAATACTACACATACCAAGGAAGGTATTGGAAGCACTCTGCCGCAATCTAGTGGCCGTGTGGAAAATACATACTAGCCCCTTGGGACTGTAAAGCAAAGTTATTTTGAGGTATTAAGCTGTATTTGAAATACTGTGATGATGGAACAGTAATGATTGTACAGAAACATATGTTGTTATTCAATTTCAAGCAAAAGCATTATCAATATAATAATCTACATACCAGAGGCCAAAAACTCAAATAATAATTTGTTTATATAATTGGAAATCAATTCAGGCAGTAAGGGGCTAAAGCTATGTTAGATCAAGTTCTTACTGAATATCCCAAAGGCAGTAACTTATTAACCAGGTGCAGCCGATCACTGGCCAGCATGGATAGTGCTTTATTTTAAGGTCCATTTACCTTCTTCAGATTTAATTGGTAAAGTCTAGGAGGCTGTCTCAAAAGTATAACCATTTACAGATGTGCATGGGTTGAGATCACCCTATAGTCACAGCCTCATTCTCATTGCACTGACTATGTGGCTAATGTATGTGTTTCCATTTATATTCACGTGTGTTGGTCCATGTCTAGCCCAGCTGGACTGGGTGTAATTATATAGCCCTGGCACATGGCTATATAATGGTAATGTATCCAGAGACTTTCCATTATGTGACGTGGGAGGACAGGAGGAGAGAAAGGGCCTTTACTGACTTGGATTTACTGTAGCAGCACACAAAGTGAAATACAGATGTTTGTTTCTATTTGTTGCTTTGTGTTACGAATGTTTTAAGTATTTCAAGGAAATAAACATTTTTCTCATGAGGGCTTTGTTGAATGGATAAATCAATCAAATTTGATTGGTATAGCCCATTATCACAAATAACAAGTTGTCTCATAGGGATTGGTGTAACAGAGCACATCAATCAATCAATCAATAAATAAAAATTTGTATAGCCCGTATTCACAAATTACAATTCATCTCATAGGGCTTTAACAGGGTGTGACATCCTCTGTCCTTAACCCTCAGCAAGAGTAAGGAAAAACTACTAAAAACCCTTTTAACAAGGTAAAAATACGTAGAAACCTCAGAGAGAGCCACATGTGAGGGATCCCTCTCCCAGGACGGACAGAAGTGCAATAGATGCCACGTGCAGGAAAACATCATCAAGATTAAAGTCTTCAAGATTATAGATTAAAGTCTCTAGCAGCATTTGAGGAGGGTAGACATCCCGAAGGACAACCCCAACATGACATGCCAAGCAGTCCCGCTGCAATCACAGTCCATGGTCAGCAACCATCCAGACCACGATCCACCATCCAGACCAGACGCCACTCCAGTCCTCAGTCACCGTCCACCGCCGCCCACCAGGACCCATCACGAGCCACCACGAGCCACCACCGCGGTCCTGGTCCACCGCCCGTGCCCAATGCCAACACGACACAGGGTCCCCCACCAGCACCACGATCAGCCCACATGACTCAGAATCCGCCACACTGGATCCAACATCGTGATCCACAAACCGCAATCCATGGTGCGGCCACAGAGGCCCTGGATCTGCGGATGATAAAGCAAAGGGATTCTGGGGAAGGGGGATAGGGATGGAGAAGAGGAAGGAGAAGCTGGAAAGAGAAGGTCCGTGTGTCATGTGTAATAAAATAGAACAAGTAACGTTCTGGCGCACTAATTAGCTATAACTATAAGCGTTATCAAAAAGGAAGGTTTTGAGCCTACTCTTAAACGAAAAGATGGTGTCTGCCTCCCGAACTGAAAGTGGTAGATTATTCCACAGCCGAGGGGCTTGATGGCTAAAAGCTCTGGCTCCTACTCTACTTTTAGAGACTTTAGGGACGACAAGTAGGCTTGAATTCTGGGAGCGGAGTGCTCTAGTGGGTTTATAAGGTACTAACAGCTCTTTAAGGTAAAAAGGCGCTATATTATTAAGGGCCTTGAAGGTGAGGAGGAGAATTTTTAATTCTATTCTAGATTTAACTGGAAGCCAGTGTAGCGATGCAAATACTACTCTTAAACATAGATAGGGTGTCTGCAGATAATTCCACAGGAGAGGAGCTTGATAGCTGAAAGCTCTGGCTCCTACTCTACTTTTAGCGACAGACATGTGGTCTCTTTTTCTGGTTCGTAAGAGCACCTGTACTCTTTACAGACTCTAGTGTTGGAGCCTGCTAATAGGGAATAACAGTTGTCTAGTGGCAACGAAGGCATGGATTTATTTTCTGCATCTTTTTGAGACAGGAGGTGATACGGTTTTAACTGGACAACTTGCTACTGTGGATTGCCCTTGCAATGCCTTTCAGGGAAGCTATATCATGAGATATCTCTGAGGTGTTCAGAAAATGAAAACATACTTACTGAAAAATTAATATTTAGTTTGAAAAGAGTAATAGGACTTAATTTACTAAACATTTCAAATACCACAGTCACTTAAATAGGCAAAATGTCTTCCAATCAAATTCCTTAAACCTCCCTCTCTTTGAAGTTGTGTTTGTACGTGTGTGTGTGTGTGTGTGTATGTGTGTGTGTGTGTGTGTGTGTGTGTGTGTGTGTGTGTGTGTGTGTGTGTGTGTGTGTGTGTGTGTGTGTGTGTGTGCGTGTGTTTGTGTGTGTGCGTGTGTGTGTTTGTAGGGGAGAGCGGGGTAATGTGAGACTTTTTTTACATTTGCTCCCCTGTAGGCGAGATAAATGATATATCAATAAAAATGTACACATTTCCCATTAAATCAGGATGTTTTTCGAGCAATGAAAATTATCAGAATATCTTAAGGACAAAGGGACGTGAAAATATGATTGTTTTAAAAAAATTGGTCGTGTTCGGTTACCCCTGGGTAAAGTGAGACAGACCAGAGAAATCAAGGGGGCAAAAGTGATCCACTTACTTTTTCCACTTTAGAATTACCATAACAACACATGTTGTATTAGTTAAAATCCTGACAGCTAGATTGACAACCACACGTTCCAAAACTAATATCGGACTAGTAACAGAATCATGGGGATTGGTCAATTAAGCACATGATTATTATGATTCACGTGATCTCTTGCACACCCTAGCTAACCGGCACATTGTTTCTCTGTCCAATGGGCAGGGACAGGGACATTGTTATTCAAATGCCAGTTCACGGCACTTAACTGGAGCAAGGCCATGGAACTGGTCAGTTAGTTGTTTCAAGTGTTTGGCAAGCTACTCCTCCATCTCATCTGTGAATATTCTCTTTGCCTCAGCTACTGCACCCCAGGCTACTGATTTTACTTTCCCTTTCTCTTTTTTCTTTATGGATATTTTGAGGGTTGTCTTATCAATATTTCTATCCCTTCCAGCTTTTCTTAAGGACTTCTTTCCTTGCATGACCTCAGCGGCTGCACTCTCCATCTCTGCGAGGGGTGTTTGGCCCCAGGTTGTCTTCCTGGTGTAGTTTCTTGGCATGATGGCTTTTCTACAATGTTTATGACATTTAAAAATAAAACATATGTAATGTAATATCACACTAAAATATGTTTAAGACTAAACTTAACTTGTGCTTCATGTCTCACATTACCCCACAGCATTTGTCTCACTTTACCCCACAGCAAACATTTTAGAAAAGACAACATCTCTTAGCAATTCAGGCTAATCTTCAGCTAGCATCAATCACATGGTTTTATATGTTGGAAGTTCATCAACATGTATGATATAAGTTTTCCTACCTTTTCAATTTGTTTTGACACAACAGTTGATTAAGTTCAAAGCAAGAAAATTTACTTTTACATGCAAAAAACAAATTTTTGTGAAAAAACATAATTACCACAGCACCAGCACCAACTTCCCCTTCATGGCAAGGGGGGAATGGGAGGGGCTTGAAAACATAATGGTCACATGACCACAAATGTGTATCGTAGCCTAGATACAGGGGGTATCTCACATTACCCGATGTATCACATTACCCCGCTCTCCCCTACCAAATAACTGAAAAAAGCTTGGGAGCTTTTTCTCTAATTAACTTTTGGAAATGATTGGTCAAGATGGTCAAGAAAAATACATTTTCAAGCGGTATCTTCTGGTTTAACCATCTCAACCAATAGAATTATGAAGTTTTGCTTGTATATTTTCCACAAACTTGGTGCAGTCCCTTGATCTCATCTTCCATTCATCCACATGTCTTCACAGACATTCATTGTTGAGGACCTAAGGAGAGGGTTCCTCGTTTGTGTCTACAAGATAATTGCTGCTAGTTGCCTGCTACCTTGCCTTTTTGGAACAGATTAGTCTTTTACGTATTTCTGCATTGAATTGACAAAGCAATTGCATTTACATTTATGTTCAATGTTTTCATATTGTGTCCCAAACCAGAGATGGCTTCATGAATACAGTTGGTCAAGATCTGATTGTAATCTTATCAAAAACACTTTTCAAAAGCAGGTTTAAATTGAGTTACTGGGTCTGGAGCATAGAGGCACATCGCCTGGAAATATCTGGGCTCATTTGCTTTTACATTCTCTAGATGAAACAAAGGCCAGACTGATTTACACATTACTGTGTACAAATACAGTAGCAGAGCTTCCAATATGACTGACTGTGCAGGGCCTAGTGAGTCCCTACACTATGAGATTTAGGATAAGCATTATAGGGTGCTCTTCAAATAATTAACTTCATAATGAGAACGTTTTCTCTGAGTAGATTATCCATTTTATCTCCTGTGCTGTTGGCTATGTAATAAAGGGATTCCAGCATTCACACACACAGATACGAAGCAGGGCCAAGTCATTCATTTTACACTGCATTCTTGCATTACTCCCCCCCTCTCTGATCTCCTCGCACATTTCATAGGCGCCATTGGCTTAATGGATCTCAAATGTGGATGTTTGAAATTAACAAATATGGCAGAGTGGTGGCCGTCAAAGAGCTACACTGGGTAGGTGTTGGGGCCGAGCCGGGTTCCAGTGTCATCGGCATTGCCTGTCAATCCATTCCTGAAAAGAGAGCCTGCTAGGCCTCCATCAACCCTGTGCTAGGAGCAATTGAATGTGTCCATCCCCAGCTGAGGCGATGCACAACCCCAACTGCACCCCCCTCCGTAAAGCTTCAGAGGCTTTACAGAGCTGAGGTCCACAGTCTCTGCCAGCAAGCAGAATCTAGCATCATCCTCAGCCAGTCATTCCCTCTGTGTATTCCCCTGATAACAGTGTGCATGCAGATGAGGATGATGATGATGATCAAGAGGTGGCCCTGTGGCACTCCACTCCAAGTATCAGCTCTGCAAACATGGCTCTAAGCAGCAGGAAAAAAACGTTCATCACTAGACCACAATACTGTAGAACCGTAAGCTGCCTTTTTCACATTCTTTCACACAATTCTACAAATGTTGGCAACATATACCTGCTTATGGTCCTCAGGTGGGCCAGGAACATGGTCCACCTCCTTTTTGAGAGAGATTCAAGAACCTCACAGTTCCCTCACATGATAACTGGTGGTTATAAAAGGGTGGAGATGGAAACTGGTTCTCAGAGAGCAAGTAGACGTGGAGTCCCACTGAGATCTATAGGTTGTCATGGACATTTTTGTGAGCTGCTGGAAGTAGAATTTGCAAATCAGAAGTTTCTTGATGATAAAGTTGTGTAATGTTAACCAATCTGAAGACTATCCTTTATAAATGTCCTCACATTGTCGTTACAGTATATAAAGATAGGCGACATGACACCACCAAAATGTGAAGCGTGATAGCTAAGACTGAGTCACGAACAGTTGAGTGCATATTTCGGCAGGACACTGGAGCTCCACCCAACAATCAACTCTGCACAGACCCTGGCCCTCAATACCAGCAACATAAGATCATCATACCTGTAAATATTTTGGCTACAAAATTGTACTCTGGGTGAGACACACAATCCATCTTTGCATTTTATCCTAATATATTTAATGAAGCTATGCTACAAAGCTGTGGACAGTAAAATATGGGTAAGTACACTTTTACAGTGAAGGAAATTATTTATTTATTTTTGATTAGTGTGCTCTCATGTGACAGTGGAAACAGAAGCTGCATGCATATCTATAAATTCAACTCTTTATTATGTAATTCAGTCCGAAAATTGTATTTGTATTGTATTTTTTCTCTATTTTGATTATGTTTAATGATCATTTAGTTCTCTGTTCCATTATAACTAAAGCTTTGCTTCAATTTGATTATCACTGCAACAAGCTGGAGCTCTGCTCAGGTTTGTGCTCTGTTGATGAGCGTGTGTGTGGGAAGACAACCTCTAAGTTCATGCAGAGAATGTGGCTGTTTTATGTGCTATTTTTAATGTGACTGTCTCTGTTTATCCTTAGAGATTTGGAAGAAAATACTGAAGTCAGACCCTCCCTTGGAAATGATGGAGTTCAGTGACTAAAAAGGCTCCAGTAAACTTTGCTGTCAAACATACATGAAAGGCAAAAAGAAAGCTTGAAGCATTGCAACATTCAAGGCTTGTTGTCGGGGCAATACCGCTTTGTACTTTTCTTAAGCTAAATGTTTAGGTCCATTAACATGTTACTTTGTTTGAACAGAAAATAGAAAATATGTCTCGTGACACCTATTTGACATTCAAACTGCAAGAACATTACAATGATAATGAACAAAGATGATCAGTGAAATTTGTCCCAGTGACACTTTGAAGTGTCACTGGGACAAATTTGAAATACCCAGTGAATACTGTGTTCTTGTTTCATCTCATCATGTAGCACCTTCACTTTTCTGATCAGAAAAATATGAGCACACAAACCAATTTCCTCTCTTTTGAGGCCAGCTCTACTTATAGCTAATCTACAAGTGTGATCAGTCCAAAGACTATCTAATAACTATTATTGTTTTTATGAAGCATATTCCCCAAAAAACAAAAATTCTCTGCCTGAACGACTACCGCCCAGTAGCACTCACTTCCATCATCATGAAGTGCTTTGAGCGGCTGGTCCAACCATTCATCACCTCCTCCCTCCATGACTCTCTGGACCCTCTTCAGTTCACCTACAGGTCAAAGAGGTCGACTGCAGATGCCATCTCCCTCACCCTCCACACTGCCCTCTCCCACCTGAAACCAGAGGGACACATATGTGAGAATGCTGTTCATCGACTACAGTTCAGCATTCAACACCATCGTGCCCCTGAAGCTCGTCACCAAGCTCAGAGACCTTGGGCTCAACATCGCCCTCCGTGAGTGGATCCTGAACTTCCTGACGGGCAGACCACAGGCGGTGCGGATTGGCAGCACCACATCCTCCACCCTGACTCTCAACACCGGTGCCCCCCAGGGCTCTGTGCTCAGTCCTCTCCTGTACTCCCTGTTCACGCATGACTGCGTGGCCACCCACAGCTCCAACACCATCGTTAAGTTTGCTGATGACACCACTGTCATAGGCCTGATCACCGGCGACGCTGAGAAGGCCTACAGAGAGGAGGTCAGAGCCCTGACATCTTGGTGCCCCGACAACAACCTCCATCTCAACGTCAGCAAAACGAAGGAGCTGATCGTGGACTACAGGAAGAGACAAGGAGTGGAACACGCCCCCCTCTCCATCAACGGGACCACGGTGGAGCGAGTCAGCAGCTTCAAGTTCCTCGGGGTCCACATCACTGATGACCTGTCCTGGACCCATCACACAGACTCCATCAGGAAGACGGCCAGACAGCGGCTCTTCTTCCTCCGCAGGCTGCGGAAGCTCCACATGGACTCCAGGATTCTCTGCAACTTCTACAGGTGCACCATAGAGAGCATCACCGCCCTGAACCGTAAGGCTTTACAGAGGGTGGTGAAGTCTGTCCAGCACATCACCAGGACGGCACTATCATCAATAGAGGACCTCTATACCCAGCGGTGCAGGAAGAAGAGCAGCCGGATTATTAAAGACCCCTTTCACCCCAGCCATAAACATTTTTGCCTGCTGCCGTCTGGCCGACGGTACCGCAGCATCCGGGCCCGCACCACCAGGCTCAGAGACAGTTTCATCCCCCAGGCCATAAGACTTTTAAACTCCTCTGAACTGCAATAACTCCACCAAACCAGCACCGTGACATATTTGCATATTGCACATAAATGCACTACTGTTGTTTTATTTTCTCTTCAGCTGTTTATATATATATTTATATATATATACTTTATTTATATTTTAAATTTTGATATTCTATTTTATTCTATTTTATACTATTTCTATTTTATTTTATAGGTTGTAATTACTTGAGCATTGCTAGAAGAGAGCCTGTGACTCAAGCATTTCACTGCCAGCGACTGGTTGATGTTATTGTTGTGCATTTGCTAATAAAAATCTTGAATCTTGAATCTTGAATCATATTGGCTTTAGGTTGACATAGGTCACATAATGACAATCGAGCTAACTCTATGAGAAGTATAAGCTACCTCTACCTGCAGTTGAAAATCTTGGAAAATGTCTGAAAAGTCTGGAAAATACCAATAGCTGAACTGTGATTTGAAGTAATTTCCCCCCAATTAAAAGAAGTTTGAATTACTTTTAATTAACCCGATTTGGTATTGGATCTGGTGGTTTAAATTTGATCATAAATTGCTCTTTCAAAAACATAATTAAAAGGTGTCTTATCATTGGACGAGTTTATACATTTGTTTTTTCTAAACTAAAGGCAAAATCTAGTATTTTCTTTCTGGTATACAAATGTTGCCTCAAATGCTTTTTGGGGGACAATGTCATTTAACTGTTGCTCAAAAAACTTGAACATAATGTAGCATTTAACAGCTGTATGGTGCTTGGCAGGCACATGCACAGACATTTTTGGGGGTAGATGCTAAAAAAAAAAAAAAAAGGGCACCCATCGCCAAATTATTTATAAAAATTTAAAATAATAATAATAAATAAATAAAAAACACAGTAGGATATTTTCAACTTATATATTTATATTTGTTAACAAACTTACTCAAATAATCAAATTGAATAAATAAATGAATAACAGGTAAAAACAGACAAAACAAGGCCATATTGTATAACCAAATAATATGTTAAATAATCGAAAAATATTCTAACTTAAAACTTATCAAAACTCTGCTCTGATTAAATTAAAGGATCTTCACAGGAGCATCCTCTTGGAAGATATTATTACTTCACTGTGATTTGTTTCAATTTTACATCATACAAAACTAGTGAACTTGTCTAATTTGTAGAACAATAAAACTGCCTTTAAATTCTCTGCCTGCCTGTCTGTCTGTCTGCCTTTCTGCCTGCCTGTATCTCGCTCCCTCTCTCTCTTCATTAAACATGACAAACGTCAGTAAACTTCTGGACAAGGCTTTGAAATCCCGGATTTCGTGAATCTTTTGTTGGTTTATTTTTTTAGGAAACGTCGGACCAATTGCAACGTAATGTTTTCAGCGGCGCTAATGTTGTGGTTGATTTTTCACCAAACAACGTCGGAGGATTGGACAAACACCGTCATTCCCTGTTTGTCTAATGCTGCGGGTCAGAGAAGAAGTAGGCTGCAGCTGTTTGGCGCTCATCACTGCATCAACAAGTGGAGGAGGAGGAGGGAAGGGTGCGGCGGGGGCTTGTGAGCGCCGCGGAGCTTGTCGGGGCGAAATTCTCACAAGACCTCAAATAAATGCCCTGTCAGATATCAAAACACATTTAGGGGGAATTGATGACAGAGAGATACATTTTTATTCTTAAATATTGATGAATGAAAAAAAAATTGGGCTCCAGCAGAAGGGGCACTTTTCTCATCCAGGGCAAAAGGGCCAGTGCTTGAGCACCACTAGGGGTCTAGAGATCAGTGATAGACTCTGGTGTTGGGTCATCTTTAAGTTAACTTCTGTTTGTAGGCTTTTTATCGGCAGATCGGCTTCCTCTAGGAGCCTTGTGGTACATTGCTCATCATTTACTCCTATTGCAAATAAAGTCCTTATTTCGTTTACATTTGTTCTCCCTCTATTCTTTGTCCATTTTTATTACTTCCCCCACTGACGGTGTGGTCTGTATTTATCTATATGTTGTCTCATCTTGATGGACAAAATTTTTTTCAATCTCCCTGACTTTATATTAAAGATTGATAGGTTTGGTCAGTGATCTGTAAAGATCCTATAATCCTGTTGACCCTGCTAGGAGTTTTGAGCGGGAGCTCTTTAAAAAGTCCCAGAGGACACAGGTCATCCGGAGTCTTTTAGCCATTACGGCCTGCCTCACTTCACTTCCGCTGACTCATTAGTAAAGGTCACTTACAAATGAGTCTTCGTCTAAGCTCTCGTCATTGACTCCTGCACACACTTATGAGATGAGGACCCTACATTCATGCAAAATACCCATGAAGGTGTTTTCTTCATTTTCTTGTCTGGTGACATCTCTTTCAGAGGCTGTGAACACTGCTGACATTTCCCTAACCTTCCATGGAGTTGTGTGACTAATAGTTAAATGATAGACCATACTAACCAGTCAGTGACTGATATATCTGTTATGCTGATGTATTTCTATTTGACATTGAAGCTGCCAGTATCTCTTTTTTATTATGTCAGCCAAAGAATCTTAATTCTGAGTTTGTTCAGGGTTCAAGGCATCCAGTTCATTTTCCTGCCACATACTGTTGATGGCCCTGTCCTTCCAACCAGAAAAACTGTTGTCAATGAGCACAACACCACCCGTATTGAAATGCTGAACACATGTAAGATATTTGTAATGATCCAAGGCTTGGAATTAATTTAGGCGTAAGGATAATATGGGTATTCCCACTAATTTATGGCTCAAGCATTGCTTAAACACAGTTAATTAAACCACAATCCTTATGATCTTCTTCATCATCTTCTCAGCACAGCAGAAGTCCTTTCTAAAATATATTATTTTTTTCATTGGGTTTACACATTTTTACACCTTTCAAAACAATCAATACAGATGTCATACAAATATGCAAAACTGATGGTTTAACTGTGCTAAACAAAAGGGAGATAAACTGACACAGATCACATATGCTGATCTCCGTCTTAGTAACAACATTAACAGAATCCCTTCCTCTTTAAAGTGAAAGCCCATTTGTTTAGATGCTGTATTGCTTTATATTGAGCTGAATTACAGAAATCCTATATCGAAAAGTTATGAAATTGACTATAAAATCTTCATTGCAAATAAACCAGGTAGGATGACGACAACGTTTTCTAAATTCTAACTCGACACTATAAACTGTGTAAAAAGCTCTGCACACAAACAATAAAACAGTGACGGTAAAATGTACAACGGTTTGTATGAGGACTCATAAATGACAAGGAAGAATTGTAAAGTAGTTCCAGAGCACTAGCACAGGCCAAGGAAACTGTTAGTTTAGAACAAGCTCTGCATCAGTCTGTTTAAAGTCAAGAAAACACTGAAACAAGATTAACATGGGATACTGCTGCATCATTCCCATTTCAAACTATTTCCTACCCCATAAACATCACTTAATTATACCAAAATAATAATTTTAACATGGACCCCAGCATTTCCCAACTAAGGCATTCCTGTCGTTGAACTTAACTTTGTCTATAGAGCTGTGGCATTCGCTCGTTTATTTCATAGAATGACAAATGCTCAAGTCGTTTCAATGTTTTTTATTAAAAGGCTGTAAATTCTGTATTTTACAGTGTAAAAGGTCACAGTTTGAACTTAAGTTGAAAAGAACATTTGTTTTTTAAAGAAATATGCATTATATAAAAAGAACAGGGATAGAATGAGAGAAACAACATCCATACAAAATGATCCACTAGAAGAAAAAAAAATTATAAATATATATATAAATCACATGACAAATCACATGACAGCGTAAGGGAACAAAGGTAAAAACCACCAGTTAAGAAATATCTGTGGCTTATGTCTCAGAACAAAGTCATTTCAGGACAAATGTGAAATGTTTGGTAGACTAAGGAACAAAATATGAACATAACAAACATGAATGTCACTACTCACAAAACACAGAATCAAAATGTCATTGTAACTTTGAACAGCAACATGAAATCTCATTTCAGTAAAATAACATGAAGTAATAACAGCTTAAAGATATTGTGATCACTCACACAGTGCACAGTCATACGAAAATAGACAGCATTATTGTAGAATATGACACACATAAACACACACCTGTGTGTATCGGACGAGTGTGTATGTTTGTGTTGTGTGTTTGTCAGGTTATAGAGATAGTTATACTATATATATTTATAATTTGAACATATATATTTTTACAGTTCTCTTCTCCTTTAATTAAGCCAGGATGGCTGTTACAATGCACATTTGAGCTGACAGTCCTGAATTTTCAGTCTGTTTGTTTTAAAGCAGCAGAGACAATGGTGGCATTTCATTAGCAATGAGAGGATTTACAGCATGATTTAAAGTGCTGCATGTTGCTCCCCGAAGTGTTTATTCATAAGTGCTTTAGTGATTATTACAAAAATAGAGATTTGAAGGGGTACCAGAATTAGACCTTGACTTTGTTCCTCTCCTCTCTGCCGATGGGAAAGCAAGTCTGACAAGTTATTGCTACAAGGAAAAATGATTAGCTTCACTGCATATATACAATGTGCGTACCATTTTAAGCAACATTAATATTAGTTACTACTTAATATCAAATTGAACATGTTAATAGACAATAAATAAACCAGTTAAAGCTGCATTTATTCACTTTTGGCCACTAGGGGCAGAAAGATTCATCAAAACAATCTAAAAGAGTCTCTCTCTCTCTCTCTCTCTCTCTCTCTCTCTCTCTCTCTCTCTCTCTCTCTCTCTCTCTCTCTCTCTCTCTCTCTCTCTCTCTCTCTCTCTCTCTCTCTCTCTCTCTCTCTCTCTCTCTCTCTAGAAGGTTTTCAAAAACAAGAGGAAAGCTAAAAAATGATATGACTAAAAATATGTTTGACCCGTTTTTCCAAGTTTTGACACAGTGACACAGCTGGAAAAGTTCAATAAGCATTGATGCAAGCAAAAATACACATTGGTTTGTATGTAGTGTCCTGTACAATCTTAATAATAGATAAACCAGATGGTCGGGTCTTTGATGATTTTCAAAGACAGATGGTTAGCTCTGTGATGATACAGAAATGGTAGTAAATACTAGTCACAAACTCATGTAAGCAGCCAGGTAGTATCCCAAAGTGTAGCATTCTGTGGTTGTGGATGACAGACATTCAGTCACTTAAACTACAGTGAAATTAAACAAATGAGTTCAAAGAGGCCAAAAGGCTGAAAAAGCCTATTAGTTGGGTGATAATTCTCTGTAATTCCTTAGTGGCTCTAGTAATGTTGATAACATAAACTCTGATCATGTTCAGGCTCAAGTCAAATCCAAAAGCTAAACATGAACTGTTTCCATGTTTAAAGTGTGAATTTTCTCGTTGGTTTACTGTCCCTCACATTATTATATTGTTCTCTAACCCTAACCCTGGGGTGGCTGTGGCTGAGGGGTTAGAGCGGTCGTCCTCTAGACAGAAGGTTGATCCCAGTCTTTCTCCATCCAGGACGTCCTTGGCCAAGATGGTGAATGGCAAACACTTCACTGTGAAGCGCTTTAACTGGTCATCAAGACTACATGAATACATTACATTACATTACATGTCATTTAGCTGAGGATTTTGTCCAAAGCGACTTACATTTTGAGTACACTCAATATTTATGAGGGGCCATTTAGGGATTCAGTATCTTGCCACGGGCACTTCGAACTGCAGATGGAGAAGAGTGGGGAATGAACCGGCAACATTTATGTTGGAGAACACCCACTCTACCCCCTAGGCCAGACCGCCCCAATATACAGACCATTTACCATTCTCCCTGGAAATACTTCTGATATATTTTGTTGCAAATGTGTTGCTCAGAGTAACATGATAATGTTGATATCATTTGTGTCCACAAAGTCTAGCACTATAGTCTAGAGAGAATACAGCTTTCGACTCCAATCTGAAATTTCTCATTAATCTTTTTATCTTATATTTGACACATTAAATATAACTATATATTCTGTTTTCTGGCATCCAGTCTATGTTCTAAACTATGTCCTCTTTTTGTATTGTGTGCTCTGAGATTAATCATTCGCATCTGACTCTGGAGATAAGCAGCAAAGAGTTTGTAAAATGGTGGGATGAAACCAATAATTGTGGCCATTTTCATATAAAAAAAACTGGGATAAAAAAGTATTCTAACACAACGCTCAGTGTGAAGGCAGCTCAGCATGTCTTTATTTTGTGGTTTCAGGAAGCAGGTCATGAATTAATACTATTTCTGACAAAATAGGGAGAAATCAATTGTAGATTTTCAAAGGAAGTTAAAGTTGAAAGAGAAACAGAGAAAAAGAAAGCGAGGGCGACGTTGTGATTGTCTGGTTTATCTAAGAAACCTTTGAGAGTTTTGTTTGAATGCAGTTAGTGTTTTCATTGGTTGGACTTGCCTGCATAAAGTATACACTGTAAGCACACTCCAAAACCCTCATAGAAATGTTCAGGAAAAAAAATGACAGATGAATACAAACATAGACAGTGATTTCCAAATTTGCTTCTTTGTTCTGAGCCCATATTTACCAAATCCTGCACTTCGAAAAATTGCTTGAAAAGTTATTCTTCAAGGGACAACCTTTTTTTTTTTACAAAGAAACACGTGCTGCAGGAAGCTTACTACATGATGACTGCTTGCTAGCCGAGAAAATGCTAACAATTACCTGCTAAGCTGCAGGTGGCAGGCCAATTATCTCATTGGCTAATGACAGAAAGAAAGAACAAATATTCACATAGGTCAACAATGTGATTTTGTTGTTTTCTTTGCTTGAAAACCCTGCTCAGGTTTGTTTAGCCTCCACAAGGTGAATGACCTAAGACCTTTGGAGCTCACTTACATTTAGGAGCATTATAAGTAACACGAAATTAAGCATGTACGTAAGGGATCTTTTCTTTTATCTTTAATTTAACCTTAACTAATTTGATTAATATGGACCCAGCATTTAATGCCAATTTCTGATATCAGTCTATAAAAGTGATGTGATAACAACAATAAAAAAATCTCACGGAGATGAACTCAACAGATCATAATCAAGGGTTTTTCTCTCTGTCATTGAATTTACTACCAAGACAGTTTTCCTTATAGCAATCTTTTTGTAAAAATGTTTTTTAACACAAATAAGCAAACTTAGGGAACATATTTGACCTAGGCAGAGATGAGATAGTGACTTTAGCTCCTCACTTGTTCTTCTAGTGTCCCACAATGTGCAACAAACTCCAGGCTTTGCCTCACTGCAAGCTGGATTCTGTCAAGGATTCAGAGTAAGTGCATAGATGAAGAACACGGAGCGACGTGTCCTGCTGAGTTACTGACTTAAATACGAGAAGCTGCAAATGACAACAGGGACCTGGTAAAGACAACATAGAACAACATGCCGCAGACCAGACACAAACAGAGAATGGGTTTAGCGTTGCACTCCATTTAATTGGATTGGACGGTGCAGAGAGTGGATGTCCAATGGGTCTGCCACACGGCGGACTCCACGTCATGTGACCTCAGCGAAGGTGATGTGATTCTGTAGGGGGGGTGCAGGAAAGCAAAACCAGAACAACAGAAAAAAGAAAGTTAGTAAGCACGCAGTTATTTTTGGTCTATGAAAGCACTTCTAATTGGCTGCCATGTAGAAAGAAGTCTTTGTGACTCTGGGTCATCCTAGCTGTTCTGCGAAATCTAGAACATATATCAAAGCATTTATAATAGAAAAAGACTCATGCCTGATAAGTAATCACCACAGCATTTAAAACAAAGCCAGTGAGAATCGTACGCAGGGGGATGCTTGTTCATGGAGAGAAGAAGCTTTGATTCTCTAATCCCAACCTCAGATTGTGTTTGGGTGTGGAGCAAGAGAAGAGGAGAAGGGGAGGAGAGGGTGTAGTAGAGCAGAGGATATCCTGTTTAGAAAAAGCACTGCCGTTCATTCGAATGCTAAAACAATATCACAAATGCACCAGTCCATTCTTGTTTATCATGCTAATGATTCCCCCTCCATTCCAATTACAGTGAATGGGAAAGTGTTCTAAGACTCCCAACTGTCTGTGGATGTATAAAACTGTTCAAGCTGCAGTCACAAAACCAGTGTGTAGGTGAGATCAAAATGAAGGAGATGTTTGAAGATTATTTTGCTCCAACCCACGAGCACTCTGTATGGATGTAGCAAAATCTACTAAGTACACATGGATTTGAACATCAACATGTTGTCAGGTTTGATCCCATCAGAACATGGTTTCTAATATGATAATAAAATGTGTCTGATAATACAAAAACAGCATATGTGTACATTTTTGAAGTGTAGGTAGTTTAAGTAATTTGTGCATTTGATTATCAATGACTTAACTACCTCTGTACTTATTGTCAACATTTACATCTGCAGTGCTTCTTTGGTACAACTGCTTGAAATATGTCTATATATCTCCATTGATGTGGATTTTCTCATCGTTTACATTTATATTGGAGTTCATATCTACTGTACGTGGTAGTTTTTGTAAAAATAACAGAAATTATACACCCTTCAAATCAAGACGTTGAATTAAGGCCAACGAGTAATTTGTAAAATTTTCCACAAAGCAGATACGACGATTGTGTACAATCGTCGTAAGCATTTATCCTTCAGGAGAATTATACTTGCGTGATAGCTTGCGTGATAGCTATATGACTGTGACATCTCCCAGCATGTGGTCGGGACATAAAACCATATGCGTTCACTTTACAAAAGATTCATTTTTTTGCTGCTCCGAGGTTCCTTCATGCCACGACATTTTGTTCACTGTGGTTGGTTTAGCTTCCAGGCGTCTTTAGGCTGAGCTATTTTAAGAGTGGGTAATTTCCCAGCAAGCCTGTCGTAACTGAGGTGAGAGTGTGAGCTTTTCTGCTCTTTGTCAAAAAACTGAGCAGGCTCTTTCAGCATCAGATAGAAGTTGTGTATTTTTTGCATCTCACTGCTAAATATGTATTGTGCGAGAGGATGAGAAATGACAACACAGCAATAGAAACAGAAAGAGAAACACACCACTCTAGTAAAATGAAAGTTGTATAACAGATTTCACTCAGATACAAAAGAGAAAGCAGAAAGAGGCACTTCAACCAAACATGCCAAATACTCTGGACACTGCTCGGCGGAATCTATCTCATCCTTTTTTTAGCTTCACTGGCCAGTGCGCCTGTGGAAAAGATGGCCAAACCAAAAGAGGGGAACTCAGTAGACCAACGTCGGACCAATCGACATACAAATGATGAAGGAAAATTTCCCCCTTATTACAGTTTTGCTCTGATTTTGGTAGTTGAGGTCATCATTACATGTCATTTAGCTGACGCTTTTGTCCAAAGCGACTTACATTTTTTTTTTACACTCAACATTTATGAGGGGCCATTTTAGGGGTTTAGTATCTTGCCAAGGACACTTAGGCATGCAGATGGGAAAGAGTGGGATTTTAACCGGCAACCTTCTTGTTGCAGAACACCCGCTCTATCCCCTAGGCCATGCTCTCCCATAATTGTTTGAAAAAACTGTATTTGCTGACATCTGGGAACATGGTGACGTCATTAAAAATAGGTCCGGCAGAGCATGATCAGACATGTTGAAAACAAACCCTTCAATCCCCAGTATCTAAGCCACCTCATTTGGAGGTCACTATTAAATTGAAATATCACAAGAAAAGAAAATGTTAACCCAAAGCATCTGTATAAAAAAAAAAGGCTAATAAAATAAAAATAAACTGTTAAGAAACTACAAATCCTCATTTTTCTCTGTACTAGATTTTTCAATGTCTGACACCTAGAATCTAGTTTTCCTCTGTCTTGCTGGTAGGCATAGCACACTAACCCGAATTTATGCATCCTGGCTAGATTGCACCTTTTACCTGTCAGTGCTGTATATGGTGTAGTGCTTGTGTGCTTGTTAAAGCACCGGTTCCTGACATAGACAGCCTCCTGGATGGCATAGTGCCAAAGACTCTTAGGTAGGTCACTGTCGATAAGTTTACATCTGGCAATCTCGAAAAGAGTGCGCCCTTCCCTTTCAGCTGTCCTGTTCTGGTGCGGGGAGTAAGGACAGGAAGTCTCGTGTCTGATTTTGTTCTTTCTCAGTAGTGTCTTAAACTCTCTGTTAGTGAACTCTGTCCAGTTATCTGATCTAATGCATTTTACAGTGCCATAAGGCGCTACATCTGCCAGGTACTTCTCAGTGGCCTGCACTACATTTCTTTTTGCTTTCAGGAAGTAAACAAACACTGCCCCCGTACACACATCTGTGAAAGACTGCATGTATTTGAAACCATCTATGGACTCATTGTTTACTGGACCAGCTAGGTCTGTGTTCACCAGCTCAAGTGGTGTCTTTACTTTTTCAGTCGGATCTCTGTTTCTCGTTTGAGTGAACTTTCCCTCAATGCACACTGCACATTCTTTATCAGGCCTACGCTTTGCACATTTTATATGCATACCTTCTGTTACATCCTGCAGCTTCAGAATATCCCCGTAATTGCAGTGACCCATCATCTCATGCCATGTCTGGACATCATAGCTGACATGACACACATCATCTACATCACACTCTGTTTGCAAGTATTACGTTCTCTTACATACATAAATATCAAACCTTGTGTCATCCGGCAACACTATGACATCTTTACCTTCGTCGAAGAACACTTTGGCACAGTGTGCTGTAGCAGACTTCAATGAGAAGAGTTCTTGGGGTAGGAGGGGATGTAGAGAGCGTTCTTTAAAGTCAGTGCACACCGGCGCCCCTGGCTGTTTATGAGGTATACCTGTGCGTCTCCCCTGCCTTGTGCCACCCCGACGGTTCGCTTCCCGTCTGCCAGCTCCATGCTGTGTCTCTACGGCTTGAAGGTGCTGTCGAAGCTCTTGAACTTCCTCCTGTCGTTGATGATGTGGGACGAGGCGCCCGTGCCCACGATCAGTCCCTTTCTCTGGATCTGCAGCCGTTGCCCTGAAGGTGTAGTCTTCTTCTCCCGCTGCTCTCCGGGCGCCATCTGGTTCACTACCTGCTCTACGGCCACCGGTGTCGCCATCGTGGACACACGCACACCGGGCGCTCAGTTCACGCTCCCTCTTTGTGCATGCCTTGTCTGCGTGCCCCCTGCTTTTTCAAAAACTACACCAAACTTTCTCTGCGCAGTCATCCCTTGTGTGGCCCTTTTCTCCGCACCGCCAACACACCATCTCCACTGGCCCTGTCTTTTTCATTTGCGCCGCTTGGGCCCTCAGCACCCTTTCTCCCGCCTCTTCTGCGACTGGGTCTGAGTCTTCTGAAGCCTAGAAATTCCTCAACTTTGCCTTGAACTCTCCGAGCTTCATGTCCACTGAACCATGCGTCACCATCAGTGTGAACGGCTTGTACTTCTCTGGTAACCCTTTCATGACCATCGCCATCATCAGTCCCTCACTCGGTGCTTCACCTGCACCCCTGAGTGCCGTAATGATCTGCTCAGCTCGGATAACGTATTCGGTTACAGTCTCGTTGTAAACTTTCTTCAGCGCCGTCATTGTTATGTACAGAGAGAAAATCCGGGGTCTACCTTTTCAGATGTAATGTTCTTTTAACACTTTGAGACTCTCTTGGCCCTTGTCCTTCGTGTCTCTGAATATCAGTCCCAAGCTCGTATTGTCAAGTAGAGTCGCCAATGCACAATAGGCGTCCGCATTCAGCTTGTCATCGTTAGCCTTTTCTTCCACCGATAGTGGTCCAGGGGGCTCTGTGAAGATCGTCTGCTTCAGCCCCACTCCGTGCATGAAGCACAGCATCCTCTCTTCCCAGAGTTCGTACTCCTCTGCTCTTCCGTCAAATGTGGGCCACTTGCTCTTGCTTCTGTTCGCCATGGCTTTTTGTGTTCGTGGCTCAGTTTGGCTCCTTTTTAGCCTAGCTTTAGCTTTCCGGCACTCCCAATGCTAAACTAGCTCTTTTGGGTAATCGTAATTCTGTATGCTAGCACATCCTTGCTAGCTATCGACTCACATATCCGTCAAACTTTAGAATCATTCTCGATTAGCTGGGCCCATAACCTGTTAACAGGTATGCTTCTTCCTTCTGCCTACCTGCACAGTGGAATAATAATTCTAACTGATGAACACAGCCGTGTTTCTTTAGCCATCTATCTAGTGGCGTATTTATTGAAGAACTGGTAAGAACAGGGTGCTCTCCGTGAGAGACAGGTACAGAGAGTGAGAGGGTGGTAACATCCCCTTATAAGGTAGTGGTGTCATCAGTCACACGTGACTCCATACCATATGTGGCGCAACAGCGCCTCCTCCTGAACAAATACAGTTCCATGCATTCATACACTTATCCACTTTCAACAGTTCTTTTGAATGTTTTACATATCCTGTAGTTTCCTGATGGTTAAAATGCTGACTGGAACATTTCGTTAAATAACCGAGGAGTAAAGTGAGTATTCATTTCTACATTGACCCTGTTAAGTTTGAAAGACTGTGTGAGCAAAACAACACAGATAGAAACAGAAAGTAAATGGTAAATGGATTTGTATTTATATAGCACTTTTCTAGTCTTAAAGACCACTCAAAGCACTTTAAAGTGGGTCTTTAAACTGCCATTTGTCTTCAACGTGTCTGATCATCTGTTTCTGTTGCCAGATAAAGCAATGAAAACAACTCGCCGTGCTGTAATAAACCAGGCTGTAATAAACCAGGCTGTTTTTGAATAATATCACCTCAGAGGACCTAACAGATCAAATGGTAGAATTACTGTTGTTCTAACTGCTGAAAACAGTGTTTATTAATTCATGTATGCTGTCATTTTTTAAATTTTAAACTGTTTTTGCAGGATTAAGATTTGGTTTTCAGTCCGCTCCGGGATGGAATGAGCACTTGTGTATTTTCTCTTAGAATAAAGGGTCTTTACATGTATTATCTTTGCCATGTGGTATTGAATCTTCCCTGTTTTTGTTCCCACTTGGTTGTACAATGTAAGACAACATCACCATACGTCCCTCTAAATGACAGCATGTGTAAGAGAAGGATGTCTTCGGGGAAAAAAACAGATACAGTGTCCACTGTACACTATGGAATGGATCTGAGAATAGCCGAGCTGCTTGGATTTCATACATCAGTCTTGGCAGAGGAAGAGCAGAGTGCACGCCTGATAAACGCTCTGCTAACTCATGGCAGCATTCCCAGTATCTGGTACATGAAAAACACAGGACAGAGGCGAGACCAGACCTACAGCACAAGCAGCCACTTGATCCACTCAGAACAGCACAGCACAGTTGTGTCCAGAGATATTTGGCAGAACTCAGGTGTTACACAAACTCATAGTCTGTTGCCTTTTGTTTCTGAGACGCTGGATCCAATCCAGACCCCGCAGCCAGCGCAAGAAGGCTGAGAGACGCTCCTTGATGAAGGAAGAATCCTCATCTTCATCATCTGTCTCCTGTAGCAGCACATGTGTGTAATCAAACAATTGGTCACACCCAAAATTCATATTTTGGCACTGCTACCTGTACATCCAGTTATGAGTAGTGGCTGTTTTTTTTGTCAGACAGTGTTTCTGAATCTCAAATGAGGGAAAAACAGAATGACAATTTTGATGGTCTTAGCTATAACTTGAAATGTTGGCAACTTTGCTAACATATAACCGAATGATGGAAAGGATGATTTTTTATTTTATTACACTATATATGTTGGTATAATTCTTTTACATTTTTCGGTTGATTAAGTTATGCTATGTACCTTTAAGAATGCATTTGTTGTAAATTAAATTAAATTAAGTCTTGACACCAGCCCTGTCTCTATGACCAGTCGATGCAAACACACAAACACTGAATGTGATATCTGAGTTTTTCCTTATTAATACATTTCCCAAAAGATTGTAATTTTGCGCTTTCACTTTATCATTAAAAAGTACTGAATGTAAATTATTTAGCATTGCTGCAACCTCAGACCGGAAGTAGAAAAAAATACGATCAGAAAGTTGACGCGATTCACCTAAGAATCATCATAATAATCCACAGATCGATAAAATTCCAACAAAATCGGTGTTGGAACATTGCTAAAGGTCCAGACGATCCAATCTAGTAACATAATCAGTCCAAAACATACTATTACATCAAAGAATCGCCACTGTCAGCTGTTGCATAATGTCAGCGAAAAGATCTCAAAATGGTGGCTAGCCATATCCTATTGGTTCAAGTGAGCTGTCAATCTAAACTTGACCCAATCGGAGCTGGCATGGGCTGGCATGGGCTGTCCACAGCCTGCAATAGCCAACGAGTCACCTTGTTGTTGGAAAGAGCCTGCCCCTCTTCTGACGTGTAAAGGCTGAGCCAATTGCAACCGATTGTTCTGAGGACTGGTGTATCGTTTAGCCAATGAAATTTCCCAAATTATGATATGCTGTTTGACGGGGGTAAAAAAAGGAGACTCTGAGCAAGTCAACAGTGTCCAGCTGGTGCCAGAGCTTCGTGCTTCAGTGTTTCGTCCCCGTCGTGACTGCTACATGTTGCTAAAATATATGAAAGATGTTTATTTGTATTCATTTTAAACCATATGACCGGTTTTGTCTCCTTTATATAAAAGTATGATTTTGAGTGTAAAATTAGCCTTTTTAGCCTGGTTGGTTACCATGGTTACAAAGGGTCCGTTGGAGTCTCCAAATGGCCTTTGTGAAAAACGCCTAGACATGCATTTTTATCAAATTTTAACTTGGGCTAGTCAAGGCTTCATGCTAGGGTCCCATTGTGTTTTCCAGCTTATAAGTCCCAGCTAGAGTCATCTGCAGGCATCTGTTTATTAAAAAATATTCAGGCGGAAATAAAACCTTCTACTTCACTGTGTGCCAACTGCTATTACTCAATGCCAGTAGCACTTACAGTGATTCTGTTGGGGGGGAGAGTTCAGAATGTTACCTTTCAAAAGAGACCAAGATCATGCATGTACTCCAAATGGTTCAAGAAATCCAAATGGTTCAATAACAGGCATTTTAGGCGAATCTCACCCGCCTCTTAAGAGGTAAAAAAACAGGAAGACTATTCACTCATTTCTAATTCCAGGCTCTAATTGTGTTTTTTGAAGAGGGGAAAGAGCACACCAATGTGACATGATGTAAACTGTTAATTCTTGAGACCAATCACTGTCAGAAGAAATCGGCCAATAGCTATTTTTTACAGCAACATCATTTTCAAATGAATATTAGTCTAACCATAACGCACAGTATGAGAGTACCTCACACAGATTGAAGTTATTCCAACATGGAGAACTGATCAACTTTGAAACATCCACAAACCTGACACAAGGTGTGTATTGTGTTGTACCGACCTGCGAGGCGATGTACTTCTCCAGAGGACTCTCCATCCGGCCCATGCTCAGCATGGCTGTGTTGGGCCGCTGCTCCCTGGGGGACTCCTCGCTCAGCAGTAGCTTGCCTTTGAAGTTATGGACCACACACACCACCTGCAACACACACACAGCAAATATGGTACACACGCACACAGTTACACGTGGAAGACACATGACGCCGACATAACAGATAAGGAAGATGTGAGTGTAACTGAATTTATAGCACTGACAGAGAAGAGTGGTTCAGTTGGTTTAACAGAGTAACCCAAGTATGTAGGTCACATATTTGTGTATTGGATTTTTCCTGAGGGTACTGCTGTAGCTATGATGGATGGGGGTGTTGCATCAGCTCCTCTAATAGGGACCAAAACTTGCCTTTGAGGTTCAAAATGAAATAAGCATTTCAAGTTGGATGAGCACAGATGAGATACATATAAACTGTGAGGGCTGGTACAATCGAGTCCTCTGCATTCCGACAGAGCATGGTGTCCTGGGAAGTTGTTTGGGGGTTATAGAACTCGCCTAAAGTGAATCACAGCAGCTCAAGGGAGGCAGTTCTACTTGTATTCTTTTTATTTTATCTTTCATTTACTTAATTTTGAATTATCATTTGAATAACACAAATATGCAACAAGCAGGACGTGAACACAAATTTAAACTCTCGCCCCATATGACACCAAGAGGAATCTAGGAAGTGGGACAGGACAGAACATATAGGGAAGAGGTCGGGGGGCTGTGAGGTGGTCTTATGCCCTGTGTCCCCCATGTTGTTAGGTGTAAGGTCAGTATGACTAAAACTACTTGATAAATACCTTGAGAAGTGCTGTTGCAGCACTGTGGACCTGCAACAGTTTTTAAGCTAATTTAAAAAGCACATCCGTTTTATGGAACAGCTCCTCACAAGCACACCAAAAATATTTCTGCTACATTCACATCAACAAGAAACCGAACGATAAGTTTGTTTTGGCTGAACACTAATAGAGAGACAGGGGGAGAAGATGTTGATGAAATAGATGCTCCTGTGTGGGCTCCAACAGCTGTAACAGCACATCTGTTGAAAACAAATAAAACCAGTTTCCTGTTTTAATTAGTGGCAGATTGGTGTATATCTTATGTACTAAACTGTTTAACAGGAAGTGGCACTGTCACGCCACACTAAGAATTTAGGATCCTGACTGCAGCCGAGACCTTTCTCTCTATAATTGCCTTGTCATTCTTTTATTACTGTTACTAAGTTACTGTTGGGAGAAAAGTGCTCTCAGAGTTCTGCTGAAAGACTTGATCCTGAGACCTGTGTCAAATGTTAGATACACTTGTGATAAGCTCCATGTTCATAGAGTCTGCACAGTTTTGAAGGCGTGAACTTAGTGTATATAATATTCTCAATAAATACATCATACATTTTCCATAAAATAAAACCTTTGAAGGGGCGGTTATGGTGCGTAACACTCTGGTTTTAGTTCTTGGGAATTTAATTATAATTGGGCGTCTAATACTAAAAATAAAATTAAACGGATTTTCAGTAAGATTAATATAGCAACATTTTGGCGATCACAGGATCATTAAACTGCTTACACACCACAGTCAATAAATATTTATGTACATATATTATTGTTCACAATGTATCAGCTGTTTCTGGAGTTTGTTCAAATATAAAAGCATATAAATCTGCAGATTGGTGTGATAATGTGAGCTTTTTTCCCTCAAAAGTTGAGGATAAGTGATGCTTGAACCACATTGCATAGGAAGACCCCAATTAGAAACAAATTCCTAGTAGTCTGTCTTCATTTTTATAGTTTTGATCTTCTGCAGCCACCAGACTTTTGAATTTGCATTCAACATCTACAGATCCTGCCTCCTACCTTCTGTTTTTCCTAATGAGCGATATGCTCATCTTAGCTTTACTATTCAAAAGGTTAACCAGACAGATATTCCTACCCCTCGCTGCAGAGTGTCTTGGACCAGAAATAAACACTTTATCCTCTAAGACATAAGCCTAAACCAGCAGGACACTGTCTCAGCAAAAGAAGAAGAGCCAGTCTGGGATATCCTAGTCACAAAGGGTCTAAGGTTTCCTCAGTAGCCACGGCCCCATGCACCACCCTCCACTTGAAATCCACACTAATATTATGTAACCCAGGTCTCATGACTTTAAAATTATTTAAAAAATATATATTTTCCGAACCGGAAGTGCAAATACTTCCGGTTCCGGCACTATAAATATCCGGGTCGAGAGGCGCACTTCCTCTTTGCTGGCTGAGCAGTGCGAAGGTGAGTTGTGTTCTCTGTGTTGTATAGGAGTAGTATAGCATGATGCTAGTTAGCCTGTGTGTGTTGACTGACTGTGTCCGTTAGCTTAATGCTAACAATGCTAACGAGCCCCCTTTGGGGAATCAGTGATCAATTAGTAATGTTTGTGTGTATTTACTTGCATTTGTGTTGTACTTTGATTGAATGTTTTGTTCTGTTAAGTCAATTATTTTATAATGAACAGTTAACCTTAGTCAAAGGTTTGTATGATTTTAAATGTAATCCTGACCTTTTGGACTTATTCTTTTATTTCCCTCAATGGCTCTTTGCTGGCTGAGCAGTGCGAAGTCTGAAGCTACCGGTAAATCGGCGTGCGCAGTGTGAAGCTACTGGTAAATCAGCGTTTGGAGCAACCGGTAAACTGATCAGCTCAAGTCAGGTTTTTACCCCCCATCTTTTTTATTTTTTCGCTGACAATTGATGGCAAGCTATCCCTGTATGGACTCTTAAGAACCAACCTTTCCCTACGAGCCTCCTTGCCCTGCGAGCGATGGGAGAGAACTCAACGTAACCTTTTTTCTTTTTCCCCTCCTTGGAACAACATTTTTGGACCAACAGACTTAAATTAACTGCAATCATATAACTGAATGAATGCATGGAGTGAATTAATGTGCATAATACAACTTATATTTAAAAGCAACCTTTTGTCTATGTGTCTTGGTATTCACACTAAGGGCTCCAACCGAACCTTTTAGCCCACACTTGTTAAAATTAATATTACTAAACAGACATCTTTAAGAAAAGGTCCTCAACAATGTTGCCATATATCTCATTATAGTCTATCTCTCGGCCTTTTAAACAGTTCTCCAGGCTTGAATGACGACAACAGGGGCTTTGTGAAATGTCCATCACATCTAGATCCTTGAGAAACAGGTGCTCCTCCCTGGCCAGATTCTCTGTAAAGCAGCACAGATGCAGTCCAGAGCTGCTGCTTATGATATAAAAACGATGGAAAAATCTGCTGCCAAGGTCAATCAGTCCCTTACCCCCCTCTGACACAGGTTAAAACAGCACAGCAGCCTGAGTCCAGTGATATCCTCTAAAGAAAATCTTAACCAGTATTTCTTTTGCAATAGTTATCGTGAAGTTCTACAACAATGAACTGGTCCCAGAGCATTGACGCAGTCAGGTTGTTAATTATTAAGGTCCTTCCCCTGTAAGGTAACTGGAGCTGGACCTACATCCATCAATCATCTTAAACCATTTCTTTGGAAGTCATTGCTCCCCAGAAAGACACCTAAATATTTTAAACCCTTTTTTGCTCAACTGCTGCCTTGCTAATAATAATAACAGAGGATGGTATAAGACCATCACACTTTAGAGAAGACGCCTGTTCATGTCGTGGTGATTTCCATTCAAGAATTTGAACATTACCCTGTTTGGTTATAAAAACAGTGATGTCATCTGCATACTATGTCTAGCTGAGTGTATTTATCTTCTAAAAACTCCCTGCATGCAATGAAAGCAGAGGATTATACAGTATTTACTACTAATGGCAGTGTAGGTTGTTCAGCAGAGCCAAACATTAATGGAAGTCTGTGGGAAGAGGCTGAGCGAGGGGTTGTCACAGACCCACTCTCTCTCCAGAAGCCCTCTAGTCACAAAGAAAGTACTGACCTTTCTCTGTCAAATGCAAGAGCGAGAGCGTGGATAATACAAAAAAAGAGGGGGGAGATTATCTTGTGTTGCTGCATTCGTTCAGCTGCTGTGAGGACACATGCTGTATCTGGGGCCCAATAATCATCACTGTGACTAATTCATGATGGTGTGCAGCACAGCTGTGAGGAAGAGACAAGCCTTGATGAAAGAACATAAGCTATAAAAAGTATTAACAGCCACGAAACCAAGAAAGGCAATTAGGTGTGAATGTAACAATCACACTGCAGTGCAGAGTACAGCTGAACCCTGACCCTGCTGGAGGTTGTTCTCTGATACCACTAGATCTTTTCTTCATCTCTGGCTAGCATCTAACTTTATTGTCAGGCCAAGAATAATCTGACTTTTGTTTTGTTTTCAGAACATGAATGAAATATCATATATCTTTCTGTCAATGATCTTTCATCATTATTTTTAACCCTAAATAATAAGAATAATAGCCTGGTGGTGGTCAGCATGAAGAATAATGGCTAATAAAGGCCATGCAGATTAACAGCTCACATTTACCACATGGAAGAAATTTTCTCAAAATGATGCCTTGAACAATGGTTAACTTAAACAAATTTGCTTTGCTGTCTCTCCTTATGCACATGTCTATGAATTACATGCTTACTCTTTATTACTTCATGATTATTCTGAAAACACTGAAATGATTTAAATCGTTATTTACCCAGGCTAACAGCATAACTGTCAGGGTAGCAATGTCTCGCAGAGTGTCTGGGCTGAAATGTTGGTTTTCTCTAATGTCATATTGATTTGTCTGGAGCCTACTCTGTTATGGGCATGCTGTGTTGTACATGGTCGGGTTTCTTGCTTGGCAGCCACTTCTAGACCTGCCCGGGAATTTTCTTTTATAAGAATTCATTACTTGTGCTTATAAAGTGCAGCTTGGAAAATATATTTATGTGAACATGTGTTTGCTTCACATGTGTCCATTGAACGAAATAAGACCTGCAAGCTGCAAACACATTGGGGACCAGCCCAGGCTATATTTAGGCAAAGTAAAAATCTTCATTTTCTTCTATAAGGAGTTTTAAGATTAAAAAGCAATGAATTGGCATTGAGTCTATTAAAAATTTAATTTAAAATGTTGACTGGGCATATAAGCCAGTATGGACACATACCTCTCTGTAAATAACATCACATCACCAGAATATTTACCCGAGCCACAGGATAATGTGTCATTTTTAAAATGGTTTAAAGTATCTTAAGCACATTTTATATTGTGTGATTTAAAGAAACAAATACAATTCTTATGAAAATCTAATTTTCCCCTGACACCCATTTACAGCTTGGGGAGAGAAAAGAGCAATATAAAAATGAAGGAAACTTATTGGGGGTGCCTGGGGTCCTCTTCTGGAAAGACAATTTTATTTAACAGCAACCTGCAATAGTCTAGATGACTTAGAATTGGGCTAATATGAAAACCAAGAATGCATAAACAAATTATTATAACCAGGAAAGGGGAGATAATCACGAAAGATGATTATTATTATTCGCATCTGAAATTATATCCATAAACAAGTTGTTGAATAAAATGGTAAACTATATGCTGCTAGGATAGAAATAAAGAAGTCGCATAAATAAAATAGCCTCAGAACACATCACAATATGATTTGGATAATCAAACCTGGTTTAACTATGTTAGACCCGAGGGCTGCTTTTCTCTATTCTCACAAGACATCCTCAAATGCAACAAAATACAAAGTGTTTGGATGAATGAAATGATGAATGAAAAGACAACTACAGCAATAACTGCTCTCGTTGTACAGTTACACAGGAATGAATCATCATAACTTAGATCATCATAACTTGATATGACTAAACTGATCATGTTACCTTTATTACATCATTTATTTATGTGCTTAGTTCAGTCTGCTCAATCAATAATGGGTTAGACGGAACCAACTCAAAAAGAAGTCTAAAACCATGAGATTTACATAATTTGTAATATCAAAGTATAGTAATCATTTGTTTTGCAACCAGTAAGATTGGAGACATGATCCACAGTCATCCTGGTCATCCTATGGAAAAATCATCACATGATCATTATTAAATTGCATTAATACAGATGAATAATAACTTATTATATAATAATGCCTGATTGGATCATATACAGTAGGGCTGCCACTGTCGACTATTTTACCGATCAGTCGATTAATCTAAACGATTCATTTTCCTCCAAAAAAATCTAATTGACCATTTCTGAAGTGCCAAGGAAAGCCAGGAGCCTCCTAACCACCCCCTGTTAAACCTTTGTGCAGTTCACATGGGCTGCGATGCGCCTCGCGCCATGCACCGATGGTTTCGGCGTCGAGTTCGCTTAATAATGTGCGTGAGACAGACTGTGTACTTATGTTGACATCTTTATTCGGGTCCTCACTTCCGTGTCTGACCCCGCCCCCCACATTCATTGCCTCATCCTATTGGTCCACAACATACCAACATAGGGGCTTCCTATTAGCTAACCGCCTCTCTTGAGTGACTATGGGCAGAAAAGGTCTCTGGTTCGACTCCATGGAGAAAAAACAAAAAGACGAACCTGGATTGATCTGTCCAAAAATCCAAGAGGATTCGCCCTGCCCTGTCTAGTGCCCCTGAGCAAGGCACTTTACTCCCCCAACATCTGCTCCGCGGGCGCTGTACATGGTTGCTCACTGCTCTGTGTGTCCTGCACCAGATGGGTTAAAAGCAGAGGTTAAATTTCCCTACCTGCATGAGTGTGCATGTGTTTGGGATAAATAAATGTATCTTAATCTTAACCTTAATCTTAATCCTACATGTCAATCAACTGTTGTGAATCAAATTGAACGATACCACGGTCTATTTTTTTCGCTCGCCGCAAGCGTATTGCGCCAGAAAACAATATTAATGACATATTTTATATGATATAAATTATTAAATATGCATCCCATACTTTGTATTCCCCTTATGTTGTCCTGGAGTTTTAATTTCCCCAATTTTCCCAATCACAAAATTAAATGACCCCCTCTGCCCATCCACTACAAGCACACAAGCAGATAGACAGAGAGAAAGAGAAAAGGAGGGGGGGGGGGGGGGGCTATGAAGACCGTCATGATTTACCCCCAAACCAGTACATTGAACGGGTTACATACAGCAGCAAGCGGAGAAAGCAGAGTCGCGGTCTGACCGGCGCTGAGAAATGTGTGCCCCATATGAACAGCCGGGCCCCAGCGCTCTTGAGATTAGGGCTGTGCTGTGCGGAGCGGAGCGGCGCAGCGCTACGGCGTCCGGTGTAAACCCAGCGTTACGTAGTGATATTGAAGAAGAACATAAATGCATAATTTGTGTGGGTCCGACGCGTCTGTTTAAAATATCGATGTCGACTCATTTTCAGCGTCGACGTCGACTAATCGCGGCAGCCCTAATATACAGCATCCAGGGTATACATTGTAGGGTGTTGACCGAAACTAAAAAAAAATTATTTCAGTTCTTATCAGTTCCTAAACTGCAAGGACGCTGTATGTATCTGCCAGGACCTGTTTATGTGATTACGTACATGGCTAACGTGGCTGAGAGGGGCCACGATAAACGGTCAAACTTCAGGCGGGTAAAAGTTAGCAGCAGGTTGGATATTCGCCGGATATTCAGTTTTGCAATCGGATTAATCCAGCAATCGGCTTAATCAACACAATTGCACTATATTACGGGTGTAGTATGTTGAGGACAGTATAGGACAGCGTATTGACAAAAAATCACACTGAAATTAGTTGTTGCTATCGATATCTGTGCAAGAACAGCGCTGTAATCTACGGTCTGGCTGCAATCTGTTTTAGGGACCGTCCACAAATTACACCCCACGGACTGGTGACATAGACGTCACCATGGAATTGTTTCAGGAAAGAAATCACCAATAATCAATAAAAACACATATTCTCATTCTGATTGCTGTAGTACTTGCCAGTGGGGGGCTTTTATTTACTACAGGTCATTATTTGTTGACATTTTGCATTATAGCGAATGAGGATGCAATTAAAAGTTTCAAATATTCACCAAAAATCAATGGAAATACGTTTTCGCATTCTGATTGCTGTAGTACTTGCCGATGGTTGGCTTTTACTTACTACGGGTCATTATTTGTTGAAATTTTGCATTATAGCGAATGAGGATGCAATTAATAGTTTCAAATATTCACCAAAAATCAATGGAAATACATTTACGCATTCTGATTTCTGTAGTACTTGCCAATGGTGGGCTTTTACTTACTACGGGTCAGTATTTGTTCATATTTTACATAATAGTGAAACAGGATGCAATTAATAGTTTTAAATATTCACCAAAAATCAATAAAACTAATTTTTTTCATTCTGATTGCTGTAGTACTTGCCAATGGTTGGCTTTTACTTACTACGGGTCATTATTTTTTGACATTTTGCATTATAGCGAATGGGGATGCAATTAATGGTTTGAAATATTCACCAAAAGGAAATTTTCACATTTATTATGGGTGACCTTTTTTGTGAAATAGGATGGGAGTAATTATGAAAAACACACAAAAGGCATTGTTAACAAGACATTTTTTAATAACAGATTAGTAAATATGGCTGTAGGCTATCTCTTAAACAAAAACAAAGCCCAGTGATGAATAAAAATACATTTTCTTATGCTTTGATGTAGCTGCCAGTGACCGTATTTCTTATAACATTATGGTATAATTTCTCAAAAATTCGTTGTCAAAATAGACATTCCCCTGTTTTGGTAACCCCATGTCCGTGGTTAAATAATGTCCCCTTACTTTGTATTTTTTCCCCTTTAATTTTGTTGAGCTTAATTTTCTTATTCGCTTTCTTTCGTTTTTTCAAACCCTAGAGGGTAGTATGGCCCCAAAATGATCCAACTTTGTAGGATAAACATGAACAATATAGAACAAGAACTGTCATGAATAGCATATGACCAATAGACTTAGACATTTTTTGATTGAATCTTCAAACATTCATGACTATTCCAATATGTATACCCCTATTATCTTAGAGGCAAATTTCACAATACCATGCAGTGTCTTTCTCTGGAACACTGGCAGCTGTCATTCCAAGGCAAGATGCATGGAACCATCTGTTGCATTTTCCGCATTCGATCTGTAGAAACCACAAACCCAGGCACATTAACTCCACGGTTTTTTCATGCAATTGATATTTTATCACTGAACTTGTGATACTTACCCAAAGAATGTCTTTTGTTTGGATTTCGAAGGCTGAAGGAACTTTCGTTCCGCATTGACAGCAGAAATCCATTTTGGACTCTGAAATTTTTTTCACATTATAAAAGAGCAGAAATTAACCTATGTGAACAGATAGCGTGTGTAATTTACACATTGATACATTTTAAATGTATCATCAATTAGACATTGTATAGTAACAACTATAGTTACATTACCTGCGGCAAGAAGCATCTCCTCTGCCATATCTTCTCTTAAACGTGCGATGTTTTTGCATTGAGAATCAATGTTGAGTTCCTCTGGAATTGCTGGAAAGCTTTGGATTATTTGTCTTGCCATCTTAACAGAAAATAACAATATTTGTGAATATATTAACAGCCTTTAAAGACAGTCATGATTATTGAAATGGAAGAATCTGACACATGAAGGTTCATGGGGATAAAACAAAAGGTGGTGGTTTGAGATGGTTTACTTCACCTCCATGACAAAGACTCCACAGCTAGTTCCATCTCTCTGTGTTGTGTGGGAAATGGTGGCAGGTTTCCATGCCAAGGTCAACCAATCCTTTTGTCCGTTTAGATTAAACCTTGTCCTTAAGTATTTGCTGTTAAAAAACAGAAGTGTGACCATTGTGTGGGCCATAGTGACTGATAAAATGGGTGCCGTAATTATCTGAAAATAATACTATGGGTACTGTCAACGGAGAGAGGAAGATGTAAATACAAATATTTTACCGGAAGCGTTTTGCTGCTTTCCTGGTCTCTTCCAGATCAATCTCAGGGTCAGCAGGATCAATGATGAATATTTGGCTTGTTGGAGCATGAAGGTACTGCCAAGGGATACACATAAAAAATCATTCACAATACATACATGATGAAAGAATGACCCGCCTATTACATTTAACTTTGGTTTGTCAACTTATTTTACTCACCACAAACTTCCAGTGGTTGTTGTTTACATTAACAAATCCAATCACACCATCGTACTGATCAAAGTCCACCTATGACATTATTTGATAACAAATTAGTTTCAAATTTTGAAATTCTTCAGAACAATGTTATCATTGTTCTGAGTTCACATATTCATAGTCATTCTGTACTTACGGTCTTTAAACTTTGCCTTGAGATTTGTGAGGTTTCTCCGAACAAAATTACACCAATGACGAAGTGATGCAACACATACAGTCGGCGCACACCCCCCATCCTTGAAAGAGTGGCTTGAATGAAAAACTCCATTGCCTAGAAATGCATTTGAGAAATAAATTCCCTTTTATGGACAGTAGGAATATTTTTTTTGCATATTAATGTGTGTGAAAAAAGCATGTTCACCTACCTCACCATTAAGCAGATTGTGTGGCCTTAGTGAGATGAGGTCATTATGCCTCAGGCAAATTATTGAGTTACCATGTTTTGTCCTAACAGTTGCAATGACAACCTCAGTCCCCTTCCTTTTCCAAAGAGTCTGTGTCTAGGTCAGGTAATAGGACAATGTCAACAAACCACTTATTCATTAAATACAATCAAACTATTTTGCAAGCACTAATCACAAATTACTCCCATAAAATCAACGAAGCAAATTACTTCATGAGTGGAAATTACACACACAGTGTGGAGAAATACATCAAAATAGATATAAATTAAGATGATTTAAAAAGATACATATATTTTAAAAACATACCTCTGACTCTTGTGCTTTTCCGCTTGATGTGGCTTCATGACTGCCTTCACCATCTTCACTGGCCTCTTCTGATGGCTCCTCAGCATTGCCAGAGAGTTCCTTGTCCGAGTTTTCACCAGGTCCTGGAACTGGACCTATTCTGCAACCTCTTTTTTTAGTTTTTCTTGGTGTAGGCATTGAGGTAGGGGCAGCATAATATTTTGACCTGGATTTAGAGCTGGTACTTGCTTCTATGTGATTTTTTTTGGCCCATGCCTCTTCTGAAAGGCTGATGTCGTTTATTTTGCCCTTTATGGAAATCAGCTGATCTGGCAGTTCATTTCCTAGCCTGTGCTCCACATACCTGCCATGAAGGGATGTGTGCATTTTTCTGAGGAACGCTCCAGGACGCATTCGTTTCTTTTTTAAAAGGATGTGGTTCTTCACAATCCCGAACCATGCCTCCACGTGGCAATTTGTGTCCCTCGTCTCCTTCTCCTTTGTCCCTGGATTGTTTGGGCGTGGAGCATGGCGTGACAGATCCCCCAACATCAGCCCACTCCAGAGTGGATATATGGACATGTATTTGTCCAGGAGTGTTTGGACTATGGCAGGGCAGTAGTAGAGATTGTCCTCCTCTTCATTTGGCTCTGAATCCACTGCTTCGGCAGCATCATCAGAGATGCGTCGGAAGACAGACGAAAACGGAGACGTGCCGACAATCGTCCTGGAATCGACAGCTTCAAGGTCTTCAAAGGTCATGAAGGTCTTTGCATCGACCTGGTCCTCTGACAATACATCAAAGTTAACTGACTGTATCATCTCTTTCAGCTCCTCCACACTGTTTATTACAACAGGTAAATTCCTTTTTGCAAACAAAATGATGCACAGGGCCCTGAACACCTGGATGGCCTCATTCAGACTTTGTGTGTTCTGCAGCCTGGCAAACACAAAAGTCAAAAATTCTCTGTGACCTCTATCAGTCACGTGCTTAGCAATGATTCCACTAATGGCCTTGAGCACATGCGCCGAGCAAAGGTGGAGCACAGTATACTTCTGGATGGCCTTCATCTGCCGTTTGCCCTGGCTGATGGCGAAGCATCTCCTCAAATAGGTGCAAATATTTTCCTTGTTAAAGGATGGGAGAACAGCCTGCATCAGCGCCCAGCTGAAGTCTGTCTCCACTTGGCGAACTGTCAGCACAGTGAATTTACGAACAGTGTGGAGAAACTGCAAGAGCCAGTAGGCAATCGAGGGTAGTGTGGTCGTTGGTTAGCATCTCTGCCACAGGCAAGGGGGGTGCACCACGACCATGTCCAGGTAAAACAAGTGCATAGTATAAAACACGCTTCTTCTGGTCTGGGATCTTGGATACCACACTCCCTGTGGCGTCCAGGTACAGTTTTACTGGTTCCTTCCTCCTCATATGTGCAACCAAAATCCCTAACCCTGTCTCACTGTACATATGAGTGGCAAATGGGTCGGCTTGAAAGTTCTGGATGTATCCAGGGAAATTAACAAAGTCTGTGTCACATTCTCTCATAATGTTCTGAGTGAGAAGCACCTCCATCACAACATTATCATGTAAGGTCAGACTTTTCCTGACTTCGCAAGAAATTGCATTTAAGATGCCTCTATTAACACATCTAGTCATGTTCCCAGCCCTTATATCCTCGTGAGGGGTTTGGCTAAGGAGTTTGTAGTAGGTGTTACTGAGCCCACCTTTGATTTTTTTTGAGCAATTTTCCCTCTCATAACGTTTGACGCCTGTCTTTTCCTGGTGTGTTGTTTCAGGTGACACACATTTCCATGGCGGCACACTGTCAAAAACACTTTATTTTCTTTTATTGAGGGTTTTTTTAGCCATTGTGAAAGTATAAACTGCTTTGCAGGAAGGAAATGTGCACACCGCTTTTGCATGAAAGTATGGACAATTTCTTTTTCTGCTATTTGCCGGTCTAATGTGTTGGTATTTAAAAGCAGGTACACAGCAATGATTTTGTTTGTGGAATTTATCATACAAAACATGTGTCCAAGACTGTTTCAATTTGTGATACCCTTTCTGTGGTCTAATTTTTTTCCAGGATTTGTTATCCAAACAGATTCGAAATCTTCTCGGGACAGTGCCGACCCTTCGGATTTTCCTCTGTCTTTCAGAAGACGATGGAGAGGCAGCATTGTATTTGGGCTCCTCTTCCAGATTGTTGAAGTCAGTCATTGCCTTGGATGTTTTAACCACAGAAGAATCTTCTGAACTATGATTACTGCCTTCAATCCTGTCTTCTAGGTGTCCGTGCATTTCTGTATCTGAATGACCAGAAAAAATCTCGGCCACAAACTGGATTTCCCTTTCTCTCCCAGGATGGTCAAATCGGGACGTCGGATTGGAGGATGGGGAGGCAGACGGAGAGGAAATATTGTGGTTGGGCTCAGGCAGATCTATTGCCTCATCCAGATTGTCCAATTCCGATATTGCCCTGGATGTTTGAATCACTGCCTCAAACCCAAGCGACCCATGTGACGCTACCTCTTTGTTTTCCGTCTTTTGATCTTTGGCAGTTGAATCTAGGCCTTTCATATTGGTATGATCACGGACTCTATCTCTGAGTCCCCTTCTATTGTTGTTCCATATCACCCACAACCAGTGTTTTGGGGATTTATCTTCATTTCCAAAGAGTGTTAGGCATAACTCTGACCAAACATCTGAACTGTAGGTGGCCCCGTGCAGGTTAACCAGGGAAAATTCACTCACCACGGCCTCCAAGCCGCCTGCTACCTCCCATAAGTCTCTTTGGGATGCTATCTTTCTCTTTTTTTGTTTCGTCATTTTCTAAATTGAAAGAATACTGTATTATTAAAGATTATTCATTTGCATGATGCCTTTACCTAAAGCAAAACAATGATCAATTATTTCAAATTCAAATTTCCTAAGAACACTCATTTGACACCAGTGACGGACTGGACGGTCTGGCATTCGGGCAGATGCCAGAGGGGCCGCGGACTCTCGTTGGCCGTTTGGGCCGGGCCGGCCAATCACGGGGCGGCATGCTTGTCATGTTCGCGCGTCCGCTTCGTCGCAACGCGGCCCCACATTATCTTGGCCCACTATCAAAGCTTCAAATTAGCCCTTTGTCACTAAATCCCTATCCATGCTATATAATAGGAAACGAATCAGTATTTATACCAGATATGAGTGTCTATATACTACAGTCATGGTTGCCCTTAATATTTACATCGGTCTACATTATTTTGTAGCCTTATTCAATCAGATGTTTAAAAAGTGCATGGTTTGAAATTGAAATACAACAAATCTGCCTGTATTTTTAAATGTATTATTGGTTTACAAAAGTTATATGAAGCAATGACTTCTAGGAATTTCAAAACCGAATCAGACCGCGTCTGCGTATAGGGGGTTGTTGAAAGTTGGAAGATACCACCAGTCTGCTGAGGTTACTATGAGTATGAACTATGAATCGAGGAATTAAGCGACAGAAGGGAGGATCGGAGAAAAGAGAGCGAAATCCAGGAAATTACTGTTTGCTGACTGTGAAAAATGCGCGAAACTGACCGATTTGTTTTTTAAGCTGCCAAGTGCAGGGAGTAAGACAGGAGGACAGTGAGGACAGTCAGTCTTCATGCATATTAAAGTTAGAGGGTTCATCACCAATGGGGCTACAAAAGTGAGTGTTATTTCCGTGCGTGTCATGTGGGCCCACACGGCACACGCTGGTGTGGGAAAAAGCCAGGGCCGTTTTTAATCCCAGTCCGTCACTGTTTGAAAATCACCCTACAACAAACTTGGTTGAAAACTTACTTGCTATGATTGGGTTGATTGATTAGCAGTGAGGAGGTAATGTTCTTTGCTCGGAATGTTGCTAGAGTAATGAATCAGCGACGACTAGAACCACAAGAAGACCAACAACCAACGATGTGCCCTGGGGTTGCCGCGCCAAAACCGTCAATTAACCAATGCGTGGGCAGGGCCGTAACACCAAATTCTGGATCCTCTAAACAAGTGGTCCTGATGGGCGGTGAGGGGGGTGTGAAGGTATTAAAAGGTACGGAAGCTCATTGCATTCTCAAGTATGAGACAATATCTCATAATTACTAGAGATGAGCCGGATACTCGGCTGAAACGAGTATCCGGTACGGATAAAGCACTTTTGCCGAGCACGAGTATTATACGAGTAATACGAGTCAATATCTGTGCTCGGACTGAATGAAAATCCTCACACAGCGTCACAGCGCTCCTCCCCTTCACACACCGCTCTGCTCACTCACTCAAAGAACAGCTCTCTGTCTCTCAGTCACTCAGGTTCGCGGGTCTTTTCCGTTAACGTTTAGGGTTTCTTCAGCTTGAAGTTTGTTTTTATTTCAGTTTGTACTTACTTATTAACCAGTAGAGTTCTGTTAAACGTGGGTTCGTTCAGACGTGGTGCTGGTAGAAAGCGACTCGCTCTGCCTGTCGGAGATTTTTTTTTTTTTTTTTTTTACTTTAACGGTTTAAACTTTTTTTAAACCGTCAGTTGGCTCTAACCAGTTTTATTTTACTTCACGCACTGAGTGTCTGACAAGTTCTAGGTAGTAGTGGTATAAAAAATATTACAAATTAAGCTACACACACACTCCCCCTCTCTGTCTCTCTCTTACACACACACACACACACACACACACACACACACACAGTGTGGAAATAAATTAAAAAAAATTCAAAGTTAAAAAAGAAAGTTATGTTGAGTATGAAAACACTTGTTATTACATTTCACTTCATAATTGCAACAGCATGTGTTGTATTCATTGTTACAAAACTTGTTCTGTAAATAGTTTGTTTGCTATTGATCTGAAGCTCAATGCTGATGCTGTCCTGTAATAGTTTTCTAATCAGCAATAAATATAACAATTTCTGATCAACCCATATCAATTGCATGCTTAAAATAACATACTGGTTAAAGCCCCGCCCATTTCAAGACAACCCGGCCCACTTCCGGGTTAAATCACACCCACGTCCGGGTTAGGCCACGCCCACTCCGAGTACGGATACGGATACAGATAATTGATATGGTTAACAGATACAGATAATGCTGTACCCGCTCATCCCTAATAATTACTATTATCTCGTAAATACTAATGAGGTAACATGTCATAATTAATATTATCTTGTAATTATTTCACAATAACGAGATACTATTTTGTCATTTCTATTATCTCGTAATTATCTTGCAGTGATATTTATGAGTGACTTTCTCGTAATTATGAGGTACTATCTCATGATAATGACATACTATCACGTAATTATGCAATACTTTTCTCGTAATTACAAGATAAGTATCGCATAATTATGAGATCAAATTAATATTTTTTTCACTCAAGTGAATGCAATAAGCTTCCCTAAAAAGGTATTAAATTCAACTTATGAATATCTGTGTTATCCCTGACCAAGCTTGGACTCAAGTGAGTTCAAAAATTCAAAAACACAGACACAATAGTCACATTGAAAGATTAACAAAGGCACTGATATGACAGTATCCAATATAAGTTCTTACCTTAGCTATGACCTTCTTTCCCCTCAAATTGGAGTTGCTGTTCAAGGTGAAGTCTTGATAGGGCTCCAAAATGCAGGTTTGTGGTGTAGGTTTCAAAGGTTATGATTGAACCTATCCCTAGTTTTCTTTAGAGGTTTGAAACGCAAAAAAACGGCATGTCTCTATCATGATGCGTTCCAAAGACAGATGTATTTTAATCTTTCTATTGAAATTCCCTTGACTAATTTTTTTGAATCATTAAATTTGGTGAATATTCAAAACTATTAATTTCATCCTCATTTGCTATAATGCAAAATGTCAACAAATAATGACCCGTAGTAGGTAAAAGCCCACCATTGGCAAGTACTACAGCGATCATAATGAAAAAATGTAGTTTTATTGATTTTTGGTGAATATTTGAAACTATTAATTGCATCCTCATTCGCTATAATACAAAATCTCAACAAATAATGACCCGTAGTAAGTAAAAGCCCACCATTGGCAAATACTACAGCAATCAGAATGCGAAAATGTATTTCCATTGATTTTTGGTGAATATTTGAAACTATTAATTGCATCCTCATTCGCTATAATGCAAAATTTCAACAAATAATGACCCGTAGTAAGTAAAAGCCAACCATTGGCAAGTACTAGAGCATAAAGATTGAAAAAATGAAGTTTTATTGATTTTTGGTGAATATTTGAAACCATTAATTGCATCCTCATTCGCTATAATGCAAAATTTCAACAAATAATGACCCGTAGTAAGTAAAAGCCAACCATTGGCAAGTACTACATCAATCAGAATGAAAAAATGTAGTTTTATTGATTTTTGGTGAATATTTGAAACTATTAATTACATCCTCATTCGCTATAATGCACAATTTCAACAAATAATGACCCGTAGTAAGTAAAAGCCCAGCATTTGCAAGTACTACAGCAATCAGAATGCGAAAATGTATTTCCATTGATTTTTGGTGAATATTTGAAACTATTAACTGCATCCTCATTCGCTATAATGCAGAATTTCAACAAATAATGACCCGTAGTAAGTACAAGCCAACCATTGGCAAGTACTACAGCAATCAGATTGAAAAAAATTAGTTTTATTGATTTTTGGTGAATATTTGAAACGATTAATTACATCCTGTTCCACCATTATGCAAAATATCAACAAATAATGACCCGTTGTAAGTAAAAGCCAACCATTGGCAAGTTATACAGCAATCAGAATGAAAAAATTTACTTTTATTGATTTTTGGTGAATATTTTAGCTATTAATTTCATCCTGTTCCACCATTATGCAAAATATCAACAAATAATGACCCGTAGTAAGTAAAAGCCCACCATTGGCAAGTACTACAGCAATCAGAATGAGAAAATATGTTTCAAGTGATTTCTGGTGATTTCTTTCCTGAAACAATTCCATGGAAACGTTTATGCCACCAGTCTGTGGGGTGTAATTTGTAGACGGTCCCTAAAACAGACAGCAGCCAGGACGTTGATTTAAGAGCTTTTCTCGCACAGATATCGATAGGAGCAACATGTCACTGTGATTTTTGTTGATACGGTGTCCTATGCTGTCCTCAACAAACTACAGCCGTAATGAAATGCAATTGGGTTGATTAAGCTGATTGCGGGGTAAATGAAAACCGAATATCCAGCGAATATCAAACCTGCGGCTGACTTTTACCCGCTCAAACTTCAGGTTGCGCATTGAAACTCACCAAACAACGTTTAATGTCATCAGGGTTCATTCACATTTTGACCAATGAATTTCCATGACTTTTCCATGACTTTTCAATAACTTTAAACGAAATTTCCATGACCGAACATTTTCTGAAATCTCGGTGTATACTCGAAAAAGTGACAATGTAGCATTCAAACTAACAATGAGAATTCCAAGGCATACAGTATACCTTAAATGACACAAACCAAAGTAGCCTGCTTATATTTTGAGCGTATTTCTTTAAAAGCAGATGAATTATTTAAAACTCAGCGTAAATGAACTAGGGATGGGCATGCGATTAAATTGTCTTAATCGATCGTCGGGAGAATTAACGATAGATTTTCGATTAATCATTAATATTTTAATGTTAAAATTCACTATTTATAGGCTATATTAAAATGCAGTGAAAATAGGAAAAACACCGCGTGTTTCCTCATTGAGGTCTTTATTACAAGATGAACAACTCTTGTAGTTAAACGGGATCAGTTCAATGGTTACACTTGAAAATATGCGCTGCTGTACTCTTAAGCCCCGATGAGAGAGCAGCAGCTAGCCCCTGAGAGCTAGCTCGATTTGACGGTTCTCGACCTCTCAGTCCGGTTGTTGTCACGCCCTCACTCCCGGAAACCCTCACCCAGACCCGGGTCTGTCCGGGTTTCCCTCTGCGTGGACTGACGGTCTGTGTGCAGACATGAAGTCGAGTGAGCAGTGGAGGCTAGCTTCGGGCTGCTTCCTCCAGCTGCTAACATCCTCGCTGTGCTGCGTTCAGGACAACTCGTATATTCCGACCTCCTTCCACATAGCGAACATGTAATAGTTTTCATTCATGAAAAAATAATGTCATCGACGAAATTCTTAATGATCAATTCATCGATCGTCGATTAATTATGCCCATCCCTAAAATAAACGACATGAAAATATGAATATAACAAATTTCCATGACTTTTCCAAAACTTTTGGGGGATTATTTTTTTCCATAACTTTTCCAGGCCTGGAAAAACACATTTTAAAATTCCATGACTTTTCCAGGTTTTCCATGACCGTACGAACCCTGTGTCATGCTGTCTCCGAGCCAGAGTGTGTTATCTTCAGCTAGCGCTAGTAGCACCTTGCTAGCACCTCCAGTAGAGCTTGGGAGAGCGAGCTGCGATGGCAGCAACACACCGTTCTCGCTGACATTCAAAGGAAAGCTGTCTGTAATGACTTGTATGAATTGTGAGTAGGCTTCCTATAAAGACGCCGTACAACAAGCAGCTCAAAACATTATTATCTACATATGGCTCAACTGCTACTGATTTCCTGTGTTGTTATGGAATATATGAGAGATTCATATTCATCACAGATCTTAAAGTTGCCAATTACTGATGTTACATTAGATTACAGGGACAATTCGAATTTTTTTTTCTAATTATTATCCACAAATACGACTTGGTGTTGTTTTGTTAATTTAAGCACCAGTATTTTTAAGGGAAAACTCTTTTAACATTGCCTCTTTATCAGTTACTAGTAATACAGAGTTGGGTTAAAGACATTGAACATGTCTGATAAGGCTCTGAGAAGAGTTGTGAAGGTTTTGTTTTGTAATGTCTACCACTAGGCGTTACTGCTGCTGCCCCAGTGGAACATGAAGAAGTACATTGGTCCAGTCCAATGAAAATATTTTTGTTATTCAAACATTTTATCTTTGATTTTGGAATCGAAACGGGGAACCGATAACAACCGGAATCGATAAACACAATCAGAATCGAAATCAATAAAATGTAAAAGATAGCCAACCCTAATAGATTCTCCCTCTGATTTGTTACTTGTTTTTGTCAGTTGCTGAACATAGGAATCATTTATTTATTCTACACAAATGCAATCCTCTAATTGGGGGGACTGTAGGATGATATACATTCAATTTGACAAAGAAAGGTTAGCAAAACCATGACTTTGCTACCCCTAATTGAATAATGGTAATTTGCTCCACTTGCTCTATGATTATTAGGTTAAATCATTTGCCAGCTACCATGTCAGAATTTGTATTGAAACAGTGTTATAATTAAGATACCATCAACCCAGCAACTGATGATGTCTCATATGTCTATATCACACCATCACTGCTCAATGTTTGTGGATGTGAGGCTCACCAGGAATGCAGCAATGGCTGTGCCGATGATAAAGCCAGCGATGACGTCCGACCAGTGGTTGCGGTATTCAGCCACGCGGTTCAGCCCGGTGAGGAAAGCCAGACACATGAGCCCGAGAGACAGCACCGGTTTGGCTAGGCGAGTGCCCTTCGCCTGCACCGTACAGGTCACGTACATCTGCAAGGAAAGAGAGAAGCAGGGATTACATCACCTTAATGGTTTTAACATTCACCAGTGTGTCAGGAGCAAAGGTGGAGTCAGCATAGTGCTCTTTCAGAACATCTCCGAAGGAGGCGGATGGATGCGCTAACAAACCATGAAACTTTGACATAGGTATTTTCTTTAAACCATGACATCTATTATTTATAAACCTTAACTAGTTTTTGAACCTAAATTATTCAAATAAACAGCTATTTTAGGAGCAGATGTTTAATAAAGTAGTTAAGATCCCACAAAAAGTAACAGTTTAATGCTTTCTGAGGAGATAATGTATGTTGGGAAATGGTTTTGGAGAAGGGGGGGGTTGCTATCGTAAGGCGTTACTCTTTTGGTCAACCACCATTTTGTTTAGTAATTTGTGTTATTACATTACATGTCATTTGGCTGACGCTTTTGTCCAAAGCGACTTACAATTATTACACTCAACATTTATGAGGGGCCATTTAGGGGTTCAGTATCTTGCCAAGGACACTTCGGCATGCAGATGGGGAAGAGTGGGATTTGAACCAGCAACCTTCTTGTTGAAGAACCACCACTCTACCACCTAGGCCACACCGCCCATATGTAATACTTTATTATGTTCATAATAAAAGTTTTCTTTCACAAATGTTCTGTCATTAATGTTGCATAAGTGAATTTTGCCAACCGTTACACTGTTAAGAACTCCATAACCTTCACCGTTCATTATATAATCTTTAATTGTAAATATTGAGATTTCTAATCAAACTAGATCTGAATGAGACTGATCTTAATCAATAAATTAGCTATCTTTTCCCTTCTTTGAAAGGTGGTGCCCAGCGAGAACTTTAACCAACTAAAGTTATGATCTAATATTCATATTTTAAATATTAATGTTTTATATTTTATTTTGATAACCAAATTTATTGAGCACCATTCGATAGTAACACTTTTTAAGCACTATTGCACAACATGTATAAGGTTTTCTTGTGATAAATATATGTCAGTGTACAGACTGAGACATATTTATGAAAATAAAAGCTTCCCTACACTCATAGTGTTCCTCTGAAAGCAGAATGCGGAAAATCAACTTTTTTTTTACTTTGACTTTCAAAATTATCCTGAATTTACTTCCTTAGCATCTAATGTTTTATTAAAAACTCTAGTGAAATGCCACCAGACAGCTGCGTCTGTTTGTAAATATGAGCCGATATGTTAAGTCTCTCCTCAGGGCATCTTTCTAGTTTCTTCCCTATATTTACAGAAGTGCTGGCAGATCTGCCACTGGAAGTACAGAATGAAAAAACCTCTGAGGGTGACAAAAACTAAATAACAAGAACGAAACAGATGGAGAGTAATAGACAGACTGAATACAGATGAGTAGAGGAGAAAGAAAGAAAGAAGGAAAGAAGACGTTGCCTAAAGGGAGACAGAGACAATAAATAAGTTAAGTGAGGTTAAGAAAAGCAGAAAAAAGGTGAGAAGGAGGAGGTGAAAGTACAAAGCAGCTAAGAGAAGGGCAGGATAACTGGAGAGAGAGAATTAGAGTAATTGTAAGAGAGAGCAGAGAGCAGGGCAAAAGGGAAAAAAGGAAAGATAAGTCAACTTCCCCTAATCGTAACTAAGTAGTGTGAGGGCAAATATTGATTTTGTATTTTGGACAAAGATACACTGGTCACTGACACTGTGACCGAACTATCTGTTCTTTCTCTTTTAGCAAAGCATTTTTTTTTATCTCATCCTGACTGTTTAACAGGTCATACCGGCTGTGGGTGACTAATAAACATTCATGGCAAAAGACCATTTGTGAGGGAAGAAGCTCCACTCTGTATCACCACTGTCCAGCCATAGTGAACTAAGATTTTCTGTGGATCCGACACACTGAGGGGTCTTCTGTTCTAGATAACTTCAATGTCCAGATTTTTTTTTTCCAGAAATTGGTATCTGGAAGGGAAAATTATATCACAACCTCTCTACTAGTGAAAAATTAGTCCGAAGTAGGAGGTTCCACCCATTATGAAAGGACATCCTTTCATAATCATAAAAAGTGTAAATTTAGAGTCTCTATGTGACTTTTCTATATTGTCTGTCTAACTCAGTCTATCCCTGGTGTCCTTAAATTATTTTTACAACACCGGCAAAAATCGTTTTACTGATCTTCTTCTTGTACTTCTTCCAACGTGCGTGTAGTTGAGTTCTGTTGACAACAACTATGCGTCGCTTTACATACGTCACATACTATGTTGCTCTGATTGGTTTTAGGTCTATCCATTTGAGCGAAGAGGCATTTTTTTTCCTGGTTCGGTTGAAACACGTCCCATAATCACACTCATATTCGCTGCTTCGGCGCTGGTCAGGAACAGAAAGTAAACAATAATTGCTCCTCTCTCTATGATCTCCACCGATGGAGTTTTCTGGCCAGGTGGAAATAAGGCTGTTACATCAGTTCCCTCTTTTCAACTAATGTTTCAGTTAAGTGGCTCGCACACACAAACCACAAAATGTGAGATGCAGGACACCATAGTTAGGTATCGTAGTTTTTTCAAATCTGACGGTTAAGAAACTGTGACGTTAGGAGACCGCGGTAAAATCGGTTAATCCTGACATCCCTTCTTGCAATTGCATTTTTAAAATATATTTACATGCCAGTAATAATATGTTTAAGATTTGAGAACCATTGTTGTCAGGACAAATACTCACAGTTATGTACCTCTACCTCACTATAAAAAAATACACTAAAGACTGGCAAGGGACTTTAATAATTAACAGAATCACACAACATGGATGTGATTTGTAGGGACTCTGCACTGAAAACTCACAGGATAGAGAAGAGGAAAGAAAATGAAGGGGACAGAGAGGATAGGGCGATGATTGTAGGGTAAAGAGAGGACAAAATAGGAGGAGGAGGGGGGAGTCCACATCTGGTTTTATCTCATCCCTAATAAAGAGAGAGAGAGAGAGAGAGAGAGAGAGAGAGCCTGCAAGCATCATCCTCCTGCTCCTGCTATTTCCTTCTCCTCCTCTGACCATCTGGGCCTCAGTTGAGCTGCTGTAAATAATATATCCTCATCATAAACACAACCAGAAAGCATGCCTGAAATCGCTTAATTATTTATCATTATCATTGTATAAACCAAAATGAGTCCGTCGATGCAGCTGCGTGGCCTTCCGCGGTTGCAGTCGCAGGACTATAATTCAGCCTTTACTCCAAAAAAGATTCTTTCATTTTACTGAACGAGATTCAAAGAACTGTGTCGGTAAAATGGACCGAACTTCCCATCACTAACTAGGGCTGCTCGATTACCGGTAATCGAAATTTAATCGTGATAACGATTATTGGGTCAAACGATCTCCAAACTACTATAATTGAGTTGAAACGATTATTTGGCAATTTTTTCGAAAGAGAAGCGAATGCGCAATTCAGTCCTTCCCCCAAGCATTCAGCGCAGCCCAGCTGTCTGGCACTCACTCTCAAGCAGCTGTAAAGTGGTGACCGGCGGTATTTAAAAAACAGCGCGAGTGGAAAATGGCGTAGCAAAGTTCTCATGTATGGGAACACTTCGGACACTTTGAAATCAGTGTCGTTTCTACATTAGGGGCACGTGGGGCACTGCGTTGTGCAGAAAGCTCGATACATCTGTACTTTGTGGCAAAATATATTTTATTTTATTTTATATGCAAAGTAGCGTGAATGTGTGTGAATAAACTTGACTCACAAGCATTATAGTCTTGTTTTAGAGTAATTTGATTTGTGTGTGTTTCTGTCTGTGTGCTTGCTCTGTGAAATGCTTCTCTCTTGCTGTCCGTCTCTGCTCTGGGGGCCACACCCCAGGACTGTTGCCATGGAAACACCAATGAGCGTGAACCACACAGGCCAAAGTTAACATTGGGAGATTGGGCACTTTCAGATGTGCCCCCCGAAATCTGTCTAGCATCTCGACTCGAATAATGCGAAACGCGACTCCAGCTCCTAGGCTGTTGCCTGCTCAGCTTCACATGAGCTAACAGGCTAACAGTCTCTTGTTAGTTTAGCTCCGCTAGCCTGCAGGCGATGCTAACGGGACTGTACGGAGTTATTGACCCGACATGAACCAACATGATCCGGTTCAGCCAGCGGGGAAAAGCATGTGTCTGTCTAATCTTTTTAATTAGTTGTAATCATTTAACTTTAATGCTGTATTATAGGGAACATCTTTGTGTCACGCTGAGCGCTAAAGGATGTGAATTGTATTTGAAATAGGACTTCTGCTCCCTGCTGGCACTCAAAATGCAGCCCATAGTATATCTTACTGGTATTTATAGGCCTACTGCTTATAATAATCAGCTACCTCTATTTTTTTTACGGTGACATGACGTCATACAAAATTGCCCCATCAGAAATTTCAGGCTAAAATTGCCACTGCTTGAAATGAACCGGCTGTCTCACAGCTCTCCAAGAACAGGACACATTTTGGCGAGGCTCCCTTGTGCCGGTGTCACTACCCGCCAGCGGCTCTTCAGCCCTGCAGCCTCCTTCGGGGTGACCCCTCGTCCTGTAGCGAAGGAGCATGAAGAGGAGAAGCCGGGGGACTACACGCAGAACCCACCGGCAGTGGGTTAATAAGAGTCACTAAATAAAATAGCTTACAACAGCAAAAATTAAATAACCGAGCAGACTTGGTGCGTGAGAGTCACCTGTTGCGATAAACCCGTATTTTAAGTATGACTTCTGGTATTGTCTGTTAAAAGGACCTTTTTTTTGTCTTGGAGGTCGTAGGCTCTTCTTCTGGCTCCTCAATTGGCCTTTTCCCCTTTGCAAAGAAGCTCGCCAAAGATGTTGCTACGTCGGAGAAAATCCGGTAGTTTTTCAAAATAAAACACCTGTTGGGACATGGATTTTATGCAAACCACAGGCCTCCTTTCAGTCAAACTTGAAACAAAAAGGCTGCATGTGCTGGAGTGGACTCAATCCCCCAAGATGCCACAGGTTCCATTGATGTTAGAAAGTCAAGGAACTCAGTCTCCCAGAGGATGTAACAGGATGCTGCATGTCCTGGGGTCTGGGCAATGTCACACAAAGGTGTCAAGAACCACCAGGGTCAACTCCTATTGGTCACTCTGGTCCAAGACCTGTGAGGTCACCGGGGCCAATATAAGGAGAGGTCTCCCCAAAATGTTCCTCTTTTCCATCCACCCACCGAGGACAGCAGGGCTTTCCAGCCGTTTCTCCTGCATTGCTGAGGAGAGGGCCTGGCTGCCCCAGCCTAATCTTCTCTTCCCACCAACTACCGGAGGTCAAAGGTGCAGCTCCCAGCTCATCTTCTCAAGGAAATCTCCTCGCCCTTCAAGCTCTACAAAACTCCTCGTAGCGACGCGATGTCCTGCAGGAGAACTTCAACCAGCATCTGAGCACACGGCTCGACAGAATCGCGAATGCAGAACTCTACCACCACAAAGCCAGGAGACATCACAGAATTGCAAACTGAACAGCAACTTCTTTTCCTCTTTTCCTCGGACTGGTAACATAATCTTGGCTTAATAATTATACATGCTAAGCAAGACTGTTTACTCAATTCTGTGTGTTTACAAGTTTGATATATGCTGTGATGTTGTAGGTATAAGTTAAATGAAGGTTAATGCTAGTTAGGCTCGCCACAGGCTTTGTCCCTGACTCTATCAATATCTGATTAACATCCACACAGACACGCCTAGCATCTCACCTAGTTAAACCTTCCCCCTCAGCCATAAAGCAACGGCCATAAAGCAACCACAGAAGAAGGGGGGGGCTCTTATTTTAGGGATTTTTTTTAAAGCATGCTAATTTACATTCACACACACACTCACACACCTCCTTGTTAGTTAGTTTGATTGTTTAGTAATTAGGGCTTTTATACTTTGTTATGTTAATAATAAATGTTCTTCTTTCACAAATGTTCTGTCATTAATATTGCATAAGTGAATTTTGCCAACCGTAACACTGTTAAGAACTCCATAACCTTCATTGTTCATTATATAATCTTTAATGGTAAAATATTGAGATTTCTAATTGAACTAGATCTAAATGAGACTGATCTTAATCAATAAATTGGCTATCTTTTCCCTTCTATGAAGGGTGGTGCCCCGCGAGAACTTTAACCAATTAAAGTTATGATTTAATATTAATATTTTAAATATTAATGTTTTATATTTTATTTTGATAACCAAATTTATTGAGTGCATAAAGGTACACCATTTTATGGTAACACTTTTTAAGCACTATTGCACAACAGACCTTTCAGACTCTAATAATCAATACAACGGAAATTATATAAATTATTTATTCTTTCTGTGCGGCCTGGTAACAAATGCCTCATGGCCCGGTGGTGGGGGACCACTGCTGTAAGGTCTATGCTTAAAATGGTCCTCACAAAGATCTAAGTACAGAACACACACACACACACACACACACACACATATACACAGTCCCGCTGCCAGATATATTCATTGAAACACCATGTGGATAATCCTTCTTTTTACAATAGTTCCCAACAAATCTGAATAAAGGTCTCATAGAAGTGGACTCAAACATGAGCAGACACATATCACACAGCCTTAACCTCCACTGGTGAGCAATTTTTTGAACAATAACTATGTGATACATGCATCCTAATATCACATCTAGCCTTGTTGTAGGATTGAGATCTGAACCCCGGAGTATTTGGAGCTTGTTAGGTGTGACGGTGCGCACGGCGACCGTCACGGCAGTAATATACTGCCCCGTTTACACGTGTAATTATTATAAATGTTAAATGTATGTGTTTGTGACGGTCCGCACGGCGACCGTCACGGCAGTAATACACTGCCCCATTTACACGTGTAATCATTACAAATTTTAACTGTATGTGTTGCATGTCTGTTGTCCGGGTCCGTATACTGTGTTTATGTTTGTAATGTGTCCATTTTTCATCCAAACCTCCGTGCATAGTGCAAAAGCTTCCTTCAACCATTACACTGCTACAGTTTAAATACCTTTGTACCCGTCGGTTTTCTGTTAAAATCACCACGCCATACAATGTCTTGTGTTATAAATGTTCCGTTTATTTAGTTTAAAATCTCACATTATTCCATATTACACAGCGTTGGTTTTACCGTGGTTTCGCGTCGCGTCTCTGTTTGTTTGTGTGGAAAGCGAGCAACAGGCGATGCGGAAGTAAATAGGCGATCGACTTCCGAGTTAGCCGGAAGTGAACCCACGGAGTGTTTTATTTTGTTTATGCTGTTATATTATGAGTTGGCTATGCCTTCTTGGAGCAATGGTGTGGTAAATATGTTGCCAGGTATTTTTCCAGCCATAAGAAATTTGTGGGATAAGCTTCGGGGATTGCCAAACATGTGTCTGTAAAGGAAGGTAAAGTACAGATTTCCAGGCAGTACAGGCTTGGAAGGGATGGCTGGTCCAGTTTGACGGTGCACAAAGCGTGTAGGGGTTGCACAAAGTGTGTAGGTGTTGATCTGTTAGCAGTACATTTAGTTGGTCAAGGGTCCATAGATGTAGTCACATCTGTCATATTAAAGTGATATTCTTTATAATATCATAATGACAAAATCTGCCTAGCGATTTTCATCAGTTGAAGAATATAATTTTGTGCATGTGTGTGTACTTTAGTGTGTGTGCATGTTGTATGTTGATCTTCTCAGTAGTCTATGGTTTACCTGTGTGGATACACTGTACTCTACAGGTACTGGCAGCACCCTATGAGATGTTAGATCTGTTTTATAGTGGTCAGTGTGTGTCTGTGGCCTTTGCCTTTCAGAATATATTCTGTGCATGTCTCTGCTCTGCGGTCATGATTCACATTATTCTCACAACTGTCAGAGCTGACAGTTGTGAGCTGGTCATACTGTGTGTGTATTTGTGTGTGTGGTGTGTGGGGTGTCAGTGTGTGTGTGTGTGTGTGTGTGTATGTGTGTTCACCCTTCCTTCCACAGGTCAAGGTGATCTCCCTGTGAAGCTTGTGGCTTGTATTTGCTCTCACCCACTATCAATGTAATACTTTGATGCACAGAAATACCACAACTAGTTGACCTCTGTTACACACACACACACACACACACACACACACTAATAGTATATGTTTCTCGATTGGACCTCATTTCACCTGAGACTACTCTGGTCAACCTAATTTGTCTTATCAGCCTTTGCCGCGTCGCAGGAAGCGTGCTCGAACCTATATTTCCTATTTAATGTCAGACATTAGCAGCTGTTGGCATGGTCCCTATATCAGAGGCTTGTCAGCTAAATGGAGCAGCTCGTTCTCCGCTCAGCCATCAATCAATCTTTGCATCTTGCCAAGTTCAAATGGCGTCCTGGGGGGGTGGGCAGCTGAGCTGTGGAACCAGTTGGGGCTGCTGTGTTAATATACTTAGGCTGATATAAAGAGAGATTTCACGCAGAGCTTTTTACAGTTAATTTTGACACAGATCTCTTAGCAAGATATAACGTTGTTTTTTAAAAAGAAGCCATTCAGAGAGGTAAAACTCTGACATGTTGGATGTACGCATTTATTGTAGCCTTATACCGCACCCATAACTATCAATAACATAAATTTATAGCATTCATGTTAGCAGGGAGTCAACAAAAAATAAGCGGAGTTCAGCCAGAGATAGACTGATACATGTATGTTATTGTGTTTTTTGTTCTAAATGATGAACAAGGCATTGAGAATATTGTAGATATTGTACATCTTAAAGAAAATGTTTTTTGCTTTAGCAAGAATTTAACTTTATTTTACAACTGCATGTGCTTTACTTTGTGAGGTTTAAAGTGGATGTAGGGATACATGTGCACTTTGTTATTGCTATTCAATATCTTTATGTAGAATTTTATAATAAGCAAAAACACTGCGTGAGCCAGGGCTGCTGTTTAGCTTGTGATGCTGGAGCACACATTTTGGAACTTTGCTCATGATATTTCACCAGCACGGAGTTTGTTTATGTAACGCTGTGAATATAAACTTTCTTGCAGATGCTTGAAAATGCATTCACGACTGTCTCATCTTGCCTGGTGTGCACATGATGATATGTTTCTGGCTCATTTTTAATAATAAAAGGAAAAGCTGAATAGTGATAGCAGCATACAGACAAAATCTGAGAGGCCTTCAAAAAAAGATTATGTTAAGAGATGATGTCATAGAGCAGCAGTGCTAGCTCTGAGTAGAAATACCATGGTAACAAACTAACTAGAGCCGGGGACAACAAAACAAGCTTAGACCATCACAGCTGGATTGAACGCCTAATGTGAAACATGTTCCTCTCACACACACACACACACACACACACACACACACACACACACACACACACGCGTACACACACGTACACACACGTTTTGGGGAATGCTGACATGTTTGTCTTTTAAGATCAATATTAAAATAAAGTATCTATATATCTATCTAAATATGGCTGCTTGGACTAGGCTGTTTGCTTGGCCTGTGCTGATGCTGGTTGCAGCCTTCTTTCTGTAACTGTAAAGGTGACCTGCAGTAATTGAGCCGCAGCAAGTAAAGTGCACATAACCATGAAACTGCTGCTGCAGTTCATCTGTTAATTGGTGAAGCTCGACAGATACTCCAACTGGAAAATCCGTTGTCATGCTGTTGTCATCACATACGTTGATGAGTCCCAGTCACTGCTGCAACAGAGTGCTGTTCACCTGTTTATTCAAAGTTTACTAACATTGAACACACTCACCTGTCCAAATCGCACTTAAGTCGACACTCAACTTCCTGTGTGAAGCCATTAAGGTTAACAGTTCTTGAGATATGCAGGCCAGAGATAAACACATAACCAGAAAGACAAACAAATATTTCTGAAATTATTAGATCTATTTATTGTCATTTTAGGAATGGGGTAAAAACGCTGATGTCAGTCTGTCTGTCTTAAATGTGCTGCGAAATGTGCTGCAAAACTTAACTGTCATGCAGGGTCATTGTTTTGGCCCCGATGATTTATACCTGCTCTTGGTGAAGTTAGAACATGACACAACCTTACAGCCTCCATTCAGGCCAAAATCTTCTAATAAGCAATCTTCTAATTTTGAGTCTCCACATTACTGCTACATTCCCATTTGAATGGAGTAATTACAACCTCATTTCGATAAATCCTCGGGTTCAGCAAATGTACGTTCCTGGAATTGCTGTTAGGACCGATTACCCCTCTCCGAGTTCGAAGAGGGGTAATCTTCATCTTCTTTGTCCATATGTGCCTCTCTCTGAGTGTGTGTGTGTGTGTGTCATTGCTCTGTGTGTATGCGATTCTATGTGTGCAAACTGCATGTATGCCCTCAATGCAGAGCTTACACACACAATGGCCTTTGCTAAATGACCTAGATAACGGAAGCAATCTGCTCCCCCCATCATGCAGGGAGTCACTGATTCAAATTCAAAGCAATAAGACCATAGGCAAGAATAAAGAGCCTTTCTGGAAATGTTTGATTTGTGTGCTTTCAGAAGATATCTGCTGCTGCTCTGCTCTCTGCGTGATCAAACTTACAAGCATGATGGATTTTTGGTCAAAGTGTGATGTGAACAGTTAGTTAAAATTCCACAAAGGACTCTCGAGTCTCTGCAGAGAACATCTGAAGATCTGGATGGATCTACAAGTCCACTCCTTCTGGTTCAGAAGTTCTTCCATTTCCAAATTATTGAGGCCACTGGGCTCCTGGGTGGGGATGCCATGTTGTGAAAATTGTCCCACTGGATAATAAAGTCATGACAACGCTGGTATTAATTATCACACCAGACAAGAAAAGTTTTGACTCACTTTGATCTGTAACGTAAGATTTGGATGCAGGCAACCTCAATTGAAGGTTTGTTTGTGTGTGTGTGAATTAGAATGTTACCTCCAACTTCATTTGACAGAATTTGAAGATTGACTGATTAAGGATAGCAGGGTTTTTTTGGGGCAAATAGAAGTTTCTGTGATTATCTTTGACGTGTTTCACAAATTTGACTTTTTATTTTATGTGTTGCCGTTAACGCGGGTACATGAAAATGAACCAAATAGGTTTATGCCTACAAAAACATCAAGCAGACAGTGGGGCTGGTGGGCATGTTATGTAACTAGTGTGTGTCTGAACACTGTGTAACACTGCTAACACTGGCTCCCGTGGCAACCCCAATCCTCGGAACACTCAAACTCTAGAAACAGAGTCATACCCATGATCTGCACCACACGTTTACACCTGAGGCTTACAGGCAGCACCTTGGAGTTCATGGCTTAGTTTTTGTCAATGCAGCGTGAATGTTAGGGCTTTAAATACAGGCATAGAGGTCCATCTCACAATAAGGGGGGATATTTGGGAAAAAAAAGAGAAGAAAACTGAGAATATGGGTATTTTTCAATTAAGTGGCACGTACTTCTACAAAGCAACAAACTTGTATTTGGAAGGAATTGATATTTTAACCAGCAGGTACCTAAAATGGGAACAGTTATTCTTTAGTAGTAAAAAATGCTCATCTTTTAAGGTATAGTTCCGAGATTGTTACTCTCATATTCCCTACCTTCTAGTTACCTTGTACCTACAAGTACAGTATATATGTGTGGTCCAAAGGTATGGGAGAAACGATGAACCCATAATGTTTTGGTTTTCAACAAATCACTGTGAGTAAGATTTCCTTTATTCGAACCTACAGTATATATGTAGAAGAAGAGCAGAGTCACTTACAGCCAGGTAGAGTGCAGCGTACACACTGAGCGCGGCCTCCTTGGATGGGAAGGTTTTACGGGCTCGTAGGATGTCGTCCTGGTTTCCTGTGCAGGCCTCCTGGTGGCTGATGTAGCGCATAGCCTGCTGGCAGCCCAGTGCTGTGTAGTTTGGCTTACAGATCGTCAGGAAGTAGGGGGCGAGGTTGCCTGTCACTACCTGGCCTGCATTGACAAAGATGTCAACGGTGAAGAGGCCAAAGGTGTAGACTCCTGAGAAAAAAAGAAGATGCTAAGAGGATCGACTCATGTGTTCCCATCAAAAGGTGAATTATTGTTTTATTATGAATTAAAAAAAAAGGAGCTGTGTTAGCTGTCCCAACACTAGAATCTTCCACTGTCTATAATCCCACATATATTTCACATTCTCTCAATGAAAGGGTTCTTTTTTCATTTGCCTCAACAGCCCTTAATATTGATGGTCAACTGAGAAACTTTGAGTCTATTTATAATGTCTGTTAGAACTAAAAGTGTTTCCTTAGCGCTTGTGTTGTGCTGCCATTATGGAAATAAGTCCTCAGTCCAAAGCATTTACTGACAACACTACTGTGGAAAGTGAGCAAGGGCCGAAATTATCTGTCAACAACAGACTGCTGCCACATACCACAAAAAAAACACAAAAAGACAGTTTGAAAATGCCCATCAAATAATTTTATACACTTTCAAGAGTATATGACAGCTACAATAATTTTACCCATGCAGCATCTATTGAAAACAAGTTGCAAATGAAACTTAACACTTATAAGCACAATTACCCCAAAAATATGAACCAGGACTTGAAATGGAGCTTTTTGAACAATTCATAATTATAAGACATCAAAAGTTTGCCTGCTTGTCTACAAGGAACTTCCACAAGCTACAACCTCTGTTGAAGTCCTTCCCTTTTATGACAAAAAAGCTCTTTCTCACAATCTCAATGCTAAAAATATGTTGTGTGTTTGTGTGTCAGCTAGACTGTGTCTCCTTTAATCAATTTCTCTGTCAATTTAAAAAGAATATCAGGAACTATGCAATGTCGTCATTTTTTGACTTCATTCTTTATGATGTCACTTATCAGATCATATGATGGAAAATAATTTTGTATCAATATAATTCGCTTTATTACTTGAGAAAATATGAGGGGGAGTGTGTTTTTCGGGCCATATATTTGTTCTTGATATTTAAACAATGAGTTAATCATGTGGAGGTTCCCTCTATTACCATCCACCCAACCATTTTGTATACCACTTATCTGTTTAGGGTCGCAGGGGGGCAGGAGCCGATTCCAGCTGAACTTGGACAACTTTCCAAATGGCTAGGACTTAGGATCGAATTATAGTCCTGCGACTGCAACCGCGGAAGGCCACGCAGTTGCATCGACGGACTCGTTTTGGTTTGAGGCCGAATTAAGGCCGATATATGCCTTTTGATTTATAGTTCTACGAGCCTTTTTGTTGTGAAAACAATTCACCGCCAGAACAGTAGTTGGCGCAATGGAAGTCGAGCTTAGAGAAGCCTACCTCATGAGGTATATAGAAGAAGTCCACGCTGGTTTATTTACGTCCTCCCGGCTCCTCACACACAGTGAGCGATGGCAACTAACAGAAAAAGGCTGTTTATGACGCAACAGTTTTTGCTGAAATAAAGTGACACCCAGCGGGTCATAATGCTTATGTTATCGTGTCTTAGCGCAGCTGTACCCGGTCTTGTTTCCAAACTGTGTTGCTAATTCAACAGCTGCAACAGCTTGAAGCTACACGGAGGCAGCTAGCTTCCCCCCAGCTTCCACACACAGTCAGCACGGACACCCGATACTAACTACTACCAAGTGTTTGCTTCTAACCTGACGGTGTTTGAGAAACAGTGTCATGACAGCCGTGGGATTAAAGTCAGCGGGTTTTTGCGCTGTTCCTATCGCAGTTAGCATGGTGGCTAGCCCGCTAGCCCCGTTATGAAAGTTCGTTATAACCGTATGTGACCGTACACACATGCCGTAAGTGCTCTAACCAGCCACCGTCAGCCGGCCAACGCCGCTGGCTTAACACACTTGTCACATTAATCATAGAGTCGTAGTTGTGATTTAGGTTTATTGTGATTCAGAGAATGGAACAGGAAGTTTGAGGTCCCGAAATGCTGGCGTTAGCGGACCAATCAGAGCCAAGGGCTATCCGTGGGCTCTCCGCCATGCCGACGTGTAGTTAAGGCCGATATATGCTTCTCCGAGTCCGTTACAGACTGACGGACGGACGGAGCGGACGGACACTTTTTGATTTATAGTTCTACGAGTCTTTTTGTTGTGAAAACAATTCACCGCCAGAACAGTAGTTGAAGCAACGGAAGTCGAGCTGAGAGAAGCCTACCTCATGAGGTATATAGAAGAAGTCCACGCTGGTTTATTTACGTCCCCCCGGCTCCTCACACACAGTGAACGATGGCAACTAACAGAAAAAGGATGTTGATGACGCGACAGTTTTTGCTGAAATAAAGTGACACCCAGCGGGTCAAAATGCTTATGTTATCATGTCTTAGCGCAGCGGTACCCCGGTCTTGTTTCCAAACTGCGTTGCTAATTCAACAGCTGCAACAGCTTGAAGCTACACAGAGGCAGCTAGCTTCCCCCCCCCAGCTTCCACACACAGTCAGCACGGACACCCGATACTAACTACTACCAAGTGTTTGCTTCTAACCTGACAGTGTTTGAAAAACAGTGTCATGACAGCCGTGGGATTAAAGTCAGTGGGTTTTTGCGCTGTTCCCACCGCAATTAGCATGGTGGCTAGCCCGCTAGCCCCGTAATGAAATTCGTTATAACCGTATTTGACCGTACACACATGCCGTAAGTGCTCTAACAAGCCACTGTCAGCCGGACAACGCCGCTTAACTAACTTGTCACATTAATCATAGTCGTAGTTGTGATTTTTGTTTATTGTGGTTTAGGGAATGGAACAGGAAGATTGAGGTCCCGAAATGCTGGCGTTAGCGGACCAATCACAGCCAAGGGCTATCCGTGGGCTCTCCGCCATGCCGACGTGTAGTTAGATAAATCAGAGCTGTCCGAAAAGCTCTCCGTGGAGCCCCGGAGAGGCCCGGAGAGGGTGTTCTACGGCAATGAAGGCGGTCCTATCTGTCCGTCAAAACGGAGAAGCATAAATTGGCCTTGAGAAAAATCAGAGCTGTCCGAAAAGCTCTCCGTGGAGCCCCGGAGAGCCCCGGAGAGGGCGTTCCACGGCAAAGAAGTCGGTCCTATCTGTCCGTGTCAGTCAAAACGAGAAGCATAAATTGGCCTTTATAGTCGGGTTGTACGCACGCACGCAGAAATCACGGAAGATTTAGAAGAACGAATATTGACCAAATAGAAGAGCACTTGGATCAAAAAGTATGACCACTTGTATAACCCGTCACTGACTGGCCGATTTGTCCGCCAGAAATAGGCTATGAGGAGCCGGAGTGGCGATCTAAATAAACAGTCAACGAAGAAGAAGACGTCTCTTCATTGTGTGTTTTGTCTTCGACAAACAACGTTACTCCGCCTAGTGTTCTGGCGGTGAATTGCGTTGCAACGCGCGCAACACGTTAGAGAAGCATAAACCAAAACGAGTCCGTCGATGCAACTGCGTGGCCTTCCACGGTTGCAGTCGCAGGACTATAATTCGGCCTTTAAATCATTTAACCTACTTGTATTTTCTGTGTAAATTTTTCCCTCTAACACCGCACACAGTCTGTCTAGCCCACAGGAGAGACTTGCTGCTCCTCACAATATGTGACACTGTCTATAGAGAGAAAAATATAAATATATGCTGCTCTCCCAAACCAAACACACATGTCACCTAGTTGCCAACATCCTGTCATTCTGTTCTTAACTAAACCGGTCAGGCTTTACGTCTCAGTGATTGAAAGCCTTTAATAGGAAAAATGACTTGCCTCCTACAAGAGCCCAGCCCTCTGTCACACTAAATTACCAATCCCATGCTTAGTCACACAACTCTCTCGCACACTCTGAGAGGTGTTCACGTTGCCACAAAGACACACTCTTCCAGGATGCATTATTTGCTGGGGCAACAACAGCAGCTTTTCTCGTCACTGTCAAGTGTTTGTGCTGCTGCAAACTAATTCAGCCCAGGCTTTGAAGCTGAAAGAGATTCATGGAAACAGGCAGCGAGGCACTCTCACTACTGAGGGAGGTGCGTCTCTTCTTTCACAGAAGTTCTTGTTTTACAGTTTTTCTCGATTGCTTAAGCACGATTTTCAAAACAGGGCCCGGTGTTTCAAAACACTACACCCAATCAGCACAACCAAACACCCAATCAGCAGAACACCTCAGATCATTTGCAAAATGAAACACTCTTGTAAAAACGATACACTAACTTTGCTAAATATCAACAAATATCAGACAATCACAACATTCTGTATCCAGTACAGGTTTCAATGAGGGGTACCTGAGCCTGGGGCCAGAGATCATAAAGCCTCCACTGCCATGCCAAGAAAAACTCTTTGATTGGGTTTAGAAATGGAGAGTATGGTGGAAGGTATAGTACTGTAAACTGTGGATGTTGTTGAAACCAGTTCTGGACCAGAGCAGAGTGGTGGAATGACACATTGTCACAGATGACAACGTATTGCATCTGGTGCATGAAGTTCACTGCTGTGACGATAATGTGCAATCGGCACAAAAATGTGACAATGTGAGGTGTGTTGTAAGGGCCCATATTGGCGTGACAGAGGAGGACCCCATTCTGTGTAGTGGCAGCGCAAAGGATGATGTTACCCCCTCGTTGCCCTGGAACATTGATTATAGCCCCGTGGCCAATGATATTTCTGCCTCTCCTTGAACCCTGCCTCATCTATGTATATGAATTTATACAGGATTTCCTCAGCATCCATCTGTAAAACTCTCAGAAACACAGTGAAAGAAAAGATTGTGAAGTTCAGCATAGGTCTGGAATACAGTAAATTTACCTTATAAAGGTTACATGTGCAGTATGCAACATCACACACAACATCATTACTAATGCCGCAGCCTTCTCCTCCTCCGTGGATTCCCCCTCTCACCCTCACTCTTCTTCTTTTTTTTAGCACAAGTTCCATTTTGGTTGAAAACAGTTGAATGCTGCTGCATTTGTATAGTGCTTAAACCTGATTGGTGCGTCTAAAATTAAGCAATCATGTGTTTATAGACCTGATGGCTGTGTTGAACCAATTGGCCCATAGGGGTCGTCATTTGACAGTCAGTGCTTAGGAATTGCAAGGAAGTGACATCTTGATATACTTCTGTATGTAATGTATACAAGTGTGTTTAATGTTTTGCAGATCACTGTGTGTATTGTTTTGCAAAAAGTGTGAAGCTGACATTGTGCTTATTTTGGTGCAGAACTGGGTCCATGTTTTGCTCCTTGAGTGTCTGGTTTTGATAATTGTGTAATACTTTTGATTTTAGTGTTTATGCAATCGAAAAAAAATGTAAATGACACTGTTTCAGTCATTCGCTTCCCAGGCCTAATCAGCCACAGAGGAGCGGTGTGAGCCTCCAGATTCTGACAGGTCAGTTTCCTAACAAGAATCAAATTGATTTTGTCAAGCATCGTGTGATTCAGTCGCCACGCATGGTTCCAAGGCTGTCCAAGTTCTACACAAATGTCACAAATGTTGAAGTTTGGGCATTTCTCATGTTATGGACTGCTTAAACTTGCTAGCTAACTCTCTCATCCCAAGTGATTTTGGGAACACAGATAGGGAAAAACGAAAATTGCTTATTAGGGCATGAATCTAACTCAGTTTGCTTGCTTCAAACAGAGTCACTATCGGCTGCAGAGCCACTGTAGCTTTACTCTTGTGCTCTGTGTGTGTGTGTGTGTGTGTGTGTGTGTGTTTGTAGGTATGTGTTTGTGTGTGTGTGTTTGTTTGAGAGTGAGCAGGGCTGAAGCAATGCACCTCTACTTTGATCTGTTGCCAGCATTGCCACAACACTGCAGCGTGATACACACCCCAGTCCGCCTCAAAGTTATCACAGTTTTCCAGGCTCAAACATGACAAAGGCAGACACCTCACAGCACGAATCAGAGGGTTGAAGACAACATGTGACAGGAAAAGACAGGATGTTTAGGACTCAGATCACAGTCAATCATGAAAAAGATTGAGTTGGAATTTCAACACGGACAGAACTGGTCAGAAGAGCTGTTTGTATACGTTAGTCATTTAATCTGAAGTCAGGCTGAAACACTGTTATACTGTTTTCGTACGATCATTCACCCCATCCTGACAGATGGAGCACTGAGTGGAGAGGATTCCACACCAACACGTCGCTCTTACCCAGAGTGGAGGCTGGTGCTAAGGATTCTGTAACATCGCCCACACCCAGGAGGACTGAGGCTTGTCGTGTTTTCTTTTTCTTTATTCTTTTCCTACATATATATATATATAATAATATATTAGTACTGTCAAACGATTAAAATATTTAATCATGATTAATTGCATTTATGTCATAGTTAACTCAAAATTAATCACAATTAATCGCAAATTTTTATCTATTCAAAATGTCCTTTTTTTTCCATAATTTTTTTTTCATTTTAATGCTCTTATCAACATGGAAAAGTGGATTCGCTTGCTTTATGCAAATCTTTTATTTTATTGAAAAACAACATTGCCAAACAGGGCGGTACAAAATAAAATTATAAAGTGCACATTTCACGTAAACAAGGACCCAGCCTATAGTGCAGTTAAACCATGGCTTAATATTGTCTTTTCTTCAAGTTTGCTGTGAACATAGCAGTCAGCCAGCTACTCAAACAGACAAGCAACAAAATAACAAGCAAGCCGACACTTAAGGTAGGCCGTAAGTGTCGGCCTACCTTGAAATAAATTAAACACAGAACTTTGTAGGGCTATTTAGTACCCTATTTTGAAATAAATAAAAAAACATATAGCTGCAGTCTAATAGCTTAAAAATATATATTTTAGTTGGTGTAATATTAAAACAAAAAGCGAGAGCAGGTCAGACTGGAGGCGAACACAGATACTGAAGCTCGGTTGAAACCAACTGCAGCTTCTGCTCTGATCAAGAAGCTGATGGGGCTGATCTCTGAGCAGCTGGGACCAGAGAAACTCTGTCTTTTCACTGTTTCCATAGTTAAGAAGCAGTCAGTCACTGAGGGGCTGCTTCACGTAAACGAGCTCTGATATCACTGAGTCTCTCTGAGTGAGTGAGCGGGGGGCGGAGCCCCCGGACGGGTGCGCTATCTGGGAGCACAAACACACACACACACACGCACACACACACACACACACACGCACACGCACACGCACACACACACACACAGGAAGGAAGCAGGAAGGTAGGATTAACAAAATACATGTTAATTGTAATGTTCAAACAACAGCAACACTTTCTGTGTACCTCTCTGAATCACTCAATAAATATGTGAATCAGCCTCACACAATTTAAAAGATCTTATATGAATTCTAAAAGAAAGATGGACAAAAATTTTCCCATACAATTTTTTCATTATAAATTACTGATTATTACTGGCATTTGACTCAAAATACTAAAACGGTTTCACTCTACACTTCAACAAGAAATTGCTCAGACAATTCTGGTTGATTAAACTTCTATTATATTTTGAAAATATGGTTACCGAGTAAATATGTCATTTAGTGTTTTAAGAGACAGTTTCACTACTTTTCTGTTTCATGCTGCACTTGGTCCAACTGAAGCAAACTGCAGACATGAAAGAGTTCTAAGATCTACACTTGCAATGCCTTTTTTTTGTTTGTTTGTTTGCTTTGTGCTTAGATATGATATTCCTACCTTAAATTGTGTTGATGCAATAAGCACAACAAACCCACAGTAATAAATAAACAATGTACAATGGGTAAGAAGATGTCCCATAATGTTCCTAAATAAAACCCATAGTTTTTAAATTTTTTCAGAAGGTACATTTGATCAATATGTAACATCCTACAAATACTTTTTTCAACTGCAAATGAAACCAGGGTCTAAGATCTTTATGATATTTTAGAATCATTGTAGAGTCTTTACAGCTCTTTTGTAGTGTGCCAGCATATGTGGTTCACAACAGCACCATCATGAGAACAGCCATTTTCCTGTTCACAGTTAAAACTGCCGAAAAGCTTTGCCAGTGGGAATCATTACAGAACTTAGTCTTTGAGTACTGATATGAGCCCAATTATTTTTGCAGTTGCAACAAAAAAGAAAGTGGAGAGGTAGAGCAGTGACTTAAACATCAAGCAGCCAAAAAATGCCTGTCACTCACGAGCTGCTCAGTGATAAATTCTTGATATATTTCTACTAATTCCAGCAATCTCTGTCTGTCTGGGACTTGTATACCTTGACATTCCGTCATTTTATCGGCTTCACACTTAACATGTGTATGTCAAGTTGTATGTGTATTTACAAATCACACTGTTTGTGTGAGAGTCGAGCTGAATGCGCACAGCCATGAAGAAAGATATTGATCATTACGTTGGTGTGTACGCGAGTTAGCAAAAAAAAGAGAGAGAAAAGTGAGCAGCGGAGAGTGTGTGTGTGTGTATGTGCGTGTGTGTGTACATTTCCACTGTATTATTAAACGTTGAATGAACAGATGAACAGCACCTTCAGTCAGTGGGGGTGGGGCAGCAGCGTGCTAACAGGCTGACATGAAGTCTGCAGACTGAGTTGAAAATGTCTTCTTCTTGGTCCTCAAATAATCAGCACAGGACAACAGTTGGTAGCTTATAGGCCGAAAGTCCTACCACATCCTTTTAGTATTTTTATATATTGCAATAGACACTGAGACACAGATATTCATGAGTGTCGTGAGTGCTGATCTCTGTCATGGCAATGTTCATAGAACCTTACTCTCTAGCTATTTGTAGACAAAATAAAAGCAATACCTTTGTTTTTTTTCACTGCTGATATACACAGCTTCTATTTTGAAAAGTTGTGAATTTGGGTCTGAAGACAGACCTATGAAATAAGCAAGAAGCGATGTATCAAAAAATACCAGTTCAGTAGATCATTAAAACTTATTAATGAACGAAAAGAAATATCGCAAATTCAATTTATGGTTTTGAAAAATATAGCATTGCAATAAAAGAGAATGCGGTTAATCATCGACAATCGACAGGTTCGTGCAGATAAACCAGGTTGGATGAATGCAAAATGTTCTAACATTTCAGCCCTCAGCACCATAAACTATATTCAAAGCTCGGCACGAAACATCCAGCAGGCATACAATATAAAGTTACCGTAAATCACAGGCCTGTTTGAGGAGGACTCACTCAAGTAGGTCCAGAGCATTAGATCAGGCAGTGCACTTGAAAAGAAAAGGTCCCAGGTCCCAAATATCAATGCTCTATGTCAATGATTGATTTAACTGATTGATTCCACCTAAAGTTCTAGCACGAGAGGTTGGAGTTATATGTTTGTTTTTTTGGAATAATGTGAGGCATGGTATCGATTAATTTATAATGGGGTATAAATGATAACAAAGGAAGATGGAGGAAAACATTGAAGAGGCTGATTGTGCACAGATGAATAGATAGAAATATCATAAGGACATATCTAAGGTTTTATTTTAGAATATATTTTCAAGGAATTTTCAATGGTGAAATTTCTTATCTAAATATGTGACAATGAAGTTAATGTACAAGTTACAAGCACAAATTTGACCTTGTCACCTGAGCTGACTAGCAAATCAGTCCATGACAATCCAGACAGATGAAGACAAACTGTCAAATCAGAAAGAGAGAAGAAGCACATCTACACTTCCTTTGATTGGCAAATTCTTTCCAGCCTTTACCAACTGCTAACCTTAGCCTATGATGCTACAAACTTTACATGAGGAGTTTGATTATGAACAACATGGGCCTCAATTGAATTATATCCAAATTGTTATTTAAAATATTTTAAATGTTTAATATGTGTTTTGAGTAGTCAGACCGTTTCCCATTTAAAAGTCCACTTACAAAACATGGACTCTTGCTCACTACTTCTGTCGGCATTGGCACTGGTGCACATTTTAATGACAGACTTCATTTTTAGGAATACTGCACTGGAGTGTGACATCACAGTCTACACACATATGTTTGTGGCATACATGCAGACTTACCCTCTTTCTACTGACTGGGAAGGAATCACATGACACCTAGTTCATGAAAGGGTGTCAAACAGTCATTTGTGATTCTTTGGTGTCCAACTAATGTCTAGCTATCTCTTGGCAAATCAATGATCACCTAATCGATCCATCTCAACAGACAATATAGTTAAGTAGTATGTGTGGTCTGAATATTAGTTTTCACAAATTCTGTCCACAATAAACGGCTCACTTATGAAAACTTGAGAACGATTTGTGTGACGATTAACATGGAGGCAGTGCTTTTGAAGAGAAAAAGTCTTTACTAATAGAACTGGTGCACTTTTTAACTTGAAACTAACTGATGTGTTTTCCCGAGGGGCTGGCCTCACGTCTCTGTGAATGTTCGTGTTACGTTAACTCTTTTACATAATGTCACTGACAGATGGGGCTGTGCATGAACATCCCAAATCTAAAGTTCAATAAGCAAAGCCTTAAAATGCATAAAGGTAAATAGCACACAGCTGATGTTGAGTGTGTGAGTGCACCACGACCCTCGGCTGTGTTCTAAATTTAAATCTTTCTGAAATAGCGCAGCCCTGTGAGTCATTATGCAAAACAACGTCAGGCCTGAGTGAGAGGGGAGTAGAGATGCGACATGGCCGGGCTCACATGATCTGCGCTGCTCTCCAGCAGAAGTAAAATCTGGCAACAAGCGTGCGCAAGAGTACATAGTGATTTGCATGAATGCACACATTCGGACACACAAACACAGAAACACACAAAGGTCAAGCATGCAGATGAGACGTGGCACGTGTGAATACTGGCCCACTAGGCAATTTTGGACCACACACATATTTTGTCTTATTATTCTTGATTAACCTTTAATCAAATCTTCTAGAATATGTGACCCATATATTCACTGCACACATACAGTGCCTTGCATAAGTATTCACCCCCTTTGGACTTTTCTACATTTTGTCATGGTATAACCACAGATTAAAATTTATTTCATCGTGAGTTTATGTAATGGACCAACACAAAATAGTGCATCATTTGGAAGTGGGGGGAAATATTACATGGATTTCACAATTATTTACAAATAAAAATCTGAAAAGTGTTGAGTGCATATGTATTCACCCCCTTTACTGTGAAACCCCTAACAAAGATCTGGTGCGACCAATTGCATTCACAAGTCACATTTGCAAGTCACATAATTAGTAAATAGGGTCCACCTGTCTGCAATTTAATCTCAGTATAAATACACCTGTTCCGTGACAGACTCAGAGTTTGTTGGAGATCATTACTGGACAAACAGCATCATGAAGACCAAGGAGCTCACCAAACAGGTCAGGGATAAAGTTGTGGAGAAATATGAAGCAGGGTTAGGTTATTAAAAAATATCCAGAGCTTTGAACATCTCTCTGAGCACCATAAAATCCATCATAAGAAAATGGAAAGAATATGGCACAACCGCAAACCTACCAAGAGGAGGCCGTCCACCCAAACTGAAGAGTCGGACAAGGAGAAAATTAATCAGAAAAGCAACCAGGAGGCCCATGGTTACTCTGGAGGAGTTGCAGAGATCCACAGCTGAGGTGGGAGAATCTGTCCACATGACAACTATTAGTCGTCTACTCCACAAATCTGGCCTTTATGGAAGAGTGGCAAGAAGAAAGCCATTGTTGAAAGGGATCCATAAAAAATCCCGTTTGGAGTTTGCCAGAAGCCATGTGGGAGACACAGCAAACATGTGGAAGAAGGTGCTCTGGTCAGATGAGACCAAAATTGAACTTTTTGGCCTCAATGCAAAACGCTATGTGTGGCGAAAACCCAACACTGCCCATCACCCTGAGCACACCATCCCAACAGTGAAACATGGTGGTGGTAGCATCATGCTGTGGGGATGCTTCTCTTCAGCAGGTACAGGGAAACTGGTCAGAATAGAGGGAAAGATGGATGGAGCCAAATACAGGGAAATCCTTGAAAAAAATCTGATGCAGTCTGCAAAAGACTTGAGACTGGGGCAGAGGTTCATCTTCCAGCAGGACAATGACCCTAAACATACAGCCAGAGCAGTTTGGATTAAAGAATGTTAATGTCTTAAAATGGCCCAGTCAAAGCCCAGACCTCAATCCAATAGAGAATCTATGGCAAGACTTGAAGATTGCGGTTCACAGACGGTCTCCATCCAATCTGACTGAGCTTCATCTTTTTTGCCAAGAAGAATGGACAAACCTTTGCATCTCTAGATGTGCAAAGCTGGTAGAGACATACCCCAAAAGACTTGCAGCTGTAATTGCAGCGAAAGGGGGTTCTACAAAGTATTGACACAGGGGGGTGAATACTTATGCACCCAACAGATGTCAACTTTTTTGTTCTCATTATTGTTTGTCACAATAAAATTTATTTTGCACCTCCAAAGTAGTATGCATGTTTTGTTGATCAAACGGGAAAAAGTTTATTTAAGTCTATTTGAATTCCAGTTAGTAACAGTACATAATGGGAAAAAGTCCAAGGGGGGTGAATACTTATGCAAGGCCCTGTATGTCATGACAGTAAACTCAGAAACGCAATCTTTCGCCTTGAGATGGTCAGTGATGTCATGTGTTACACACATCTGTTCTTTCTCCCATCTGCTTCCCCATCTGTTTGGATGTGATGTTTCATCCTCGTATTTGTAAATTATGTCACTCTGCAACGCATCCGTTTCAAGTATTTATCCATTCTTCATCGTTGTGTTTGTAATGGAGAAGTACAAGATGTAATATATTATCTATGTTCAAATACTGTCCAGGAACACAGCAAACTTCACACAGCCTAAGGCACTGATTATTAATAATTAATAATTAATTAAGAGGAATGATGTGCAATAACTACATTCAGAAATCATTGCTTAAAAAGATGCATGCAAAGTCACACACTGGATCTACAGAGGCTATGATATGAAGCTGCCTTAAAGTCAGTTCTCATCTAAACAATACACACTTAGAGGAAGGTTTTCAGGTACACACCCTACAATTTATACATATTACAATTAATCGGTAAATGGTTTGATACAATTTCTTATGAACCACTCAAAGTCACATTAACTCAAACATTCACTTCAATACACTGTGTTTGTTTTATGTTTACAGTCATGTTCATGCTGTATACTCACATGGGGTCAGTTGAACGTTTCTGGGATAATTTTGCTTGGTGGCTGGTAGAAAGTCAGAAACTGATTCAAACATTTGCTTTCTGACATTCAGATCTGACATTCAGATCTGACAAATTTCTGGATGAATTCAGTGCATGTCTGAAAGCGGCTTCAGTTTATTCTTAATCCAGTGCCTCATTTAACGTCAATCGTCCAATAACTTTGAGTGTGGGTTCAGATGTCATATGACTTTGGGAGAAGAGAATAGTTTTCATTACAGAAAAACCCTAGCTTTCCCTTAGTCGGATCCAGTATCTGTGCAGGACTGCTAACCTGGAAACTGCAAGTCAGCACTATGTGTAGTTATTTATGATAATAGTCAGTGTTTCTATACGTTTAACATATATAGCGAAGTTGGCTAAGGGAGCTGGGCCTGGCAGATCAGTTGGTAAACAAGGTGGATTCAGCACCTCCATTTCATCTGGAAGAGATACTCAGGAGACATACTGAAGAGTTTAAGGAAGGGCTGGGACAACTTAAAAATGTTAAAGCAAAGATTAATGTAGACAGGGAGGCTCAGCCAAGATTCTGCAAACCACGGCCGGTGCCATATGCTGTAAAGCCACTAGTAGAGAGAGAGCTACAGAGGCTGCAAGATGACAAGATCATAGAGCCAGTGCAGTATGCAGAGTGGGCAGCGCCCATTGTCCCAGTCAGGAAGCCGGACGGGTCAATTCGAATATGTGGGGATTATAAACTCACAGTAAATCGAGCATCGTGGCTGGATCAGTATCCAATTCCTAGGGTGGAGGACCTGTTTGCACAGCTGAATGGGGGACAACACTTCACCAAATTAGACATGAGTCATGCCTATCAGCAGGTGGTCCTGGAGGAAGAATCTAGGAAGTATGTCACTGTCAACACACACAAAGGCCTGTTTACCTACACCCGCTTACCATTTGGGGTAGCGTCAAGTCCTGGGATTTTCCAAAGAACCATGGAGGGCATCCTGGGTGGCCATCTACTTAGATGACATTCTGATCTCAGGACCCAATGACCAAAAACACCTGGAACACCTAGAGGAAGTACTCCGTAGACTGGAGAACAGCGGCCTTAGGCTAAAAAGAAGCAAGTGTGAGTTCATGGAGAAAGAGGTGGCGTTTCTTGGACATAAAATAAATGCCAGCGGGTTGCGTCCGCTGACAGACAAGATGAAGGCTGTCGCTGGAGCCCCTCAACCACAAAATGTCAGTGAGTTGAAAGCTTACCTGGGGTTCTTAAATTATTACCACAGATTCCTACCAAAACTCTCCACGCTGCTGGCCCCGCTACACACACTGTTAAAGAAAGAGGAAAAATGGTCATGGGGTTCAAGGCAGCAGAAGGCATTTGAGGAGTCAAAAGAGCTGCTGCAATCCTGTAGGGTGTTAGTGCATTATGATGGAAACAAACCTCTCATCTTGGCATGTGATGCCTCGCCCTATGGGGTGGGGGCAGTACTTTCCCATCTAATGGTGGATGGCTCGGACAGACCGATAGGATTTGTGTCAAGGACCCTCAATAAAAAAAAACTACTCCCACCTAGACAAGGAGGGGCTGGCAGTGGTTTTTGGGGTAAAGAAATTTCATAAATATCTGTACGGGAGACAATTCACTATTGTGACAGATCATAAGCCACGAATCTCACTATTCAGTGAAATGAGAGCAATACCGCAGATGGCATCGCCCCGGATACAGAGATGGGCAGTCACACTGGCAGCGTATGAGTACACCATTGTCTACAAGGTAGGCCGAGACCACACAAACGCGGACGCTCTGAGCAGACTGCCACTGGAAGGGAAAGAGGAGAACATTTCTGAGGGAGAAGAGAGAGTAATGCTGTATGAAGATGTCAAAACACCTCCAGTTAAGGCACAGCAGATAAAGCAATGGACTGGCAAAGCTCCGGTGTTGGCTAAAGTGCGAGAATACATCCTGCGAGGGTGGCCAAGGGAAGTGGAAAATAAGGCATTCACACCATACACCCGGCGTCAGGATGAGCTCAGCACACAAGAAGGATGTTTACTGTGGGGAGGACGAGTGGTTGTCCCTCCACCGGGACGAAATGCTTTGTTGAGACAGCTTCACCAAGACCACCCAGGCATCACTAGGATGAAGGGGTTGGCACGCAGCTAAATGTGGTGAATCAGAAAATGTTTCTGATTCAGGTGGACGCATACTCAAAGTGGATTGAAGCGCATGCGGTGAGTAGGTCCACATCTGCTTTCACGATTGAGTGCCTGAGACAGAGTTTTTGTCAACACGGCATACCTGAGGTGATGGTGTCGGATAATGGTAGTTGTTTCACCAGTGAAGAGTTCCAAGAATTCATAGAAAAGAATGGGATACGTCACATCACTACGGCACCATATCACCCCTCTTCTAATGGCTTAGCGGAGAGGGCAATGCAAACCTTTAAGTCACTTGTTGAGAAGATCACAGGAGATTCAATTGAAACCAAAATCGCACGAGCACTGTTCAGCTACCGTATAACTCCTCAATCCACCACGGGGAAATCCCCAGCTGAGTTATTGGGCGGTAGGAAGTTGAGGTCAACACTAGACTTAATACACCCAGATTTCCAAGGCAGAGTGCGCGGGAAGCAGGAGAGACAAAAGTATTACCACGACAGGCATGCCAGAGCAAGGATGCTTGAGGAAGGAGACTTAATCTTCACCCGTAACTACAGCTCAGGACCAACATGGATACCTGGGGCCGTAACAGAAAAGACTGGTCCCGTATCCTGCAATGTCACACTCGGGAACGGACAAGTGGTGAGACGACACATTGACCAAGTCCGTGGCAGAAGTTCCCCATCGCCAAGGAAACCTGAGGCCTTACCTGAGGCTTCACTAGTGGAACCACCAATCGGACCTGAGACATCTTTCTGCGCTGATGATGACGGCACGGCAGCAGAAACAGCCGTTGAACTGACAGAGCCATTTCCGGCAGAGGAACAACCAGCAGTGAGAAGGTCTCAGCGAGCTAGAAAGGCTCCTGATTACTTCTCGGCAAGCTGAAAAAAAAAAGACTCTGAATGATTGGAATGGCTATAGTTAGTTTAGTAGTGAGTTCCACATCCACAGTACAAGAATGCGTCCTGGAATCTCACTGGGATGAGGTAGTCCACCCGAATCCCTAGCTTAAAGATGTTCTTGCAGGTTGTATATATGGGAATAGAGATATAGTTATATATAGTTAAAAAAAAAAAAAAACTAACCCTAACCCTGAAAATGGGTGTTAGCTTCTACTAGTTTTTCTCTGAGGGGAGGGAATGTTGTAAGTTCAGAGAAAAGCCTACCTGCACTAATCCCCTAGGGGGAGGTAACGCTGGGGTGAAGGTATAAGACACAGGGTTAGAGAGACAATACCAGAGAAGAAGTGAGGCCCGTGGCTATGCTATGTCGGTGTGCAGTGAATAATAAACAAACGTTTAAGCAAACCATCGTGTGGTCGTGAGGATATCACAATTTACACTAGATTAGAGCATATTCACAAGAGCCCTGCTAGTATAGTCCCACTCACACTCACACTGCAATTTAACATTCCGGGCCAGAGCAAAGTTGTGGAATGGAAACACTCTGGAATCGTTGGTTGAGAGTGGTGATGCCATGTTGTGGTCCACTTCTCGAATAAAGACATCTGTTATGATTATGTACTCGTCATAGTGGAAACACTGGCGATAGTGATTTATATGGTGAAAAACAGTTTCAATCAGGCCTCCCATGTGCTATTTTGTAATGAACTGAGCCTTTAATCTTGAGCTCAGTAAAGCCTGACCTTGAAGTTTTTACTCTTTTTTTAATCTTGTTTAAGCAGCGGTAGCATTACACTGACTGCGACAAAGCTGACATTGAAATTCACCATACACACAGAGGCAGAGGGATGCTCTTTGTTGCCAAATTAATTTCAAACCAAAATGGTGGACTCATCAAAGTAAGTGATTAAATTGTGAAGATATTGTTAACATACACTTTTACTCAGAATGTTAAAAACAAACAGTAAGGTAAATAAATACAATTTTAAGAAAAATTGCTTGGTGTGTGCTAGTTTCATCTCTATTGCTGGACTGTTTGGTTGGTTTATCTATCTGTCAGTCTGAGCCAACTGTGGTAATTGCCCCAAGTTAAGAAAGAAAACAATAGTGTGTGGGGTCAACAACAATAAGAGTGGAGACAACGATTAATGCAGAGAAGAGAGAAACAAAGAGCCAAAGATGGTGTCACTAGACGAGAGGACGCCTTTGCTGACTGGAGAGGACCCTGTTCTGGCAAATTTTGCCGGGGACTTCATAGTTGGTGACTGGTTTATCGTCATCGTTGATTCATACTTCTTCTCCAGGACCAGGACTATTGCAGAATAAGATTCAAACATGCCAAAGCAACACACAGATCTGCATTATTTTTGTTTCGGTGTTAGCCCACGTTTGTGTTGATACTAAACTAAACATTTGTTTTGAGTTTGCTATTGTAGAAAGAAATGTTAAGGGAGTGAGAATTAAGGTTATTACTTGCTTTGCTAATTTTGGTAATGGTCATTTAGTTTATTCTTTTTTCCTAAAAGATTGTTTTCTATATATAAGGGGGCTAATTTGAGTTTTTAGATTTTTGCTGTTTTCAACATTGAAACTAATTAAACTGATACAGCATTTTATGCATAAATGTTGTGCGAGGTCAGTGAGAGAGGTTAGGGACTAGACACAGGAGTCGTAATTAAACATATACTGCACTGATTCATAACGCTAGTTAGACTAAAAGAGGCTCAAGCCTTTTGGAAGAAATCTTTGCGGAAATATTCTCTACCTCACTCCCTGGATTGTCTCTGACTTTTAATTATATATCCCTGCTAGAAAGTTGAGCGTCTACATAGATGCATCCATACTTGGCTCAAAGGCTTTTAAATTTATTCAAAGGGTTTCAAAGACATTTAAATGAATGTAAAAACCATGTTTTCTGTCTCTTCATCACATCTCAACCAAATTCTGAGCCTATCGGACATTTTAGAAAGATGTAAGTGCAGGCCTACTTCAAGTTTTTAAAATCCTCATTTTCTGCATCTTACACTTTTTCAGGTTTAAGGGATCAGCCCTGAATAAACAAACATTAGGTTTACAATGAATCCCTTAGGTTGCCTCATTCCATCAGTCTTCTGCTGTACAGGGGGAGCAGGCAGGTTCAATATATATTTGCCCGCAGTTCAAGCCCTGCAGAGTCCTGTAGTCCTGTTACTGTAATGCTGTACGATCCTCTGGCTCCAAGACCTTTGCAATAATGCTCTCTGATCCCACACACACACAAATCCCTCCGCACATAAGTCAAATTAACTCAGGAAGCCTGGCCCCAAGGCTCTGAGAGAAGCATGCAAGTATCAGCCTCAGAAAGGAGCTTGGCAACACAAGGAGAACCGATTGCTCAACATAGCGCAGCAGAGTAGCTGCTGTATTAATTCATCTGCTTACTGTGCCAACAAGCCTGCCAGAAGTAGTTATCAATAGCCATGGATCAAACACACCATAAAACACACAGGCAGACATACTGTATGTAATTGGATTTCCGGATTGTTTATGTTAAATAGCGCTATGTAATTTGGCATAACCACTGTTGCTAATGCTGCTGTAGAGAGGCACTGACAGCTCACCACAGACCCATTAGCTGAAGTTCGTAAAGAGAGGCAAATCCTGCATCTCTTATGCAGTTTGCTTCAGTGAGCTGGGAGCTTTGATTTGAGACAGGAGCACTTCTCTGCATCACCTCCCCAAACATTAAAAAGACAACTGGCTGCATGTCTAAAATAGAGATTTGCAGAACAAATTCCTGGTGCCTCGGATGCGGTATGACATCAGCGCCTAGTGCAAAAATACTTTTATAGGAAATTTTATGAGTATGGTTCACTCCATCATTCTTGACATTTTACTCACCAACATAATTGCTCAGTTTAGCACCATCACAACGACAACATTCAATATTTCATGAAACATGAGCAGACAGGTTATATACAAACCATTGAACCTTTGGCACCAATAATGAAGCTAATGATTCCCCATTGCACAGTAAGATTGCATGTGTCTTGCTGTGACGGTAACCTGAGGGTTTAAGATACAAACCATGTAACCTGTTATTAGTCAGGTTGCACCTTTCCTCTTTTACATAACTTCCCTTTGCTTGAGCATAAACAGGTCCAAAGAGAAAGAAGCAGGTAAGAGACAGAAGCCGCATACATACATACAGTATGTGTCCTGAATAACCCGGGATTAAGTTAAAACAATCATTGGAGCCCAGCCACCTTCAGGAAGAAACTCACTTTGGCCTCATCAATCTCATTCTTTCACTAACTATACACTTACATCGACCACATGGATGAACTGAAATGTAAAGTGAAATAATAAGGATGGCAATTCCACAACAAATAAAATGTCTCACTCTACTCTATGTGACTCTGACTATCCTTTTCTTTAATTATTGTTTTCCAGCAGCAGGAAAGGTGGGATTATGAATTTCCTTTAAGGATGGTCAATAAAGGTAATTTACTGTGGTTATCTATCACTGTTGAAGAAATAAAGATACAAATAAAACAGGTTAAGGTGTCTATCTTCCTTCCTTCTGCTTTGCAGGAAAAACTGGAAGACTCTTTAAAACTGACATCAATTACCGCTGAGACGTAAGCCTTATTCAGATGTAACAGTGTGCCAGTGTTTAATACATGATAGCCAATTCCAGTCTCTTAGGGATGTAAGGAGCTTTAGTCTGGAATGAGAGGCCTGCGAACGTTAACGAGTAGTGGGAATGACATGCTGGATGTGTAAATGTGAGGGTAAGGCAAGGCCACCAAGTGGATTACCCCTTAGGGATCTAGGTAATAATCCTCTTCCACAGCTTTATCTGCTGCGCTCACTTCAGGATAAGAGAGGAAGAGGAGAAGCTGATATTGTCGTATAGGGTCTGACACACTGAGAGGCTGTGTGTGTTTATTATGCTGTTGTACCTGCTGGACAATCACCAAGCACACAAATGTGCCTGCATTGTGCATACGTAAATGTTTGTGTAAAAACCGCTATGGTTTCTCTTATATTGACAGGTGTAGACAGGCACGTGCACAGACATTTTGGGGGGCAGGTGTTCAAACCCCCCAAAAAAGGGCACCCATCGCCAAAATTATTTATGAATTTAAAATAATAATAAATAAATAAAGTAGGATATTTTCAACTTATATATTTATTTTTGTTAACAAACTAACTCAAATTGTGCGCTTGTGAGCGACGCGGAGCCTGTTGGGTCGAAATTCTTACAAGAACTCAAATAAATGCCCCGTCAGATATCAAAACACATTAGGGGGGAATTGATGACAGAGAGTAATTTTTATTCTTAAATATTGATGAATGAAGAAAAAATTGGGCTCCTGCAGAAGGGCACTTACTCATCCAGGGCAAAAGGGCAAGTGCTTGAGCACCACTAGGGGTATATCTGTGCACGTGCCTGGGTGTAGATCATATACTGTATATAAAGATGTACACTAGGAAGTGAAGTCAAGGGGTCTCACTCGCCCCTGGTGGCTACCTGTGGTATCGGACATAAACCCTGCCCCTTCCGTGTCTTTGGATGGTTAATGGACCAAACGAAGAAGTAAACATACACGTCAGATGAATTTTCCCCAAAGATGTTTTATGTCATTTTCGTTAGATTTGATTATACTAATGTATGTTCAAATGTTACATTTATCAGGCAGATTTGGGTTTTATTTGTAATTTGATGCTCTAAAACGGTGTGAAGTGTCATGATTGACACCTGAGACTGACACAACTTAGTGCACGTATCAGACGCCCATTGCTAGCAAAGCTCCATCCCTGATGACTACTGAGCAGAATCTGGCTTCAAAAGATGTCTTCGGCACAAGATGGCAGTGTATGTATCTGGAATAATTTAGCTTAATTCTAGATCTTAGGAAGAATATGCTTGCTAAGTAAAATAATGGACATTTATGGACTTTTTAAACTATTGCCATAGAAAATAAAATAGCAGCAACATGAACATCACCATCATATTCATTTTTTGTTTAAAGTATTATTCAGCGGAACACCTTAATATTGCTTATCTGAATTTGATGAATAGCAGTTCACTTGAAAAGGTGTGGGTTCAAGAGACTGAATGATTAACATAACGGATTACACTAAATTGCATTATAAGGATTCCCGTGTTTCCCAATTAGTGAGCAGATTTAATTCACAAAAATGTCAACCCAATTAAAAAGCAATGCTAAAAGTCAGCATTTTGGAAAACAGCGGATAACCTCATCACATTTTAACAATGTCAGTGACATAAGCTGTGCCACTATATAACTGAACTATGACAGTGATAGAGAAAAAATAAGACAAAATGTGTTGTGAAAGCAAACTGGTCTGTGACTTATATGGGAGGTGGTCAGGAAAATGTGAGGAAAATAATTCTAAATAAGAGACAAGATGTGCAAGCAAATAAAGAACACGTTTTTTATTAAAACTAAGAGCAGTTCAGTTGCAGTAATGCAAAAAATCCGGAACACAGTAAATAAAGTGTGAAATAATGAGAAGTTAAGGTAATATATGGTAGCAAAGTGAATAAATTATCCAAAAAGGATTTAAGGCCTTAGAAATAACCCCCCTTCACAATAGAACACAATTATCTGCTGCCTTTCAGGAAATGATGCATATCTGCTTACTGGTCTGATCAGCAACACGGTCAGCCTCCATGATAACTAAGCAAGTAAGGTCATGAATAACCTGCAAGACCGGGGAGGAAAACCAGTCTGAGAAACATTGGAAATTGTTCTCATCCCACGTAGGTGGTTGAGTGTTTCTTCTGTGTGTGTAGACATTCACAAAAATGCTTCAGTTAAACTCAACTATGTGTCCAAAAACAGTGAAAACAAAACAGATGCAGTTTGCAGTAATCATAAACAATACAGCATCCTGAGACTTACCGAGAAAGCGGAAGGTCCTGCGCACTAGTGGGTTGAGGTAACAGCAGTCCCCTGTGGCTACCGTCTTCTCTGAGCGATCAAACTCTTTGGATGTGTACTGGACCAGGAACAGCACTGTCTCTGTTATTGTGATCTGGTAGGAACAAGGGCCAGAGACACAGGGGAAGAATTCAGATGGGCTTTGTTTCTCACACTCTGTAACACAGCTTAGAGCTTGAGTGACTTGTTTTGTCAGCAGACTGTAACAGAACTGACGATAATTAAATTTGTGTGCTTTATTAAATTAATATGTGAGTAAGATTTATTCTTGTGTCATTCATGACAATTTTAACCTAATTTTCTTTTAGCTGCAACACTGCTGGTAGCACAGGTAGAAATAATTTTAAATGACATAAAAGCATAATACAAATTGATAAGTGGTCTTACTTAACATCTCAATTAAAAAAGTACACGGTTTAGCACTTCAATAATACCTTGTTGAGCACAATGGAATGGCTTTGACATCGCTCTTAGCCACCAAGGAAAACAATTATATGAAGAAGACAAGAGAGGTCACAAGAGCTGAGGAGCTGCAACTGTCCAATAATGAAGGTCACTGATGATAACAGATCCTCAGGGAAGGCCAAAGGGATTCTCCATTTTCTGACCCCTCTTGCTCTCTTATGATCCAAACTCTGAATTCCTGCAACAGTGATACAATTGTCTAAGAAGACCAAATTGTCAGAAGTTGGTGCTTTTATACATTATAATTGTATCTACATCAAGTTAGGTGTGCAGCATAAATTAGCATGGTGATATACAGAGCTACGAAGTGTTCCACAAAAACTAAGGGTTAAACCGGAAGTTACCTAGACGGGCGGTCTACTTATATCCAACAGCCCTGGGATGCCCTGATCACAACTTGTGAGGAAACAAATAACAAATTCTACACATAAGTATCTGTATAATTTCCCTTTAACAAATCAACAGGCCTACAAATGATTATATTTTTTTTTTCTTTCGTGGAATTACAGCCTAAGGTGAAGCACTCAAGAAGCTTTGCTTCAGAGAGCAAGACCCATGAAAGCTCATGGATGTTGTACATTTGTAACACTGTTTTAAATTCACTCCATTTGTTCAAATTTGTTCAAACAACATCCATCTAGCTTAACTGTGATTATGGACTCAAAACAGAACATAGCAGAAGATAATCTTGAGTATGTTAAATTAACCCGTTTTGGACCACCGACTACTGCCAAACTTCTACTGCTAACGTAAAGTGAGACAACTTTTCCTAACTTTATCAGCCTTCTGGCACAAAGCTAACATGCTGAACTGACTGGAGTCGGCTATGGAGATAGGGCGTTCACAAAGGATCCAAATCAGAGTGGGATCCTTTAAGCTGTTAAAATTGAGACCGCCTCGCACACATTTCACACTCTCTGATGCCACATGTGCATTTTCTAACACTGTGAAATACGAAACCATAACTGATAATGTTGCTGCATGAAAAGAGGACATTGACAGCACACAGCAGACAACAGATATTCAGTCTGGGGTGAGATACATTCTCGTTAGGGATGGGCGTTCGATTAAATTGTCTTCGTCGATCGTCGGGAGAGTTAATGACGAATTTTCGATTAATCATTAATATTTTCAAGTTCAAAATTCACTATTTATAAGCTACATTAAAATGCAGTGGAAAAAAAAGCATGTTTCCTCATTGAGATCTTTATTACAAGATGAAAAAAAATATGCGCTGCCGTAATCTTAAGCAGCGGAGCCGACAGCTAGAAGCCGGTGCTACTAAACACAACTGACCCTTGTTTTTTTTCCCTCCAAAATAAAATAATAATAATTAAAAAAAACATAATGTTAACAACAACTGCAAATATATAATACTCAGGTCTGACAGGTTTTGCCAAATGTAACTCAAAACTATCAAACAAGGTACCGAGTCGAGAAAGCTTCATAAAAATAACCAGTAACTCACATACAACTTCAGCACCAGCCTACGGATTTGTGTTGAGAAAGATGAGCATGTTAACATTCTCTGGGGTCAGACACGAACGCAGCCTGGTGACCGTCAGTCCAGCCGCAGAAAAACCCGCTCTGAGGGGACTGACGTCGCCGTGATACACAGGTAGCTCTGTGCTAACTTGGCTAGCCTGGCCGCGGCTCCGGTGTTTGCGCTCCCCTCGTCCGTGTCAGACAACGCAGGCTCCTTGTCTCCCCCAGCCTCTGGGATAGCTTCGCAGTGTTGGCAGTGAACCAATTCATTCTTTAACTCAAAATGGTCCCATGCAACACTTCGCCGTGACCTCTTCATGTTTACTTTGGAAATGGAACTACACGGTAACTTGCAGCCAGTCGCAGGTAACTGAGTAGGACTGTGGCGTTTTTTTCAAACACTGCCCCCCGTGGTCAAATGTGTAATTAGCGAATTTCTCGATGAAAAAATTATTTCATCGACGAAATTCTTAATGATCAATTAATCGATCGTCGATTAATTATGCCCATCCCTAATTCTCTTATACTCTGTAATATTATCACTAATGACCAGAGAATCAGAGGTTCCTTTGCAGCAGGTTCCCTTCTTCTCCACTTACATTGTGCACACACACATGATCCGGGTATGATGTGTGAGTCAGATACTATGGTTACATGGATGCTCTGTGTCTCTGTTGCTCTGAAACTTTCGTATGATTCTTAAGAACAGGTTATTGGGTTAGGACGCCTTTGCAAAATCAAAAATGTATCAGCATCTTAGGACTGAATCCATTCTTGGATTTCATGACAGCCTCTATCCAACATCTCTTAAATCTTAAACGAGATCCTGTTTTATCCTTTTCTGCCCACGATCTTTGGAAAAGTCACCCATTCCACATTAATTATTGTCACACTATCGACAATTAAAAATCTAATTTAAGGTTCTACCTTTTTATCCTTGCTTTTCATTTAGAATGATTCTGTTATTGTCATTTTTTTTCATTACCTCCAGGTTATGTCTTTATCCCTGTCCATTGCAGGAAGAATGGAAAAGGGAACAAGTAATCCATTTAATAGGATTTTTTCCCCCCACTTTTACATTATGAGATTCTTTGAGGTTTTTACCAGCAATGCGTTGATCTTGATGGAAAAAAAACAAACATGATATTGTATTATATTGTGCAGTGTGATTGGATTTAATAACCCTACAAGGAACTTTTATTTTTATTTTGGTGCCTCTGAGGACAAAAGCTGTAGTGTTTCTACTGTCTCCCGTCGTAAAAACCTTGGTCTAGCCAGCATGTGCACTTGTTTTGGAAGAAGTGAAAGGATGCAGGATGCATAACAATGAGGTCATGTATCTTTTTGTTACTATATGATTGTTATTGTTAATTTTTCTAGGAAATTCAAATTGTTTTGACTTTTGAGCCTGAGCAGTTTGAGATCTGCTTGATTGCAGTCCACTGCTACGATAGTCACTGGGTGAGTCGTCAGCTGTTTGTTGATGACGTCATGCAGCTTTTCAAGAGCTACCTGAGCCTTAGCTTGTGGGACTCCATAGTGCCATAATTGTTGTTATGGTGAATTTCCTTGACAGGAAGAACGGTCTGCTCTTACTGTGAGGAGCTCTAGGTCGGGGCATCAGTGTTTGTAAACATTGTCCATGGCTGTGCACCAGCTGTTGTTCTATAAATGTACTGACTGGAGTTGACTAACTCATCTAGACTAGTGCAGGTGTTGGGTTCTTAACCCTGAATTAGCTGGAATAGCCTATGTGTACTAAACTGGGCTCCTATCAGAGAGCACTTATAGTCACCAGGTGGAGTTCAACTTCTTTTAGTTTCTGAGCAAAGAAATAGCCAATTAATTTGGCTAGTCTCTTAATTCCAATGCTGAAACTGCAAAATAGTGTAAACTTTCTGGATATCTGAAATCAGGACATCAATCTCCAAACTCAGAAAATTCTTCTTTTTACCCTTTCATGCCATTTTCATGAATGTGTAATGATCATCTGCCTTCCCTAATTTACCAAATTGAAGAATGTACTGAAAGAATTTTTTTGGGAAATCTTGCCATATGAAAAGATGTGTAACAAGGTGAACAGGGAAGAACTGAACAGGGAAGAAGTCGGTCTTCTGTTCAGGGGGGATACTGCAAGTTTCAATATGTGGGACTACAACCAAGGAATCTTGCATTTGGGTGCGGATTATAACAAATTGGATTACTTCCACAGGATTACCAGATCGTGGGTCACTAATGCCGACTGGACTGCGGTGAGACTTTTTCCCCTGTAAATATTATTTCACCTTAGTTTGGTAAATCATTCACTGCACTACTTTGTTTATAAATGTTGTTTGTGTACTTTCTGTTAACCCGTGGAACTATTGTGCTTTTTTTGAGACCTGTTTTGTTTTCAATAAAAGTATTGCTGCCCGACCTTAGTGTTAAAGTGCTGACCGGATAGGGTTTGATTTAATGTGCTTGGGCCTTATTATAGAGTGTTAACCTATGAAACTGTGTTTTTTCGTTTGGCTAATTTTACCTTAGTCACTGTGAGGCAAACCCAGAGGTTTCTTCCATACTTTATGATTTTCTAACAATTTTTTGTTACCAGGTATCAGACATTGACTCAACAGGAGTCAGATCCACCCGCACCTATAAATTTAGCGTATGTACATTCCCCCTAGTTTTTTTAAATAAGGTGATTTGTTACAAATGAACACTCTGACATGGGGCAGCAAGTTCAGCATTATTTTGTATTTATGGGGTGTTAATTGTGCAAATTTTCTATCCTATACCATTTATTATTGTTTATCCACATCACTTGCACGCCTTTCAAAAGATCAATTACTGGATCTGATATTTCATGTTTAGGTGAACAATACGAACAAAGTAAGAGAAATTCCGGATAAGAATATAACACATATCGACAAATCACAGTTTGTCTGATAGGGCTTAACAAGGTGCGACATCCATTGCCCTTTTTTTTGTCGTTAAAGACAAACAACAAAAATAACTATAAACAGGGGAAAAACACGTAGAAATCTCAGAGAGAGCCAACTGTGATACCTCTCTCCCAGGACGGACAATAGATGTCGTGTGTAACTGATAACCAGTGTTGTGCATGAACGAGTTCAAAAGAACGGGATCATTGAACATGTTCGTTTTTATGAGAATGATGAACTAAACGCAACTCAATGAAAAATAATGAATTTGAACGGTGAACACGTTCATATTATCTGAGGTCTAGCTAAAACGTCAGGGAATGTTTTCTTTCTCCTGAGGAGAGATGCTGTCTAACGCCGGGTTTTCACCGGACGCCGAAGCCACGTGCTGCACCGTGCTGGGCAGCGCCAAGGAAAGCTAAGCGCCTCCTACCCACCCCCCTGTTAAACCTTTTTGCAGTGCAGAAACCAGAAACCATCAGTGCAGGGCGCAAGGTGCCCTTGGCTCAGCGCGACGCATCGCAGCCGATGGTTTGGGCTCGCAGCGAACGTATCGCGCCAGGAAACAAACCAAAAATAGATTTTTAACGATATTGATGACATTTTTGATATGATATAAATGATCAAATATGAATCACATACTTTGTATTCCACTTCTGTTGTCCTGGAGTTTTAATTTCCTCAATTTTCACAATCACATAATTAAATGTCCCCCTGCCCATCCACTAAGCAGAAATGCGCGTCCGGTGTTAACAGCCGGGCGCCTCACTTTCCACCTTAAAACTATGAATGTGAACTATTCATGTTTACTTGTATGAACTGAACTTTGAACTAGTTCATGAGAGGTGTGAACGTGCACAACACTGCTTATAACTTATATTAATCCTGTACAAAGTTCACCTAACTTTCAGTTCAGGTGGAAGAGCTAAGAACAACTGTACTGAGGTGTATTCATTGATAACAGACTAACTTTTATGTAAGTATGGGAAAAAAGAGGTTGCAATGTTGAGGAGTGACAGATGAAAGCAGTTGAAAAGTTCTTTGACCTGACAACTGACAGCCAATGAAGTGTCCGTTTAGTCGGAGATTAAAGCCATTGACATGTAAGAAGAGTGACAGATAGCTGCAGTTGCACAAATGTCAGTTGAAGTGAGAGCCCTGCTTTCTCCTGTACATGAAGGCCCTCAGAGAAATAAGTAAGCAACCGAATGTGCAACATCTTACTCTAGAGCAGGGGTCTCAAACTCAAATTACCTGGGGGCCACTGGAGGCAGTATCTGGGTGAGGCTGGGCCGCATCACGTATTCCACAAAAAAAACTTTACTAAAAAAATCCAAACTTCTCAAATGTCCTTATTAACAGTTATTTAACTTCAATAGCTTCATCTGAACATGAATAGAATATTGAAGAACATGAACGGTTCTTCTGAACATCCTTTCTCTTGCCTACTTCTTGCTGCCAGATCCGGTACCTCTCGTATAAAAAAAAAAGTATTATATTAATATGAATATTAAAAAAAGTTTTTAAAGAAATAATTAAAATAAAATATAACAATATAATTTAATCAATAGAAAATTACAGAGCCCCTGTTGACATCGGTGGATAAATTACTAATTTGTGGCCACGCAATAACAAGATAATCTAATAAATTATATATAAAGCTTTCAACAGCATCACAATTTCATAAAATAATAACAAATGTAGACTTCTAAGATGAACCAAAATAATTATGCACATCGTCATGTACAGTCTGTGGCTCGGTGCGTAAATGTCACCACCAGAGGATGAGGGAATTTAAATCATTAAAATTCATCCACAAAATAATAATGTAAAACAGCCCAGACTGTAAAATGTAGATATTAGCTCAATGGTGTGTTATAAACTGCTGCGGTTTAGAATAATCCGTCTGCGTAAAGAAGCTCCCAAAACCTCACAGCGCCACAACCTTCCGGCTCTCTCTCGCACTCACTCTCACACACACGACCCCGCCACCCATGTCACTCACATGCATGCTGCACTCACTGGACAGGCACAGAGTAGGAAACCAGAACATCATAACATTGTCCCACACAGAAGATACCAGCGGGGTTGCTACAATATAAAACTTGCGGGCTGCACTAACGTTAAACTTTCATATTAAGGTGGGGGCCACAAAACATCGTCCCGAGGGCCGCAATTGGCCCGCGGGCCGCAAGTTTGAGACCCCTGCTCTAGAGTTAACCTTCCCAAATCTTCTTTATTGATAACATTTGATTGGTTGCTGTATTTTAAAGATTAAAACGGGAGATCGTTAAAGAGCATTTAATCCATCTAATAACTCCAGAAATATCTGTCCGTCTGTCTATCTGGCATGTTCAAAATTGATTATTTATTTCCGACATGACATGAAAAATGAGTCATTTTTCCCTGCACAATAACATTTGCATCACTAACAATATTTTAAATGAGATGTGATGGTGTCCCTGCTCCCTTGCTGAGATTGTGATATATGTACAAAACAGTTGAACTCCTGACCTTGTGTAGTGTAAATGTTTCCACTTGGCAGAACACCGAGATGCACCAAGACTTGTCACAGAGTGCCGCTTAGCGTACCCAAGAATGCATGTGATTGTGCAAGCGCGCATGGCGATGTACAATGGGTACTGAGGCCTGGAGTTGCAACCTACAGAGCTGCCACATATTTAGGCAGTGCAGCATTGATTCATGTGGGTCAACTGGTAAAGCTGATCAGCTGATGAACAGCCTATTTGAGTTAAATTGTTGTTTTCAATAAATTGCCTGCTCACAACTTTTGGTCTCTTGTTCCCATTTCTTCTTTTTGCATTTTGAAGCTCTACTTAGAACCTTCCTAAGATCCAACAGTGCAAAATGCAAATTCATGCAATTTTTTAACTGGTCTTAAGATTTTGATCAGGAGTGTATGTATATACAGTAATACAAGGGAAAAGGTCATCATTTTTGATGATTCAATAAAATACTATGGTTAAGTCAACTAACAGTTACAATCACTGCAGTAGAAGTCAGTTGTATATGAGATAAGATTCGAGAATTCCATTAACTAAATACTAAGACTCCTAAGAAATCCTAGTTGAGGAAATATGTTTAATTCTCATCAATGTGTGCCAATAAGGCCAGGCAACAGTAGGCCTACACCCCAATGGGGCAATTTTTTTTCCTTTACTCCTATCAAAATGAAACTTTACACAATGAAAGTACCCATGAAGAGTATGACAAGTTTCTTTGAAAAATGAATTTGAATATGCAAATGAGCTATGTATGAGCTAATATGTCCGAAAAATTAACCCAAATAGGCATGATAAAAGTATACATGAAAAGTAACCTTTTTTGTATTACAAGTTTCTTTTGAACCCTGAAGACTATACTGGCAGGGTTTATACCCCTGGCATGTACTACCAAGCAAGGCAGTTTTCATGTTAGAGGCCAGTCTAAAAGCAGCTTTGCCATAACCCATAGGCAGTGGGATGATTGGATGAAGTTTGGGCCGATGTATTAGTCATACATATGAATGGTGTTTCTGCCTATGCAAATTAGGACATATTCAATAAGTGTAGAGCTCATGTGCATATTCTAATCATTTCAAAAGAAACTTGTAGTACAAAAAAAGTTACTTTTCATGTATACTTTTACCATGTAAAGTTTTATTGTGGTAGGCGTAAAGGAAAAAATTAAGCCTATAGCTCGTTTGCAAATTAAAATTAATTTTCAAAGAAACTTGTCATACAATTTTTTTTTTACTTTTCATGGGTACTTTCATCGTGTAAAGTTTGATTTTGATAGAAGTAAAGGAAAAAAATTGCCCCATTGGGGCGTATTGTTGCCTGGCCTTATTGGCACATATCTCGGACTGATTAGAATTAAACATATATCCTCAACTAGGATTTCTTAGGACTTTTAGTATGTTGTTCTGAACACCTCATAGAAATGATCTATGCTGAAAAAAAATATTTTTGAATTAGTCGGTCATAAAACGCTACTCTACCTGGACTACTAGGGAAGACTGGGAAATGTTGCTGAACCCTCTGAAAGAAAAAAATACATCTTATGAAAAAGTTGGGTATTACTTTGCATTATCTGCTTGTCTATGACATTTAAATATTCCTCTTGACTGGTATTCCAGTCTATTGAGGCCATAACAGCATAGTCTCATCTAGCATGCCTTCAAAGGAAAAGCAGCCCTCAGAATCTAGGTTACTCTAGATAGACTACTGAGCATATAAGCTTTTATAGAAACAGAGACAAAGATAAAGATAAAACTGAGTGTGTTCGAGTTTATCCTGCATAAATAGAAATAGACTGACTTTCAAATAATAGCCTTGTGTTCATTATTGCATGATTGTTAGTTACAATGATACCTAAATCTCTCAAAATTAAGCCTTTGGAGCCACTGGGGAGCTTTTAATCTAAAACATCTATCTAAAATATTATTAAAGATTTATTAAAGCAGTACCAGATGAAGAGACATATATATATATATAGTAAAATGTACTTGAAAACAATACATTTGAGATCTATCTAATATGACCCTTGTTGTCTATGAAGCTGCTGGAAATAAAGGTTACTTTTAGAATTGTGCCGAGGTAAAAATTTACACAGAGTTTAAAGTATGGAATTTTCCTTCCTGTAGCACCCCTTGTTGTAAAATTACAACGTTACCTTTAACCATCCTAAAAAACAATCTGGCTTTTTTTTTCTTGTTTTTTTACCACATTTACATAGTCATTGGGTCCTATTGTTCAGTCTCACAATGTTATTGGATCGTACATTTGTTTATAAGTCACGCCTTCTGGCCATGAACTCACACAACCTCTCAAGGTTTCCTTCGAACAACATCTATTGGTTTCATTGGACTGGATTCATCAGATGCATGTAAGTAAAATGTCTTTTATATTTTTTTTGGTTGTTATTATAATGTCTAGAGCATGTACATATGTAGTTAGTGTGGAATAGATGCATCAAATTTCTTTTAGAGCTTATTATATAAATGTTGCAATTATACAACACTGGGTGAATGTGGTAGTCAAAATAGCTGGCTTGTTGCAGTGGGCTCAAACAGGTTGTGTTCCCTCCACTACACCACTGCCTGAAACAGAGTATTTTCTTCATACATGGATAGTATACATTCTACCCTTGTGTTGTGTTCTGGTCAAATTTGACTGATTTAAAAGTTTTATCTGTAAAAAATGTAGTTAATTTGATCAGCCTGACCTAAAATTCCATGACTTTGTCCATGGAACAATTCAGTTCTGGGGACAGGAATGTTCCTGAATGTGGGGTGTGGATGTAAGTGGGGGGATGCATGTTTTCCTTTTAGTATGATAATTAGAGCCATTAAACCATTTACATTTACATTTACATTTAGGGAATTTAACAGACGCTTTTGTCCAAAGCGACTTACCAGGCAGACAGTATTGTCTGCATGGAAAACATTTCTACCCTGAGCACTTGGTCCACCACCCTATCTATTCCTTCAGGTTATGTACTACAATATATAAAACATATATTCATGTTAATTAATTGATATTTTATTTTCAGAATGCCACCAGCAAGGAGAGAGCCGCGATACACGGTGCAGGATGTTATTGACCTGGTCCAAAATGGAGAAATGCCTGCAGGTGGTACCAGAAGAGCACAACTCTGTGGATGAGATGATGATTCCTTTCAAGGGGAAATTCAGCAGCATCAAGCAATATATGCGAGGCAAGCCAAACCCATGGGGATTCAAAGTGTGGGTGAGAACTGGAATCTCTGGCATGATGTGTGACTTCGATGTCTACCAAGGCAGTGTCAACGTAATACGAGCCAAATCTGAACTTGGATTGTCAGGTGAGGTTGTGATGAAACTTGCTTCCACACTTCCAGAGGGTCAGAACTACAAACTGTATGCAGACAACTACTTCACCTGTGTTCCATTATTAGTGAAGCTCCTTGATCGGGGAATTCATTACGTGGGAACAGCCAGGCAGGTGCGCCTACCCAACTGTAACCTTGAAGACGAGAAGAGCTTGAAGAAAAAGGGGAGAGGAAGCTATGACGTCAGAGTGGAGGGGAATCACAACATCTGTGCTGTCAAATGGTATGACAGCAGGGCCGTCACACTTGTGTCATCCTTTGCTGGACCTGAACCTGTGCAGAAGATTCAACGCTGGGACAAAGCCAACAAAACCTTCATTGAAGTTGAGAGGCCTTACATTGTTGGTGCCTACAACAAGTACATGGGAGGTGTGGATTTGTTGGACTCATTTACAGCCAAATATAAGTTCCCCATCAAATCCCGTCGCTGGTACATGTACATCTTCTGGCACACCATCATCCTCGCTGTGATCAATGCCTGGCTGCTCTACAAGCGGGACTGTAAAGCGCTCAAGGTGTCTAGCAAAGAGACAATGAACAGGAGACAGTTTCAGGCACAGCTAGCATCCTCTTTTATCCTGGTAAACGCAACACTTCAAACTCCAAAGAGAGGACGGCCATCTTCAGGCAAAGGGAGCCCAGCAACACAGTCAGTGACATCAGGAAGCCCTCTGAATGCTCAGAAGAGGCCATCCAAGAGATGTGCAAACTTCCCATTGGATGTACGCAAGGACCTAGTTGGTCATTTCCCAAGGAAGACAGGGAGAGGACGCTGCAGACAGTGCAATAAAGGATACACCAACACGCAATGCAGAAAGTGTGATGTTCGCCTTTGCTTTTTAGACAACAGGGACTGTTTTTGGGACTTTCACCACCAATGAAAGTCTTCATGACCAATGTCATAAAAAGAAAAAAAGAGGGAAAAAACGCGCTATTTAAGAGTTTTATCTTGTTTAATATTTTTAATAATTTTAATAAATGACTTCATAAAAATATGACTAATGTGTGATTATTATTAATGTTATATACCGTTATGGGGCTAAGTAAGCAATCAACCCTGCAAATGAACCCTTAGTTGTTCTGAATTGTTCACAGAACGTGAGTACAAATACAGAAATCCTGCTCCCAACTAAGCCCAATGTTGCAATATTACAACATTTCTCTAAAAACGTAAATAAACTTTATTTTTTTTAAAAATCTTTCATTTCTGCATCAAAGGCCTCATACAACATGATCTGAAAGGTCAAATAATTTTTTTTGTTGGTTTTTCTATATTTGGGTCTTACAGGGTTTTTAAGGGGAAACAATTCATACAGAATGATGGCAATTGCTATGAGCTTATAATGTGACTGTTTAAAGATAAACATTTAAGCGTGTCAGAGATCACAGATGAGGGATGGCCTGCCCCAGGACGCAGAATCTAGTCTAGTAATCAGAAGGGTCCTGTTTGAACACTGGACCTCCAGAGAGCGAGCCGAAGTGTCCTTGAGCAATACACTTAACAGCTCCAGATGCCATATCGTCAGTGTGTGAATGGGTAAATGAGAAGTACGTGGTTAAGAGCTTTGAGTACTCAACAGAAAAGGGATGTAATGGAAAATTCCACTGACCAGTGTCTAAGGTATTGGAAATCCCCTGACTAGGTGTCTCACTGCTGTGATACTGTCTACCTGACAGGATGGAACCCTTATTTGGTGATGTTTTTCTTCTAACTGGTACCGGGGACGGACGGACAGAGTAGATAATACATAGATGATGATCTCATGTCTTTCATGTCTTTGATGTCTTCTTTTTTTCATATCATCTCTCATGTAATGCCTCTTTGTATAAGTTCTGGCTTATCGGAACTTGCAGCCAGTTGTTATTGTTATTCCACTTTGAGCACCCGGGCTTGTAAACTCTGCAGAGCTTATTATTATAAAGACTCAAAAGCAACTCCGGTCTGAGAATTTCATTATTTCAAATCTCAAGATGAATTTCCATAACAGGGAAGTGCTATATAAATGCATTTTGTTTACCATACATACATAAATTCTTTCATGTTAAAAGAGGAGATTTAGCATGGAAAATAATCAAATTTAACTTACAGATCATATTTAGCGGAATGGCAGTGTGCATTGTCCTATTGATTAAATCATAATGGTTCAGACAAAATAAGCTGATATCTGCTAGACTTTTCCAAAGTTTTTAAAGGGGTGGTTTTGACTGTTCAGTTTGTACCTAATGGTAAATGGTCTGTGAATAATATATACACAGACCATTAGGTACAAATTATACTTGAATATCTAATTCCACCAGTCGTCTTAACCTTTTAAATTCAAATCTTTTTCTTTTAAAATTATTATATATTTTTTATAATTTTCTGTGATCATCTCCAATGCTATGTATGCAGTGTTGGAAGGGTTAAAATCATTTTACTGTAGATTACAGAATAACCTTAAATTGTTCCTAAGGTAATGTTATAGCATTACAGCATTACATTTTTTAAGATACAAAAAGATATATAAACAATAACATTCATATCCCATTATCCATTGAGAAAAGAGGCTATTCATTTGAAAAATATCACAAACCTTTTTTGCACTTGTCTTAACTGTAAATGTAACTAAATACACTTCATTACTCGTATTATGCATTCTAAATAATTATGGTATATGTATTTTTCCTAACTCTCACTAACAATGCATGTCAATTTGTTAGGATTTTGCTTTTGTATGCTTTTGTTTATTTGTCTCTCATTCAGGTCCAATAAGAAAAAGATTTTGCACTTTATGAGATGAACTGCAGCATCACCAGCATACAGCTTTGCAACATTAAACTAAACAAAGTATATTCAAACACATGGGGACACTGTGACTTTTTTTGTTACAATGATGTTAGGTGGGACAACATTAGCAGTACCTCAGACAGTTTGTAAACACTTTACAATAGTTTACATCTTTAAAGAGTATTTTGCAATAAAAAACTACCCTGTGGTCTGACAATCCAGCATGGCTGTGAATAGGACACTAAAGGGCAGCTGCTTCACTGGAAGGTCGTTGGTCCGAGTTTGCACATTAAAATGTCATTAGTCAAGACACAGTGTGTGACTGTGCTGATAGCCCATACAGTGTATGAGTGATAAAAAAGTAGAAAGCTGTATGGATGGGTGAACGTGACTGAGTGGAAAGTACTTTGGGTGGTCATTAAGTAAATTTCCATAACAAAGACAAGAAAAGTACAAAATAAATACAGTCCATTTCATATCTGGACTTCCTACCGAGGTACACTGTTTAAAGACAAACTACTATATTTATTTGAAAAAAATCCCAGTGCTGATATCCAGCATATAATATTCTGAGCCAGAAGGGAACAGGACATCTTGTCTCCCCAACATCCTACTCTCCAGTAAACACCCAACCCAACGGTGTTAAACATCCTTTAAAAGGAGCTATCTCATACATCTCAAAGATGGAGTGTCTGACAGCTAGAGTGGCTGATTTCATTAAAATTGGAGTCGCTGCTGATATCTTTTTTGCTTCCCTGAAATAGTAGAAGCATAACAACATGATGTATTGTCGCATCCAAAGCATCTCTATCTGCAACCACTAAGTTTTACATTAATAGTCAATCTGATTAGCATTTTCAAATATGTTAATTACAGACACAAACGTGAGGGGCCACAGTGATGTGACTGGAAAGTCTGATGTGTAACAAACCAAGTAGCACAGCAGATTATGGACTAAGATCACCTTTGCAATTGAAGGGTAAACATTTTTTAATATTGTCCAGGATAAATAAAGACATTTATCTGGACAAATTAATACACTTATCTGTATAGTTTTCAGTTCCTTTGAGCAAACAGCATAAGTGAATTTCCCTTTCTGTCGTTCTATTTATATATGTCTGTGGGCAGTAGAAGACATAACATGAGGAAAAGGGAAAATGTCAAATGCCACTTTTTGGACAAGTCAATTATGGTTTTCTTGTCTTCATTCTTTGAAACAGCTTTCCGCTTAGATAACAACCAAAACTGCCATTTAATATCAAACTGCTCTCTCACATTGTTACATTATATTGATGCCTCTCTACTTCTTTTTAATTTCTCCCATTTGCCAATGAGAAATTAGTGGATACAGCATTTAGTATACTCTGTCCACTTTTAGGTTATCTGGCAACACATCCATAAGTCAGAGAAGGGAGACGATGGAAAATAAAGCTTTTTGAGGTATGATACCTGCCCACATCGAGAGATCACCATAATAGCATACATAGGATCTTGTGTCATAACGTAATTAATATATTGTGCACAGTGGGCTTAGATTAGCTGCAGTGCTTAATTTGATGAAACACACTTTGTTTTCTCTGTAAGCATCTTGTGTTTTGTTTTTAATGTACTTCTAATGCATGTTTCATGTTGTATTGTATCCATGTTTGTATATCTTCCTTTTTAGTTTTCAGAACATTGGGCTTTTAAGACAAAGATCCACCAGACCATGACTGAACAGGATGACATAGCACTGCATTTACCATAGTCCATACTAGCACAGCTGCTGTGCCAAATTGCATGACAATGCCAATGGTTTTTCATTTAGGGATATGATGATTCAAACATGGACTTGTTTCCACTATTACAGTATAACAAACCTTAAAACAAAAAATGATATCATCACTTAACACCAGCCTGATATCAATTTAATAGGTGGCTGACAGGTTCACCAGCCCTATGGTCAGCTTGCACTAAGGTGCCACAACAGACTAGAGATAATTGTCCTCATCAGCACAGTGGTTGTCTACATTATGTTTGTCACTTCAAAAGCTTTATTTAAACATTATGTCTGAATATGACCGTTTGTCCCTTATGGACAAACAACCATTGAAACCATATTTCCAGGATCTCTTTCAATGGCTGGCATTTCTTTTGAGTTCTCATACAGGCAACCAACTCGGAGATCAGGGTTTAACATTCAAGTGTTAAGCAGGTAGCTTGGTGAAAAAGGGGTCAGAATGAATTAATCAACTGATTGACTGGCGAACCACAGAGGAGACACACAGTGTGAACCACACCTGCCCCCTGAGTAAATGGATTGACTGGGAATCCTGGTTCATGAGATTTGGTATTTAAAAGGTGCAACAGAGGTTACACCATGTCGGATAAAAGAGGTTGAGCTCAAGTTCTTGGTGATCCAAATTGTGATTAAATGAAAAGTCTGTCAGTACTGAGATCAGCTGTAATAAACTGCCTCATCAATTGTGTGTTTTGACAAGTGAGAGCTAACATTTTAAGGATTTCCACCACTATGTGTATCTTTCTGAAAGTGGTAAACCTCCTTGGTATAAGTGATGAGCATTATAAAAGACAGCAGTTACATTTGAATGCATACACAAACTGATTTAGCTGAGCCGTTACATTCTGCACATGAGATGCATGTGGAGTATCAACACGGCTGTAGCTCGAAGCTACACAAGGGTCTCTGAGTCTCTCTAGTGTCTCATCTGTGTGATGAAGTGATGTTGCCATGGTGAGGTGCTTTTAACACCCATCACCAAGCAACAATGTCGGCCTGCTAGCAGCTGCCGTTTTCAGTAACCTAGCACCTCTCTGCACTGTGTGAATATGATTGTCTGCCACAGTCACATAGTTTTGAGAAAAGCTAACAACACAATTTACCTCTTACAACATGGAATCAATTGTTACTTGGTCTGACATGATCAATAGCTTATTATGGCTAATGGTAGAAGGCTTAAATAAGAGATGTGAAATCTGTAACACTGCTGGCATCATCTACTGTGATTGTTAAAATAATTTTTTTTTAGTATTGAAACACTGATATTAAATTATTTCCTACAATATGCAAATACTCACATTTTGGCACCTGGTGTATGATATGGAGTACAACTGCTACGCAAGAGCACTGAGTTAGTGAGTAAGATTATTCATATTGCTGATGGTTTACTTACTTTGACTTCTTATTTGGGGTCATGTCCACACTGTCTTATTACATACAATCCAAAAGCTTTTGACAGAACCAAGACCAAGACTGTCCAGCTACAGAGTTAGTTTGGTAGAGCAGATCAAAATCCATCCTCAATGTTTCTTTAACATCTAAACAGTCATATGATCAAGCTCTACAATGGATTTTCTACTTCTTGATGTCTTAAATTCAAAAAGTGGCATGATCTGGACTTTAAGGCACCATTAACTGCACTGACAGCTGAATAATGAAAGTGAATGAGAAATTTAGTAGTGTTATGTAATGAGTCATCGATTTCAGGTTTAAAGGAACTAGTGCAACACTGATTTTTAATGAACTAGAATTATGGCCCTGTGGTGCAGTGCAGTTTCTGTGTGCATATTTTTTACATATTTTTTTCCCAGAATTATATAAGGCCACCATGACCTGGGGGCTGTCACATGTAAATAGAAAAACTGTGATCTTTAAAAATGCAAATAAGGATTGAAAAACTAACCCTAACCCTTCTTGTAAAAGGTACTAACTCCCTTTTAAGAAAGTCTCTCATATGAAAAACATCTGGCTTAGTATAACTATATATTATTATTATTACTTATATTAGTAAGTATGCTATAATGAGTGCAATCAAACAAAGTTCAGGCTACATCTGATAATCCATTGTTAACATTGCATGTCTGTCAACTCATCCAAGATAATCGTTTAGAATGGAGAGAGTGGCACCACTGTACAATTCGAAGAGAAGTCTTTCTGCTGACACCAAAACACTATGCTTCACATATAGCATATCAGAAAAACATTTGTCCTCCCAAATTACTGGCAAACTCAGCCCCATATTCACATATCCCTGGCATACTGTGTTGTTTGCTCTGCTGAAATTGCCTCATAATTTGGACTTCAATTGTCCTATTGTTGTTATTAAGCTTTTGGCGTATTCCATTAAAAACGTTCAAATGAAAAACACCATTTTACATCACTTTCATTTAGCTGATGCTTTTCTTCCAAAGCGACTTACAATAAGTGCATTCAACTGTGAGGATACAAACCCAGAACAGCAAGAATCATGTTAGTACATTAACTTGAAGATGCAACGTCAGTCGTCAACATCATCACGTTAGAGGCTTTGTCCAATCACAGCCTCATGAATCAAGCATCTGTCTACCGCAAACAAGAGACTCCTGGTTGCTATTTAGAGGGGGTCAATGAATTACCCCTAGCTTTGGTATAAAAAAACGTGTCAACTAGTGCCTAGTCAGCACCACACTGTTACCCTGGAGGAAAAGCTGACTGCGTTGGTAAGATAAGCTACAGTGTGGACGAGTCGAAGCAGAAAAGACGGGCGCAAAATCTCAAAATTACGGAAAGAGCATTTTTCAGTTACATCTGCTAATTGTACAGATTGTGTATACAGCTGATGACAGATGGCAGATAACATGGATCCATCCTTCCACAGCCAGGAGCTCACCGACCTGTGTGCCACACTTCAAATAAGACTGGAAGCTACACTGGATCTCACAGCTACACACCACAGACGTCTACACACTGCGGCAAATTCGTACAGAATGTCGGCAAAGAGACATTTCAAGCTTCACCTGATTAGTTTTTCACTGGCTAGGCCAGTTGTGTTGTTACACTATTTGTGCTGTATGTACATAAAGCTTTGACTCAACATGTACCTTATAAATGTTTTTTTCTCCTACAATATATACAACATATACCATCAAGCATCACATGAATATATGTATAGTCTTCAGTAACTGCAGTGCTTTTGGTATAGGCTTACAAATAATGTATTAGTAATAAATGTCTTAATTATATTTTTGGTTATCATTATTATTATTATTATCGTGTGGGAGGGGTTTACCCACGTGTGTATTATAATGACACAGGTTGACCAATAGCAACAGATCTACCAGCCAATAACATATGACTTTTCTTTTCAAAGGTCTGTGGTTTCATCCAATGGTGAAGTGAGATAAGTTCACGCCAGGGGTTTCACTGCGACTCATATGCTAATTAGATCACAGCATCGCTCTCCTTCTCCACCCCCCCACCCCACCCCCTCTCCTGGCTCTCTTTCTCTCACTGTGGAGCTACTCCCACACCAAGTCAAGATGACAGAGCCAGAGCGACCCGTGTCGCTTATTTACTCTACTTTTTCTGAAAAACTGTTAATTCCTGTCACTCTCCATCTCCACCCGTCTCCCCTAGGCCCTCATTTATTTAATTTCGCACTTATCTGTGTGACAACACTAATCTGTCTTCGTCAGTGCGCGGAGGCAGAGCGTAGCAAACAGGAAGAGATACTGACATTGAACCAATATTTGGGCAAGGCTCTCCTGGTCAGTGTGCCTGCTTCCATATACAGTTTGACCATAAAACTTGATGTCTCAATATCTCTCCATTCACAAGTTAATTGCGCCTGCATTGAGCCGGACGTGATAAAAGAGGCCTCTGAGCACACTGATACAGAACGACTCTGGAGACAGAAGGGGAGCAGAGCATTGTAATCCAGCCACTGACACATCCTTAAAACCTCTGTAGTACATGTAGCTTGTTTTGGACAACCAATGACCAGCTCCCAAACAAATATTTTAAAATGTCCACTGATGATAACCATTTCCAACTCTAAACATGCAGTGCAGAACTTTTGTCTTCAACTTTTTGGGGTGCTACCAGGTTTGAAAGACCACGTGCACTACGGACATGTAATGAACAGTAGATTAATTTAAAGGTGCCTTAGCCTATGAATTTGTGCCAGAACCACATAGCTACCATCACGCAACATTTTTGTTACCCCTTCACGTAGCAGAGTTAGGGGTTCTCGGACAAGATTGCTGAGTTGTAGCTGACCACAGCAGGAAGTAGCCTTTTTAAGTTATCTCAGACAGACCTGAGGCTTTGCCACACCACAAAACACTCTAAATAAACAATTCCACCAATCTAAATAGATGTTTTCTGTCTCTACCTTGGATATGACCCCTGAGGGTATATCGGACCGTCATCATCATGCTTATCAGGCCCGTGCACAGATAGACCCCTAGTGGTGCTCAAGCACTGGCCCTTTTGCCCTGGATGAGAAAAGTGCCCCTCTGCTGGAGCCCAATTTTTTCTTCATTCATCAATATTTAAGAATACAAATTACTCTCTCTGTCATCAATTCCCCCCAAATGTGTTTTGATATCTGACGGGGCATTTATTTGAGTTCTTGTGAGAATTTACCTAACCCTAACCCTAAAATATTATTTGGGACTTCCGGTTTGACGCATGGCAGAGTTGGTCGCAAACCGGGAATACTCTGTTCACATTTGGTCAAAATCCTTCTTAAATCCGTCTAATCACATTAAATTACCGGTTCTAACGCTGATCTTAACCCTGAAGATGAAGAAGACGAATAGAAAAGCAGGCCAAACGGCAGAACAACAAGTTAAGGAGACAAAACAAGCCGACACAGACAAGCTAGCAGTGGAACGACCGGACTCGGAGGCTAGCAACCTGCTAACCCTGACAGATATGGAGAGACTGCTGACGTCCATGGAGGAGCGCATCATAGCAAAACTTTCTGCCCAGCTGTCGGCTGAGAGAGCTATTATCGACCAACACCACGAAACCATTCAACAGCTGGAAACCTCGCATAACGACATGCACACACAAATTGAGAGACTTGAATCCTCTTGTGCAGCGCTATCAAAAGATAACGAAGAGCTGAAGGTTAAACTGGATGATCTAGAAAACCGATCCAGGCGAAACAATATTCACATAATAGGACTGCCTGGAAAAGTTGAAGGACTGCATCCCACTTCATTCATTGACACATTGCTGAAAGAAACTTTTGGCGCGGAGGCTTTTCCTACCTCAACGATCGCTGACAGGGCTCATCGGATCACCATGGTCAGGAAGAACCCAGCGGACTCCAGACCACGTCCCCTCATCGTGCGAATTCACCACTTCCAGACCAAGGAGCGCATCCTGAAGCTAGCAAGAGAGGCCACCTCCGTTTTTTTTTAGCGGATCACAAATTCACTTTTTCCCGGACTTCAGCGCGGAAATCTCCAGGAAGAGAGCTGCATTTATCCCGGTGAAGTCGCAGCTTAAAAACGCTGGATTCAACTACAGGATGCTGTTCCCCGCCAAGCTCCAGGTTATCGACAAGGACAGACAGGAGAAGCATATCTTTCTCTCACCCGCCGAAGCTGTCTTATTTCTGGGAAGACGTGCGGGCAATAAGGGGTCGGATACTTCCACGCAGGCTGAAACATAGCGTGGGTAGGCTATCTACTTCACGCTGGTGAGTAATCTAACTCCAGATACATCCTATTATACGAACTCTAACCGTAGCCCACTCCATAGGACCTCATTTTAGTCAACTTTCGTTATAAATGGACATTTTTCATTTTGCATTGACTGCTACGTGATGCTTAAGAGGCCCGGTTGGATTTAAAACATTTTTTTTTAAAAAGAGTTAAGAAAATTTTCTAGTTATATGCCACGTTTGGTTGCCTACTATGTTATTGTGACTTCATTTTGGTCGTTTAACTTTGTTTTATGTACAGATGCCTGAAAAACAATTTTTCTTTCTTCCTATATTGTACTACATTTTTTAAAGGCTAAATAGACTATTTTATACTATATTTTCATAGTAAGGCCATAGTATATTTCAAATCTAAAAAGGGTGGCACATGTCACCCGCAATCTGTTCCTCTTATTGTTCCCGCTACTCTTAAGGGGTGTTATTCCTAGTGACTTTGCGTTGTGCACATATCCTTTTATTTGAAAACATATTTTCTGTAATAACAGAGTGTAGAGTTTAAGCATAGGTAGCACGTGTTCTTTGTGCTATTTGCTAAAGCAAGTTTTTCAGTTCAACCTTTTTATAAAAAAAAATGTATATGTACTTTTTTTTATTTTTACTTCTATTTTTACTTTCCACTCTACCCAATTGCTCCAGACCCTCCTGCAATTGGAGGCTTAACCCGCTTCTATTGGCTGATGAAGAATTTGTAAATCACATCTCCTCCCAGATTAATTTCTTTACAGAAACTAACTCTACCCCAGATGTATCCCACTCAACCATATGGGAGGCACTTAAAGCATTCCTTAGAGGGCAGATAATTGAGTACTCCTCCAGAATAAAAAAAGCAATGGCCAAACTTGAGACCATCTCCCAATCCTTAATTGATATTGATAAACAATATGCCTCATCCCCCTCTCCAAATCTTTATAAAGAAAGGCTGCAGACATGCAGACAGAATATGATACACTGACCACAGACAAAGCCACTTATCTTCTCACCAAGTCACGTTATAATTTTTTGGAATCTGGTGAAAAGGCTGGCAAACTGTTAGCCCAACAAGCCCGCCATTCCGCCTCCCATCCGCCTCATACCTAAGGTTCATGGTGAAAATGGTGAGACTGTGACCAGCCATTCGGGGATTAACAAGGTCTTTAAACATTACTACAATGACCTATATAGGTCCGAACAGGATGAAAACTCCCCAAAAATTTAGAGCTTCTTTGACAAACTCACATTTCCCTCCATCCCTCCGGTGCACAATTCACCACTTGGGGGAGAGATCTCAAACACAGAATTCGTAGACGCTATTAAGTCTTTAAAATGCAATAAAACACCTGGGCCAGATGGCTTTACCTCAGACTTCTATACAAAATTTGCACCTGAACTATCCCCACTGCTCCAAGCCATGTTTAATGAATCCTTGTCGTCTGAAGCGTTTCCACCAACCCTACGACAAGCTGCTATTACACTTATCCCTAAAAAAGGTAAAGACCCACTACAGTGCGCTTCTTATCGCCCTATCTCTTTACTGAATGGCGATTATAAAATTCTGTCTAAAATCCTAGCCGCTAGACTGGAGAAGTTACTACCACAAATAATATCCATTTGCGCTCTGTCTTATGCGCTCCGTCCCCTCCGATCCCACATACCCGATTCTTCTCCAACCCAATTGTCCTTAATTCGGTTAAAATCTGGTCGCAGTTTAAAAGACATTTCAACCTGTCTGCAATGTCAATTCACTCCCCAGTTGTAAATAATTACAATTTCCCACCCTCTACCTTGGACTCAGCTTTTAAAATCTGGATGGCAAAAGGCATTACTTCCACACGTAGCCTCTTTATCCAAGGCAAATTTGGATCATTCACACAACTCTCTGAGAAGTTCGACCTTCCAAAATCACATTTTTTTCGATATCTCCAGGTAAGACATTTTGTGCAGAAAAACATTGCTTAATTTCCAAATTTACCAGCAGATAACACAACTGACAATCTTCTCACATTTTCTCCACACCGTAAAGGCTTAATTTCAGTCCTTTACAACCAAGTTGGCAACATCTCCCCCCAGTCACTGCAAGAAACTAGAACACTTTGGGAAGAAGACCTAGGGGTGGTACTGAGAGAAGATCAGTGGCAGTCTGCGCTAAACTTAATTCACACATCATCCCCCTGTGCTAGACACAGCTTAATTCAACTCAAAATCATCCTGAAAGTTCACTGGACCAGGGCTAAACTTGCCAAGATTTTCCCTGATGTTAACCCCTCTTGCCCCCTCTATAAAAGTCAACCAGCTGATTGCTTGCATATGTTCTGCTCTTGCCCTCTCCTCAGAAAATTTTGGGCAGATATCATTCAGGCTTACTCAACAATTTTTGGTGTGGTCATCCCTCCAAACCCATTATGTGCCATTTTTGGCTTTACTGTTGAAACACGTTGTCATAGCTTTCACCTCTCTGTTATTCATTTATTTATTGAAATTGATAATTTGAGTTAGTTTGTTAACAACAATAAATATATGAGTTGAAAACATCCTACTGTGTTTTTTATTTATTTATTATTATTATTTTTAATTTCATAAATAATTTTGGTGATGGGTGCACTTTTTTGGCGGTTTGAGCACCTGCCCCCCAAAATGTCTGTGCACATGCCTGATGGTTATGATAATAAATTCACAGTTAAAGTTTTGGAATGGTCATAGTTCAGAAACAAAGTTGACTATCTGTGTCAGCATAATATCTTGGGTGAAGTTCGGTGTGTTGTAAGCCATTTGTTCAGTGATTCAATGTCTACTAAGAGTGGGCAAGAAGATACTTTTGAATAGTGATTGAACTTGAAGACGTGTTTTTTTTTTTTTATGGGGATCCTTTCATGCATGTCAACCTGATCAAGTAGCATGACAGATGAGGAGCTGGTGCCAAGGACTGGATGTCAATACAACTCCACTGATCTAGACTGATACTAAACACTGATGCACACTTAAGATGTACAATATGATCTAATGATGTGTTCAATGCAAAATTGTGTTTGTAATGATCCAAATAGGCAAGTCTAAGTCTATATTCCCAACAGTACATTTTACAACTTCAAAGATATCGCATATATCAGATTGTGGAACTTATTGTTTTTTGTGGGATCATTCTTGGGCTTATGCTGGTCAAAAATTCACCAAAGTTCACATCATACTGTTCTCAACAAAGAAAAGTTATTTTTTTAGCTGGACAGGAAGTCTGCCATTTTGAATATCCTCATTTCTCATTTCATTAACACATTTTTGGTTTTTTTATTGTGCATAAGCACTCATAAAACCGAAGTTTAAAATATAAGTCTCAGCTGATATTTATAGTACCATAATGCACATGCAATTGATTAGACTACTATCATTTTGGAAAACACAAAAATAACAATGTAACTGAACAATAAAACTGATATATCTATCTTCCAAAATCACTGCAGCTGCACCAGAATCAACAAAAACTAAAATGTTGAAAGAAAGCAGCTCTGTCCAGTGAGGTATTTTCTGCTATCCCCTAGGTGAGATCTATGACTAACTTCTTTAGAGAGGTACGCTGGGCTATTACAAATAAAGAGGATAATCACTGTGTGATTACAATGCAGAGGTTACCATGGAGCATGTCTCTATTGACTGTCCTATCATCACTTTTTAAGCAATGCAACATGCAGCAATAATTTAGATTCCCCTATACCTATTGACAGGACTGAAATGGTAATTAAAGTCGCGATCAGAGATGGGGGGCATTTATATGAGGTCATACATTAATGAAGTTGGCATAAATGGAAGGGTCAGGGGACTTGACCACAAGCTTCACCGCTGGGCTGATGAGAGACGAGTACCAGCCTAATATAACTAATATTATGATTTCCCTAATTCAAAAGAACAATGTCAGAGGACACAGACACCACAATTTGTCACAAAACGGGATGTGGCAGATGTATTATATTTTTTATCACCATTTAGTTTCTAAAACATTTTACATTCCGACGGGCAAGTTTAAACTCACCCACAATCTATTTCAATGTTGACCATCCTAACTTATTCAAACCTAACCAGGTTGTTGTGTATGGCTAGTAAATTAATCAAAGTATTTTCACATCGTGACACAGATTCACTTATTTACTTTTCACTTGTACACTCTTGTTCATGCAACTCCACATATTACTCTTTAAAATAACAAAATGTAGTGATCGGTGACATGATTGTAAAAACTGAGGCCTGTGTCACAGATGTGTAACGGGTAAACATAAATTTCAGAGCAATTTCCCTAAAAACAACTGAGTGATATTATAATCACACCTCACCTTGTTTTTTCAGGACAGGGGATATGAACTGCCGTTAGAACAGTTTATTGAGGAAATTCTCTTTTAATACTTTCAAATAAATCCAGCAAACTCACAACGGAGAGCATAGTTCATATTCAATTAAGTCTATTTTATTAATAGCACTTTGGAGCATATGGTCAATCCATTAGTTGGAAAGTTATATTTCCAGATGGATGAATTGCAATGATATTTGTGAGATTTTATTAGAAAGTTACTGAATTCCAATACATTGTGAATCACTCTCATGTTTACTCTGGTTTACAGTGTCTCACAATAACTGTCTATTTTTACAGCACTAAGGTGATTTTCTGCATGGTCCTCACTGACCTTAAACACTTAGTCACAACATAACCTGTAATGACAGCACTGCGGTTTCTCATCTGAATTCAGTTCTTGTCTCCGGCAGTATCTGTGGGCGGAGAAGTGAGTGAGTTCTCTGCCTCTTGTACTAAAGATTTTTTTTCATGTTTGGTTGTTTTATGTTGGCCTCTTTTATTTTGAAATAAACCTAAAATCTGAGGTTTTTCTGCCTCAGCAACAGCGAAAGCTATGTTTCAGGGGCTGTCCTTCCAATTCTCATAAAAGAGTTATCTCAGTAAAACGAAGATGAAATTCCATCAGATTTGTTTCAGACTTTCACATGGAAGAAACGTATGAGCTGATTATACATTAGTCAAGGTCACTGTGACCTTGCAAAACTATTTTGGCCCCTTGAATGAGATATCTCAAGGCGGTGTACAACAGATGTACTTAATAGACTTTATGAATAACCAAACAGAATGTCAAAAGAAAAACAAAGTATGCCATGATCAGCAGCATACACACCAGGATAAGAGGAAACCAGCAATGAAAGGCCAAGGTTCCTCACAGATTCACCTTTTCAGGTCAGGATTTTAACGATCTGTTGGATTCAGTTACAGTGGGTCACTGACTCATCTCACAAACTGTCATTAATTCCAGCACATAGTTCTCAATAAATGCATATGAATGTGAAGTCTGTAGGGGAGAGCGGGGTAATGTGGGACATCGGGTAATGTGAGATACCCCTGTATCTAGGCAACGGTATACATTTGTGGTCATTTGACCATTATGTTTTCAAGCCCCTCCCATTACCCCCTTGCCATGAAGGAGAAGTTGGTGCTGGTGCTGTGTAAAGTTTTCACCCCAAACATTTTTGGGCATGTAAAAGTAAATTTTCTTGCTTGGAACTTAATCAACTGTTGTGTCAAAACAAATTGAATCAGGTAACAAAAACTTATATCATACATGTTGGTGAACTTCCAACTTATAAAACCATGTGATTGATGCTAGCTGAAGATTAGCCTGAATTGCTAAGAGATGTTTTTTTTTTTTAAATGGTGGCAAAGTGGGACAAATGCTGTGGGGTAAAGTGAGACACGGTCTCAGCAGGGTAAAGTGAGACACGGTCTCACTTTACCTCACCATGAAGCACAAGTTAAGTTTAGTCTTAAACATATTTTAATGATTAAAATTAAATATGTTAACATTGCAGAAAAGCCATCATGCCAAGAAACTATACACCAGGAAGACAACCTGGGGCCAAACACCCCTCGCAGAGATGGAGAGTGCAGCCGCTGAGGTCAAGCAAAGAAAGAAGTCCTTAAGAAAAGCTGGAAGGGATAGAAATATTGATAAGACAACCCTCAAAAGATTCATAAAGAAAAAAGAGAAAGGGGAAGTAAAATCAGTAGCCTGGGGTGCAGGAGCTGAGGCAAAGAGAATATTCAAAGATGAGATGGAGGAGCTTGCCAAACACTTGAAACAACTAGCTGACCAGTTCCATGGCCTTGCTCCAGTTAAGTGCCGTGAACTGGCATTTGAAAATGCAGAGAAAAACAATATCCCTGTCCCTGCCAAATGGACAGAGAAACAATGTGCAGGTAAGCTAGGGTGTGCAAGGGATCACATAGATCATAATAATCATAAATGTGCTTAATTGACCAATCCCCATGATTCTGTTACTAGTCCGATATTAGTGGTTGTCAATCTAGCTGTCGGGATTTTAACTATTACAATATGTGTTGTTATGGTAGTTTTAAAGTGGAAAAAGTAAGTGGACCAATTTACCCCGTAGCCGGGGTAAAGTGGGACACAAGACCACTTTTTTAAAAACATCATATCTTCATATCATCATATTTTCACTGCCCTTTGTCCTGAAGACATTGTGATCATTTCCATTGCTAGAAAACATCCTGAATTAATGGGAAATGTGTAAATTTTACTGATATATCATTTTAGCTCGCCTAGAGGGGAGCAAATGTAAAAAATTTCCCACATTACCCCGCTCTCCCCTACCACACTTACATTGCTTTCTGATATTTTTGTAAGTAGTATTTTTGTCTTCTACTTGTTCCTAAGTAACGTAAAGCTGGAGCCTTGTTAAATATGGGGTAACTTAGACAGACAAAGATCAAGGCGAAATCATTAAACAGAAACAATGACATCGAGCCTCAAGAAAGAAACATCTTTGTTTTCTGTTCTTCTGTCAGGTTTGTTAGAGTTTGCTGCCAAAACAAAGTGTTTCAGATGTCTTTCCCTCTCACTGGCTGCATGCTGCAGGCTGAGGCTCTGTCAAATTCTGTGCTACACAGACGCACATCCATCTTTATGACACTTTTATTCTTGAAAAGAAAACAATCTACTGAAAAGTGGGAGCCAATGAACTGTTGCACACTTGTTTGCCTTTTTTGTCTTCACATAATGGAGCTGGAAAAATTAACAACCTGTGGTCCTCTACACAACTCAAATGCAAGATTTATTTTGCTATAGTTGGGGATCTGTTTGTTTGTTTCTACATCATTCAGTCTATCCTGGAAGCTGCTGATGACTATGACTTAAAGGAAATGAATCGAGCAATTTTTAAGAATAAGTTCTTGAAAATGATATGTATTAACATCTTACATTGATAATGAAACAGGCAGGAATTTGGGAGTCATCTTTGAACCAATTGTGACGTAACATCAAAAGTCACACATGTCCTGTCGAAGAAAAATTTGTCCACACCTTTGTTAAATCCAGACTTGAATATTGTAATTCCTTATTATCAGGTTTAAGCAGTAAGACGTTAAAGACTCTGAAGCTTGTTCAAAATGCTGAAGTACGTGTCCTGACACGAACCAAGAAAAGAGAGCACATTTCTCTAGAATCACAGATTGTAATAGTAATGGCAGATCCTGTATAGTGTTGGCATCCGATCGTGGTGGTGGACCACGGTCGAGGTGGCAGCTGATGGTGAACTATGATTACAACAAGACTGCTTGATCTAATATGTTGTTCTATTAACCCTGCTAAAAGTTTTTTTTGTGTGTAGTTTTTCCTTACTCTTGTAGAGGGTTAATAGCCTGGTTGCCAGACGAACTTAGCCCCGCCCACAACATTTGAGGTCGGGAAGTTCAGTCTGGAGTCGCTCCGTTGGGGAGAATTTATGCCCGGCTCGAAATCGACCGGACCAATCAGATTGTCAGGGCGGGCTTTATACGATGATCGACAGATGATCAACGGTAACGTAATCAACTACGTCATCAAAGAACGCTTGGGTTGACTTTGTTTTCCACAAACATGCCTGCCGCTGGAGAGCTGAGATGTGTAGATGCTGCCATTGAGTCTGTTTTAGGAGACATCGACAGCGCATTCATTTTGAAAGAGGAACAGAGAAACGCGATCAAGGCATTGGTAGATCGAAAAGATGTTTTTGCCGTCCTTCCTACGGGATTCGGAAAAAGTTTAATCTATCAGCTGGCCCCGATGGTCGCGAAGAAGATGGGACACGGGAATGTTGCGTTCCAACCGTGTTATTATTGTTTTACACGTAGCGACTCCCCTCGCATAAATACCTGCAGTTTAAGGAGCGGACCTTGTTAATAGACGCACCAGATCCCTCGCTTGCGGAGCAATGCAATTAGACACCTGCCGTACAGCGCCGGCACAAGGATAGGAGCAGGAACAACGACCGGACGCGGGCTGTGCGGCATTTCTCAAAAACTATAGTTTAACACCCCTCGCCAGCGTAACGAGGTAAGGAAGCTGGTCCCATTTACTTTGCTGCAAGTAGCGCGGAACGGGAGTCGCTGTCACGTTAACGCATCAGACTTGTCTCGTGGTGATTTGTTTATTTGTATTTTAACGTTTGTGTTTGGTTTTATGGATTAAAATATCGTATACTTAATGTCATTCCAGTTTTACGGTGTATTTGCGGCTACGATGAAGTGAACAATAAAGAGCCGTGTGCCATCAGTAGAGAAACTCTGTGTCATGTTCGGGGGGGGGGGGGGGCTGTTACATTAACTGTTTCTCTCAAAAATGCTGATCGTGTTGGTAAGCTCTCCGTGTATCCTTAAATTATTTTTACAACCCCGGCAAAAATCGTTTTTACTGATCTCCTTCTTCTACTTTTTCCAGCGTGCGTGCAGTTTAGTTCTGTTGACAACAACTATGCGTTGCTTTACATACGTCACATACTACGTTGCTTTGATTGGTTGTAGGTCTATCCAATTGAGCGAAGAGGAATTTTATTTCCTGGTTCGGTTGAAACACGCCCCATAATCACAGCCCAATGGAGCGGTATCAGAGTCATTCTGACTAGAATTGTGAGTATGACAACGTCAGGCTAGAGGGTTAAGGGCAGAGGAGGTCAAACCTTGTTAAAGCCCTATGAGACAAATTGTATTCTCAGTTTTGTCTGATGGATGGCGCACACTTTCACTTTTGAAAACACAGCAGTAAGGCACTCAAATCAGAATGAAGTTGATATCAACATCATTTCAAAGTCCAACTATAGTGAAAAAGCTGAAAACGGCCAGTGCTTGAACAGTAGATGGAGAGCTATATAAAAGGACAGACAAAACCATTCATATTGGACATTGCCAATCCTGGATTACATTCAGTTACAGCATCTTAAAATGTCCTGTTTTCCACAATATCTCTGCATGTTCAGCATGGGAGACAAATTCTCCCATTAACAACACTAGATTGTTAAATCCTCTCATGTTGAGAGAGGCACTGACCTATCCATGCTTTAATGGCAATTCCCTGCTCCTGGCCAGGAGTGTTACAAGGGACTTTGGGGTCCCAAAGCAAAAGGGATCAGGGGGGCCCTACATCTGTCAAACCAGACCCAAGAAAACCCATAGTACCAAACCCAACCATTCCAATCTTCAAATAAATCTTTTATTTTCAAAAAGTAGTGAAAAAAGTGAAAAAATTGCAAACCCTCATCACCAGGATCATCATACAAATCTCAAAAATTGTGAAGCTTTTGGCCCAAAGTTAGTTGCATGAGGCCTTGTTTGGGATTTCTAAACATGGAATCGATGCAGTCTCCTGTACATAACTGATCACATATTTCAATGAACTTTACACAAAATTGTCATTACTGTGGACTAACATAATTAGCCATTCACAGGGGCCCCCTCTCAGCTCAGGGCCCCTGAAAATTGCTTACTTTGCCTAATCTGTTGCACTGCCCCTGCTTCTGGCTATGGCAGCTCATGAGATATGCATGAAAGTTTAGCTGGGCGATATGGGGAAAAAAAATTCACGATATTATTTTTATTATCGATAAATTGAGATATAAATCAAATTACAGAAAATAACGCTTTTTATATCAATGTTCTTGTTATGTACAAACGTTATTTCTTAGGCACAAAACTGATTTTACTTGCTCGTACAAACAGCCTGTGCCAGTGCCCTTTACTCATAACATTTCATACAAACAACTACAGTGAAAAGGTGTATATAATGTATCCTGTCCTGTATGTGTCTTAATAACTTGTGATCAGTGATGGTGTTTATTGTTAAAGTGTAAAATGCAGGTCAGAGGGGAATCGAGGAGGTTACAGACTCTGACAGAGACTTTGACACAGGACGACCGGACCTTTAATGAGCGTTTGATCCTGGAGCAGCAGTGTTATAATTATTCAGCAGTGAAAACCTGCTGAGACTAGGAACTTAGCTGAAAACATGATTGTGTTCAGTCATTTCATCGATGCAGTGCCGTCCACCTCTCTGCAGGAGCCCAAACATTAGCATGTGTGCCGCTGCTGGTCCTACACTCTGTGCTGTGTGCGTCATCCTAACCTGATGTGGCTGTGACTCTATTCCAGCCACATGATTGGTTTCGGCGCGCAGCTATTCTCATTGGCTGTTTATGTTGTTTGTCAAAACATACTTTAATCTTTTCATAGGATTTTTCAACTTTAAGACAAAACCAAATAGCCCCAGTCTTATACTTCCAGTTATGTAGTATGGCCCTATATTGAGGTTTGCAAGAAACTGAAAAACTGATTGGAGAAAGAGTAAACATGATTTGTTTTGTCTGCTGTATGGATCAAACTCCAAAAAACCACAGAATCCTACACTTCCAACAATGCCACTCCATACTGTTTTTTCATCAGACCCTCCTTGTTTGGTAAATGGCAATACGATATTGTTCGAACTTCACTCATTCAGTTTTTGAAAAAGGCCTTTCCCTGACCTGACAAGCCAGTCAGTCAAGAAAAAAGTGCTTTCTAAGAACAGGACACTTTTTCTTACAAGATGCCTTCTGTTGTGTCTTGCTGATGAATTCAAATTTTCAGCAAGGAGACAAGAGTGAAGAAACTGTCCTCTCTGTACCGATTGCAATCATTTATACTTAGTCTACAGGTGTGCCACTGGTACACTGAAGCTGCACACAACTATATTGCATGTTGCTCAGTCTGATCTCAACTTAATTACATCAAAATTTAATATTTAGTGTAAATACTTCTGCCATCCAAGAGAACAATCCTGGGGCAGCAGAGGAGACAGAAGCAAACCTACTTTTCTAAATCTGGTTCGATGCAATATTGCTGCTAAAAGACGGAGACTGAGAGTGTGCTGCAGGATGCTTGGGCTGTAGTCACTTATTCGGCTCTGTGCGTGTGCGTGTGCGTATGTGTGTGTGTGTTTGTGTATACAGAGGCAGGCAGGCAAGTAGCTGCAGAGTCAGACACCCCTGTCGGCTGCATTTTATAAGTTCATTGCACAATCAGCTTGTAATTGGCAGAGCTAATGAAAGAGCAAGGCAACATCGCTCAAGCATCATAAATTTAGAGGCTATGCAGTTAATATGATGAGGACAGGAAGTCAGTGCAGTCTACTGTACAACTAACACCGTTATTTTTAATTAAATTGTATCTGTATAGGGACATGTACAATGTATAATGGAAGGCAAAGATCAGGCAGAAATCAGCAGGAATCTTAACAAAGACAATCACATTAGCATTCAATACCTTTAGTGTATCATCAGAGATGACAGCTTGGCAGACTAATAACTCCTCAGAATAATCCAATTAAATACATCTGTCACTGCTCCACTCTTTGGAGATCAAATCAGATTATGGATCAACAGGTAGGTTTCTGACTGAGCTCTGACACAACATCATTCTAAAGGTGATGTTGCCATTTTGGACATTATATCAAAGCTCAGAGAAAGATGTAGGAGAGAAAAGTGTATTACAGCTGCAGTAATCAATGCATTTGGACTGTGAAATATGTCACTCATAAGGCTGAGCCTCTAGCATCTCCTCCAAACTCTCTTCTTCCAGCAGCAAGCAGCTGTTTACATGCCCAGCCAGCACCATACAGCACACAATGTGTTAGAGCAGGGGTTTCCAAACGGCTATCTGCGGCCCGCCATCCATTGTAAATTGGCCCGCCTCAAAAAAATTTAAAAAACAATTAACATTTTTTTTTTAGTATTGAAACTAACAATTTAGTAGCACTTAAATGGCACTTACTTAAAGCACTTTGTAGTTTTGCTCTATTTTTGAAGAAACTGTACTTTCTTGATTCTTGTTGTTCTGGGTTTGTACTTCTCAGTTTAGACACTAAATGGCACCCAACTCACCCCTGACCTGTCTCTCAGAACGCCGCCATGCCCCCCGCCCTGAGCGATGCGATTGAGGCGCACTGTCAACAGTCCGCTCCAGGGCAGGGGGGCGTGGCGCCGCGAGTGGCCCAGACCTTCGTATTTTTTTCTGTATGTGGCCCTCGGGATAAAAAGTTTGGACACCCCTGTGTTAGAGGTAGACAGTGTGTGGTAGACATAGTGGGATGTTTAGAGGCTAAGAAGAGAAAAAAAAATTCCAGGAGTTGTTAGAGACCAAAAACTGAGCAGGAAGAAAGTGAATATTTGACGAATCAGTTCATCAGGTGGACACAATCATGATCATATGTTCAGCAGCAGGTGGTGATGCTGTGCACTCAAAGCTCATTCTACAAATTTTGAGTGCCCCGTCCCCCTCACCCCCGGTGAGCCTGGCTGCGAGAGCCCCAGCTCCCCAGCGCAACCCCGCAGTGGGAGCTGGCGCAGCAGCAGCATCCTTCCACACTGTTGAGTCAACGTTTAGAGGTGTCCCGGGGTCCCTTGTTAATGCGGCCACTTAAATGTCTGACGGGTAGCAGTAACGAGCTAACGCTAGCCGGGCTCCAGCGGCTCGCGAGCTCCCCTAGCCGGGGGTAGCCCCTAGGGAGCTAGGGAAGCCGGGCTAGCGAGCCCGGCTAGCGTTAGCTCGTCCAAGGCCATGTAGCGAGACTCCCTACCAGTGTTGGGAGTAACGTCGTTTAAGTATAACGGCGTTACTAACGGAGTTCTTTTTCAGTAACGGAGTAATCTAATTAATTACTTTTGTCATCGTTACAACGCCGTTATCGTTATTGATAATGTAAAGTGGCGCGTTACTACAATTTGGTTGAATGAAGCGTGCGGTTGTAACAAATCACCCTGTTCAAACCCCAGGGGAAATGCTCTACGCTTTTAATTTTAAGGACACGGGCGGACTCAACCCGCTGTGTACCTTGCGCGCTGCCCGACCAAGTTATTATAAACGAAAGATCCCTGGTTGGACCGATGACCTTGTTATCGGTCTAACCCCTAATTAAATAAATATAAATATAAACGAATTCGACACAAAAAGGTTGCGTATTATAAGTGTATTTAAACAAAACCCACATCAATCCCACATATCCCCGTGCTCGAGCCCGCAAACCATGGCGGCCCCGTAAACATAAACACGCTATTTACACACATTCAACACATCAATATTTCCCCCCCAGGTCCATAATATAATCCCCAAACAAAACGTCCCAAACAAAAATGCCTGCAGGTGAGCAAGGTGAGTGTCGCAAACAAATCAAACCAAGTCCACGCTTTCTCACCCCCTTCCAGTGCCCAGAAAATGTTCAGTCCTTGAAGTAATCCGATACGCGACTCCCAGGCAATAATCCCGTTCGCTGAAAAAAATCCATGCAAGTCGTATAAGATCTTCTGGCACTCGAACCTCTGGCCGCACCGCCAGCCCGCAGCTCCAAAAAAACCACACACCTTCAGATAGACAGCCCTTGCTGGGACGTCACTTCCTCATATTTATCACATTTTGGGTTACATAAAACAATATGACCATCATCACACAAATCATAAACAAATACATACACAGATCCATATCCTCATTCTTATAATTTTAAGGTGTCTGACTAATAATATATATACCTTTTCCGATACATAAAGTGCACTCAGGTGACCTTTACACGGTGTCATATTACACCCCAGCTGCGTGGAGAGAGCAGGGCGTGGGGATGACGACACCGTTGCAAACGCGATGATGATTGGCTGGGTGGGCGCGCGGATGCCCTGCTCACGCTGTCTCACTGCACGCTCTGACTACAGCTCAAGACAGCGACAATGGCGACGAGCCAGGGAAATTCAAAAGTAGCGTTCAATAACTGTAAGTACCGGCACTACTTCTCACTCTTGGAAATTAAAGGCAAAAATGTCTATGTATCATGCACGATATGCCCAGGGAAAAAAACTTTATCCACGTCTGCCATTCAATCTAACAAGTAATTCAAATCTAATAAAGCACCTTACATCAACCCATGCGAACATGACACTTGTTGCTGCTGCAGCTGCTAACCCAAGCCCAAATGCAGCTAGCGTGAGCTCCAGAGAAGGAAACGGAGACACTCAAACAACCCTCGATTTTTCGGGTCAGCATCAGCAACAGGTGACCAAGGCCGAGCTGAACACACTGATTGCAGGGTATGTTGTTGGAAACATGCTACCCCTATCCACTGTGGAGTCAAAGTCATTCAGAGCTATCCTTGCAAAAATACCAATACGAGGAGGAGGACAGGGGGTTGCCCCATGCCGAAACACTTTTGCTAAATTCATCGACAGTGAATACGAAAAAATGAATATTGAGCTCAAAAAGTCATTGGATGAATTAGAGTACATTTCAACTACAGCAGACATCTGGACTGCCCACAATAAAAGTTACATGGGTGTGACAGCACATTGGATCAATCCAAATAACATGGAAAGAGAGAAAGCAGCTCTTGCCTGCAGACGGTTTAAGGGGCATCATACTCATGACGCCATTGCAGTTGAGCTTGACAATATACACTCAACATATGGGATAACACACAAAATCACAGCAACAGTGACTGATAATGGCTCTAATTTCGTTAAAGCATTTAAGAGGTACCAGCCACTTGAGAGTGATTCTGAAGAAGATGAAGATGAGGTGACATTTACAGACATTAATGATGCTCTACATGCAACTGCTGATGATCCTGATGTTGTGATCACTTTGCCCCCCCACAAGAGATGTGCATCACACACACTAAACTTGATTTCATGCACAGATGTTGACAAATGGCTGCTGTCGCAACCTGCAACAAAGGCTGTTTATAGAAGTGCTACTGCCAAATGTACTGCCCTATGGAACAAGACTAGTCGATCATCTTTGGCTGCTGAAACAGTTGATGAGTTGGTGTCAAAAAAGCTGCTTGTACCTTGTACAACACGATGGAATTCCTTCTATGATGCCCTGGCTCGAATCTGTGGAATATCCATGGCAGACCTTAACACCATCTCCTCCAAATTAGGACTGACAGCGATAACAGAAAGGGAACGCCAGTTTTTAAAGGAGTACTGTACTGCGATGAAGCCCCTTACAGTTGCTTTAGATATACTTCAGGGAGAAGACAACTGTTTTCATGGTACACTCCTACCAACGATGGAGACATTAATGCTGAAGACAGAAGCCCTTAAAAGTGGCCTGCAAATACTGAGGGACCTTCCTGACGCCATAGTCAAAGTAAGAACCCATGAATTGAATACTTTTTATTTATTAAGTGAACATTGCTGTAGTACTCATAATAATAAATACTACTAATTATAATAATAATAATAACACTGATTTGTGTTGATCCATACATTTAATGTGATTATTTTTTATAATTTCAGGCTATCAAAACCAGATTTGCTGATGTCCTGGGAAATGAAGGGGCGATACTTGCTGCCGTAACTCTTCCAAAATTCAAACTTCGCTGGCTGCGGTCACAGGAGTTAAAGGATAAGGCTAAGGCAAGTTTGCTGGCAGAGTGCCGTAAAATTGTCCATGAAGAACCACAGCCAGGTACCAGCAGCACATCTTCACATCACACAGATTCAGCCAAAGAGAGCGATTTCTTTGCTTTTGAGGAGGATGAGGACACCTCTTCAGCAGAAAACCAGGTGGCAGACTATATTAGATCTTCAGAACAAAACTTAAACTCTCTGTGTGGATTTTCTCTCATCAAGAAAATGTCACTACGTTACAATGCTGCTACTCCATCTAGTGCACCTGTTGAGAGACTGTTCAGCCTGGGCAAACTTGTTTTCTCTCCGAAGAGGAACAGGCTGTCGGACAAAAGATTTGAAAAGCTTCTCCTCCTACGTTACAACCACTGGTTTAATTGTTAGATGAGAGGAGTATTTCAGTATAGATAGATTAATGCATTGATCATTTTCACTGAGAATGAACAACATGTTAAGCTACATTGAGAGTTGGATAGTGCTCTGTTTATTGTGCAATAATATACAGGTTCAGAGAATTGCACTACTTAAAGGTCAAATTTTCGATTGTTTCTTTTACAGAGATTTGCACTATACTTAATGGCCAGATCTTCCTTTGTTACTTTTTACCCAAGTTTACATTTGCGTGTTTTGCACTTGATTGCAAAGTGTGAATAGCTGAATATTATTTATTTTTAACATTTCATTTTGTTACTGTTCTGAATATTTAAGAGTTGGATAGTGTTCTGTTTATTGTGCAATGGTATACAGGTTCAGAGAATTGCACTACTTAAAGGTCAAATTTTCGATTGTTTCTTTTTTACCCAAGTTTACTTTTTTGGGTATTTGGTTTTGTACTTGAATGCAAAGTGTGTGAATATTATTTTATTTTCAATATTTAATTTTGTTACTCTACTGAATATTTAAGAGTTGGATAGTGTTATGTTTATTGTGCAATGGTATACAAGTACAGATAATGGCACTACTTAATGGCCAGATTTTCCTTTGTTTCTTTTTACCCAAGTTTACATTTGCACTTGAATTTTATTTTCAATATTTATTTTTATATGTTTTAATTCTATGCATCATATGGCAGGCTGCAATCTATTGAGTTCAAATAAATACCAAATGTTCTAAAATACTGTATATAGTGTTTTTATTCTTCAATCAGTTAATATAAACATCTTTGACGTTAAAGATGTTACAGAACGTAACAGCGTTATAAAACATGAAAAATAACGCCACAGTTACTTTGCTGAGTAACTAATTACTCTAACAATGTGGTAACTGAGTTACTAACTCAATTACTTTTTGGGAGAAGTAATTTGTAACTGTAACTAATTACTTTTTAGAAGTAACTTGACCAACACTGCTCCCTACATGGGCATGGTGTGACTATGACGTTTATTTCGGTCGTAATCCCATTCGACACACTCTAGCTTATCGTTTCTGACATAGAGAAACAACAACAAATCGTGGGAGTAGTTATTTTCCAGAGTTTTTGGGACGATAGACATGCCAGATACCCAAATTAACGTGTAGAAGCACTACACAAGTGGAATTTTCATAATATATCCCCTTTAAAATGAAGTCACCTGCTCATGAGTCATCTTAGGTCTATTTTGAAGAGATCAAATCAATACAGATAAACAGGAAGGTAGCTGGGCTATGGGACATCAGTCTTTATCACATGGCATTGTAAATTCTTATTACACTGGAGACCGAAGACCAAGCATAGGTCAGCAGTAATCAGTGTGGGAAATGTGCTCTGTAGAAAAACCTATCCAGTATGGACCAACATCACCTCAATATTAACAGTTAAATCAATCCGACCCAAATGACATTTTGTGTTTTTTTTAGCAATAGGAAAATGTAGGGTGTTAAACGCCAAATATGGATATCTTCACTATCAGATTATCTGTCGTGCAATTTATTGATCTGCTTTTTAATGAGTGAGGAATTGTTCTAAACAATATCATAAGATCAAACAGACCAAAACAAAATCCCATCACAAGCTTGTGGAGCCCAAGGTGATTTTCATCTTACATCTACATCAGCAGAGCTCCCGTTGGAGAGGCAGCAGCAGGGGATGCTGATAAATGACCTAAATCATTCACCAATCATTCACACAACTGGACATCTATCGGCTAACAGATGAATTAACTAACGTGTCAGAGTTACAGTAATAATAGAATGTAAGTAAAAGCGGGCTGATCTCACGGCTCATCTACACATGCCATTTCAGATCCACTGGTCCCAGTTCACTCACCAGCAGCGTGGGCAGTCCGGCCACCACAGCGTAGAGGAGCACGGGCGGGACGGCGCTGCTGTCCTCCGGTCCCAGGTACGGTTTGGTGTAGGTGGTGTCGTAGCAGAAGAAGCCCTGCACGTGAACGCTGAAGGTGTCGGTGTACTCGAAGTAGTAAGCCAGCATGACGGTCCCGGCCATGATCACCAGCTGGAAGTACAGCATGATGCAGACGAAGAGCGAGAGACATTTAATTAGAACCAATCCTTTTTTCTTCCTACCCAGCCTCCTCGTCCTCCCCCCCGGTACCGACTCCCGCTGACCGCCTCATGTCGGCTCGGCTGCACGCGAGGAGCCGCTCTGTGATCACGGCGGAGGCTTGCTCGCTCTGGATCCCCCTGCTCCACTGCTGCTGAGACTCAGGACTGTGGGTGTGTGTATGTGCGTGTGTGTGTGTGTGTGTGAGTGTAAGTGAGAGAAGGGAGGGGAGAGAGAAAAAGAGAGAGAGGGTGCGTGTGTAAGACAGAGAGAGAAGGGAGGGTAGAGAGAGAGGGAGGGAGGGGGAGTGGGAGAGAGGGGGGAGTGAGCGTGTATGTGTGTGTGCATGAGAAAGAGAGGGGTGTGTTTGTGTGTATGAGAGAGAGAGAGTGGGGGGAGTGAGTGGTGTGTGTGGATGTATGGGGGGGGGGATGAGTGGTCTGTGTGGGTGTGTGTATGAGAGAGAGGGGGGGGGGAGGGTAGATTGGTGTGTGTATGAGAGAGAGATACTCCCAACTCTAAATTTAGCCCACATTTAATCATTGGATAAAATAAAATGAATGAGATGAGCGGAAGCTGCATGAACCGATGAGATTGAGGTAAAAAAAAGCTAATTGGAGTATAGGATCACGCTGTATATTGTTGAATGTTATTGCTTTTAAGCAACGATGAAAGAAGTGTTTATAAGAGCAAACAGGATCAACCACAATATACAAAATACATTATACAATGTAACCCTTGTAACCATAAATGTAGTTAGAATTTGTTACCATTACTTTTAAATGTAATCCAGTAATTGCCTTTATGTGTACGTTTTCATTCCTGCACAGGATTTAAACTGCATACTTGCACACAAAGAATTCACAGATGAGAATGTATGCAAGTACTACACCGTTACTGCTTGTAATTTCATCTCATGGACTGAAGCCTCCATGTGCACTAATAAGTGCATGTGGTGGACCCCACTAACCATAAATACAAGTCAGTTTTTTTTCTCCATTAACTTTTAAATGTGTTTACATCCAGTAATTGTCTTTATGTGTAAGTTTTCCTTCCTGCACCGAAATGAAACTGCATACTTGCACACAAAGATAAGAGTACATGCAAGTACTACTACTGGACTGAAGCCTCTCTGTACACTAATCAGTGCATGTGGTCATGTGCATTAGTTAAACTGGGTCTACACAATCTACTCTATCAGTGTGTATATGGCTCAGTCCATGTCTACAGTCATCCAGACCTGGAGACCAAATCACAGGGTTGGTTTATTCCGCACTCATTTCAGGGGCTGCATTTTATACATACACACCAGGATAGGATTGTAGAGTAACTAAGGAACCATCTCATTGACATTTCTCCCATCATCCACTGTAACATACACTCAAATGAATGTTTATTATTGTCATGCTTTTAAAGGTGCTTATCTTGTTTACCAGCAGTGTTGCAGACCTGCTGTTTCCACTCAATAATTCTGTCAAAGAACTTCACAGTTCCTTCTTGCCAAGCTAGAATGGTTGTGTTGTGTTCATTACCCACCACTCGGTCTAGTTATTTTTATTTTATTTATTTATTTATATATTTGTCTTGTGTTGCTGCAGTGACCCCATTTTCTTAAATGGATCATTGAAGCCTCATCTTAATTTATACTCTACGCACTCTCTTTCTGCCACCGGAAACACGTTATTCTGCTCTACTGGCACGTTAAAATCCATAAATGAAGGTGGAGGAGACAGAGGGACAGATGGACACGGACAGACAGAGGTGAGGATGCAGAGATGCCGGGCATCAGGTGGGTACTCACTGACAGCACTGACTAATGGCTGCCATTAACGTGTCATTCCATCATTACTCCCCATTTTATGACTAACTAGGCCAAATCTATATACTCCTAGCTTCATGCTCGAAGATGCCAGAGAGATGTAATGATGCATTTTCCCCTACATTATAGTATCATCAAACATGGTTAAGTACATCATGCATACATCAAGAATTTGCTGTTATTAAACTAACAACTGTCTAATAAATTATAAATCCCGGTCATCATGACTTTAAGAGGAAACATAGACAGATTGTTTAATTGAGAGGATCTACAGGAAAATTGTTTAAATGAAGCTAAGACTTATCTGCTTGTTCATGTGTCCTAAGTCAGTTATTCTGTTTTCATCCAATCACAACCCGACACTCTCACGTCAAAATTAAGACGTCAAAATTTAACATGGTCTCTCTCTCTTCTCATTGAGTTTTCATCTCAGTACGGTGAACACTGCATTAACCGCCTCCACTACTTTACCACATCTACTCATGGTGCCCGGTAATCTCCCATCAAACCCTCCAACCAGAAGCCCTTTATGAGACCTCCAAACTTGATGCCTCATTCTTCATCTAGGCCATGGGGAGCCTGAACACTCTTTTGAAATGACCAAATTCATAGTTCTACCTCCTGCTCGGATCTAAGCCTTAAAGTCTAATCGTTCTGTTCACAATGAATCCAATTTGAATCTAATTTACTTATTCCCATTTGTCCAGAAATTTAATGACCAAGTGAAAGCAGAATGTTATTGGTGTCGCAAGGTGGAATTGTGAAAAAGGGAAAAAAAATTTAGGCTTTGATGATCAAAAAACAAAAAGCCAATATCATGCAACCCCCTTTGGACATCATGTTTGTTTGCAGTCTTGTCCCCTGAAGTCAGTGACATACACTTATTTTATGGTTTACTTCATGCTCATGGTAAAAGTATGCAAAAGATGATTGGGTGAGGAGCATGTAGTCTGTCATGGCTCATAGCCATGACATAGCAAGGAAAAACACAGTTACCATTTCAATAGATAAACTATTGTGTAGTCTGAGACCAGGATTTGGATGCTTGTATTTGCTCCTTAGTACTAAATACATATTACAGCTAAGGCTGGAAGGATTGATTCGTTTCTAAAGCATAAACCAAACTAACATTTGAACGTGGTGATGGTGCCAGATGAAATGTCAGGGGATCATCACAGGGGCTATAATTCATCCTGAGGGGAACATTTAAGTCTGAAATACATTTGATTGTAGTCCATTTAATAGGTGTTGACACAATTTCAAACACCACTAGGGCTGAGAACCTCCAGAACAGAGACATTTGAATGTGTCCCGAGAAAAAATAATGCATGCATTAAACTACCACATAGAGTGAATTACGCATGGGAAGTGGGAACTCATTATTATCATGGAGGAGATGTGTGGAGCGGGAAGAAAATTGTAAGTATTGTATTTTAATACTGGCTGAGGAGCTGCAGTTGATCAGGAACTAAACACTATGGGTAAAGTTGATATAATCAAATAAATTCAGCTGAACAGAGCTTTCTATTCAGTTGCAGCAGTTTGAGGAATGTTGGCTACAGACATTTACAGCCAGTGACACCTGTGACACTTCACACATCCGCCTGATGGTAATCATCCTGCACATTCAACACAGCTCCAGGACAGTTCATTGCTTTCCAAGACATTCAGGTTAAATTTGTGGTTTCAACCCAGCAATCTCAGAACACCTGCAGGATTTCCTGGATGTAGGAGAGTGCTGACATTTATGTTTTCACATAGCCCACAGTACACAGGAACCCTGTACTTAAGAACATCATATTAATTCTGATAGTTTACTCCTTGTTCTCTCAGAACAACCTCAGTTCTCCTTGGATTTAATTCCACAAGATATTGGAAAATTTCCTTTGAAATTCTCTCCCAAGTGTATCCCTAAAAAACGATTATTCATGTGAATATATAGAAACTGTAGGCGAGTGGCAAGATTTTGGGGGCCAGAGGCATTCCGGGCTCGTTTCAAGTTTGACCAATCACATTTGAGTAGGATTTGGTTGCCTGCAGGTAAACAGTTTGTGTGGAGAGCAAAAGGGCTGGAACTCATGGAATGAAATGCATTGGCGATCAGTCTTTTAATTTATCTGCATTCATATACAAATTGCTGTAATTAGAGATTAGGCAAAAATGCTATGTTAAGATGCATTTATTAGTCCCAAACACATGCACAGACATGCACAGGCACACTCATGCAGGTAGGGAAATTTAACCTCTGCTTTTGACCCATCTGGTGCAGGACACACAGAGCAGTGAGCAACCATGTACGGCGCCCGGGGAGCAGATGTTGGGGGAGTAAGGTGCCTTGCCCAGGGGCAATAGACAGGGTAGGGACAATCCTCTTGGATTTTTGGACAGATCAATCCAGGTTCGTCTTTTTGTTGTTTCTCCGTGGAGTCGAACCAGAGACCTTTTCTGCCCATAGTCCAAGTTTCTGCCACTAGTCCACCGCCTCATAAATATCTACAAAAAGTAGTACAGTATATTTTGTGTGGAGAAACTTTAAACTTGTGGGATAAAGGAACTATTCTGACTGTAAACAGTTTACAAACAACAGACGACCTGGCCCAGATTTCTGCTGTCTACATCGGAGGCCCCAAAATATTGTCCGTTGCCCCAAGAGGCTAATTCATTGTCAGACGATAGCCAAATATTTTCTGCAGATTAGTCAGCTGCACTCTTAAGTTGCACATTCAAGTTGCCAATCTCCTGTTCTACCACATCTAAAATAAGTTCTACTGGATTCACATAATCTTGGGAGGTAACTGAAGTTCAGTGAACTCACTGTCATGTTCATGAAACCAGTTTAAGATTACCTTTATAGAGCCAATGAGGGATGAACATGCTCAGAAAATACTTAGACAGGGTATCAAAAGGTGATATATTAATATGAAGTGGGCCAAAGTTTGCAAAGAATAACACACACTACCATCCTGGACTGTTGACCTAAGACAGGTTATGCTGTCGTCTTCAAATTCTGATCCTACCATCCTCTCAGCAGAAACCCAGATTTATCAGACAGGCTTCATTTTTCAGTCTTCATCTGTCCAGTGTTGCAGCCTCAGATGACTGTTCTTGGCTGACAGGAGCGGAACCCTGCTGTTCTAGCCCATCTGCCTCCAGGGTTGGATGTATTTTCCATTCTGAGATGATTTTCTGCTCACCAGAGTTCAAAAGACTGGTTATCTAAGTCACAGTTTTCTGTCAAGTCGAACCAGTCTCACCACACTCACACCCCTCTCATCAACAAAGTGTCTCCATCTGTAGAACTGCTGCTCACTACATGTAAGATGTCTTTGTATGCCGTGGCTCCATTCTGATCTAAAACTGTAGAGACTTTTCTAAGTGAAAGAATTCAGTTTCAGAATTTCTCAATCCAGCTTGTTTGACACCAACCATCATATCACGGCATTCACATTTTCCTCAATATAATAAGAATAAGAACTGGTCTGGGTTTATCTGTATCTGCATGATTGCACATGATGTTCCCTACTTATAGGATAGTTGCATTAATAAGCAGGTATATTAAATGTAATAAAGTTATTGGTGAGTCTAAATTATATTCTATACCAGATGTGAAAGAAAATAAGATTTGTCTGTAAGCCTGCAAGTAAATTATGTAAAAACGAGGGTCATCATTTCTATACATTACTATATCCTGATTGAAACGTTGGTTTTATAAAATAAAAGTGGAAAAAATGTATTCCAAACACAAATCAAGCTAAAAATAGGCTTCAGATACAGCCAATCAGAGCAAAGTTCATGTAAACAGGTGGGAGCCCACTCCAGACCTGTATGTCCATCTGTCACGGTCCTTCTCATCCTATGAGGAGTCCCACAATCTCTGATCTACTGCTAAGGTGCTGAATAGGTCACACACACCCACACACACAAACACATACAAACACACACCCCAATCAAGCAGAAGAAATCCTCCACACCCCTTCACACACATTCATATACGCATAAAGGATGTATCTCACCTCACAATAAGAATAAATGTACTGTGTCAGAATGGTTTTCAGATTTCTATTCAACAAAACAAAACCAGCATGTCTGTTAGCACCTATTGTCTGTTTGTAAATCCACCTGACTGAGCACTTGACTGTGGAGAAAATCAAACAGTAATGATCTTAGTGACACTGTATTGGCTTTATTCCGACTGTGTTCGGTTGTTTTATGAAATAAGAGCGAATATTTATAATCCCCCTGACGAAGCCTAGGTGGATGCTGGGACGGTTGAGGGGCTGAATCTACCGGCAGCAATACTGACGCAACAGCAGCGGGGGGCAAGCAAAAAGGGAATGATAGAAATGTTCTCATCTCATCGTCATCCGCTTATCCGGGGTCGGGTCGCGGGGGGAGCAGCTCAAGCAGGGGGCCCCAGACTTCCCTTTCCCGGGCCACATTGACCAGCTCTGACGGGGGGATCCCGAGGCGTTCCCAGGCCAGTGTTGAGATATAATCTCTCCACCTAGTCCTGGGTCTTCCCCGAGGTCTCCTCCCCACTGGACGTGCCTGAAACACCTCCCAAGGGAGGCGCCCAGTGGGCATCCTTACCAGATGCCCGAACCACCTCAGCTGACTCCTTTCTAAGTAAAGGAGCAGCGGCTCTAATCCGAGTCCCTCACGGATGACTGAGCTTCTCACCCTATCTCTAAGGGAGACGCCAGCCACCCTTCTGAGAAAACTCATCTCGGCCGCTTGTACCCGCGATCTCGTCCTTTCGGTCATCACCCAGCCCTCATGACCATAGGTGAGGATAGGAACGAAGATCGACCGGTAGATCGAGAGCTTTGCCTTGCGGCTCAGCTCTCTTTTCGTTACAACGGTGCGGTAAAGCGAATGCAATACCGCCCCCGCTGCTCCGATTCTCCGGCCAATCTCACGCTCCATAGTACCCTCACTCGCGAACAAGACCCCGAGGTACTTGAACTCCTTCACTTGGGCTAAGGACTCATTTCCTACCCGGAGTAAGCAATCCATCGGTTTCCTGCTAAGAGTCATGGCCTCAGATTTAGCGGTGCTGATCCTCATCCCAGCCGCTTCACACTCGGCCGCCAGCCGATCCAGTGAGTGCTGAAGGTCACAAGCCGATGATCCAATGAGGACCACATCATCCGCAAAAAGCAGTGACGAGATCCTCAGACCACCGAACTGCAACCCCTCCCCACCACGACTACGCCTCGATATCCTGTCCATGTATATCACAAACAGGATTGGTGACAAGGCGCAGCCCTGGCGGAGACCAGCACCCACTGAGAACGAAACTGACTGGCTGCCGAGGACCCGAACACAGCTCTCGCTTTGGGAGTACAGGGATTGGATGGCCCTGAGGAGAGACCCCCTTACCCCATACTCCCGCAGCACCTCCCACAGTTTCTCCCGGGGGACCCGGTCATACGCCTTCTCCAGATCCACAAAACACAAGTGGACCGGATGGGCATACTCCCAGGCCCCCTCCAGGATCCTTGCGAGAGTGAAGAGCTGGTCCGTAGTTCCACGTCCGGGGCGAAAACCGCATTGTTCCTCTTCAATCTGAGGTTCGACGATCGGCCGAACCCTCCTTTCCAGCACCTTGGAGTACACTTTACCAGGGAGGCTGAGAAGTGTGATACCCCGATAATTGGTACACACTCTCTGGTCCCCCTTTTTGAACAGGGGAACCACCACCCCGGTTTGCCACTCCTTTGGCACTGTACCCGACTCCCACACGATGTTGAATAGGCGTGTCAACCATGACAGCCCCTCAACACCCAGAGCCTTTAGCATTTCTGGCTGGATCTCATCAATCCCTGGGGCTTTGCCACTGCGGAGATGTTTGACTACCTCAGTGACCTCCACCAGGGAAATTGACGACGAAACACCATCAACCTCGAGCTCTGCCTCCAACATAGAGGGCGTGTTATTCGGATTCAGGAGTTCCTCAAAGTGTTCCTTCCAACGTCCGACGACCTCCTCAGTTGAGGTCAACAGAGTCCCATCCTTACTGTACACAGCTTGGATGGTTCCCCGTTTCCCCCTCCTGAGGTGCCGGATAGTCTTCCAGAAACACTTTGGTGCCGACCGAAAGTCCTTCTCCATGACCTCTCCGAACTTCTCCCACACCCGCTGCTTAGCCTCCGACACGGCAGCAGCTGCAGCCCTTCGGGCCTGTCGGTACCCTGCAACCGAGTCAGGAGTCCTCCAGGATATCATATCCCGGAAGGCCTCCTTCTTCAATCGGACGGCTTCCCTGACCACCGGTGTCCACCACGGTGTCCGAGGGTTACCGCCCCTTGAGGAACCTAAGACCCTGAGGCCACAGCTAGCCGCCGCAGCTTCAGCAATGGAGGCTTTGAACACCGCCCACTCCGGCTCAATGTCCCCAACCTCCACAGGAATGCCAGAAAAACTCCGCCGGAGGTGTGAGTTGAAGATACCTAGGACGGGGGCCTCCTCCAGACGTTCCCAGTTCACCCGCACTACTCGTTTGGGCTTACCAGGTCTATCCGGAAATTTCCCCCATTCCCTGATCCAACTCACAACCAGATGGTGGTCGGTTGACAGTTCCGCCCCTCTCTTTACCCGAGTGTCCAAAACATGCGGCCTCAGATCAGATGACACGATCACAAAATCGATCATTGATCTTCGGCCTAGGGTACTCTGGTACCAGGTACACTTATGAGCACCCTTATGTTCGAACATGGTGTTTGTTATGGATAATCCATGACTAGCACAGAAGTCCAATAACAAACGACCGCTCGGGTTCAGATCAGGGAGGCCGTTCCTCCCCACCACGCCTCTCCAGGTATCTCCATCGTTGCCCACGTGGGCGTTGAAGTCACCCAGCAGAACTACGGAGTCCCCTACTGGAGCTCCATGCAGGACTCCATTCAGGGTCTCCAAGAAGGCCGAGTACTCTGAGCTGCTGTTTGGTGCATACGCACAAACAACAGTCAGAGTTTTCCCCCCTACAACCCTTAGGCGGAGGGAGGCGACCCTCTCGTCTACCGGGGTAAACTCCAACACCGCGGCGCTCAGCCGGGGATTTATGAGTATCCCCACACCCGCCCGGCGCCTCACGCCCTTGGCAACTCCGGAGAAGAATAGAGTCCAACCCTTATCCAGGAGTACGGTACCAGAGCCGAGACTGTGCGTGGAGGTAAGCCCCACCAGATCTAACTGGTAGCGCTCCACCTCCCTCACAAGCTCCGGTTCCTTTCCCCACAGCGAGGTGACGTTCCACGTCCCCAGAGCCAGCTTCTGCCGCCCGGGTCTGGTCCGTCGAGACCCCTGACCTTCGCTGCCACCCATGTGGCTGCGCACCCGACCCCAACGGGTCTTCCCACAGGTGGTGGGCCCATGAGATGAAGAGAGGGGGGGTGCCACGTAGTTTGTTCGGGCTGTGCCCGACCGGGCTCCGTGGCAAACCCGGCCACCAGGCGCTCGCCATCGAGCCCTCCGTCTGGGCCTAGCTCCAGACGGGGGCCCCGGGCTTCCTCCGGGCTGGGTCCCATCTCCTCTTGTATCGATATTCATTGAGGGTTTTTGAAAGATAGAAATGTTTTGCTGTTTAAATAGATTACCAATTTGGGACAATGTGTCTTGTAGAGGATGTGGAGAATGAGGCATATCACATGATTGGAGCAGCGCAGCTTGAGATGGCTGCCATAACCAGCTCGCATGCTTGCTCCATTCTTGGTCTATTATTTGCACTTGTAATCAAAATGATTGTACTCCGTCATTTGAGCAACACAAGTCCGACGTTTTAACCTTCCTGGTTGAGTAATACGTTTAAAAGCTGAAATAAATTACTGTCATTGCTAAGCAGGAATGAAAGGGGGGAAACTAACATTCCATGACAACTATAGGGAAGCAGAGTAGAGGACAGATCATCTTAGAATCTCATTGGCAAAACTTCAGGAACTTCTGAGCACTAACTACAACTAGAACTTGTATTTGTTGGAAGCTTTAAAACTCAGATAGAAAATACACCACAGAACCAAATGATAAAACCAAAACTTTGTGCATGGAAAGATACGACCAAGGGAGGTCAGGAAGTGTGAACTAGACTTTGCAAAATGCCCAAAATATATATATATATATGGTTATAAAAGGATTAGTTTTCAAAATTAACACACAAAAAATATATAATGTAACCAGCTGCCAATCCTCACACACAGTAGCACTACGTGGGCCGCCAGAGTAAATATGACATCAGAACCAATGATGACAGGCATATTTTAGTTGTCTCACTCTCATCAGGAGCAGAACACTTTTCCATCTCCTCCCAGAGGAGCAACTAATGAGCTATGTTGCCTGGTGAATACAGGTGTCCCACTGCACCGCAGCTGCACTAAAGCATGACAAGAACCTGACACACACAAACACACACACACTTGATCATGAAAGCATAATCACATCTGTGATTTAACGCAATATGTTGTTAAAATGAGATCAAAGTACAATTCAGATCAGTCATACAACAAAACCCTAATGATTTGTTTTAAACTTTGACTACAGTCATTTTCAGTTGAACATAAACTGTGAATGCAGTTTCATTTGTATATGAAAAGATACTCTTTTTAAAACTCTTCTTAACAATGTGCTCAATGTGCTATTTTTCAGCATCACCCATGACAAACTTTATCATGGTACCTTGATATTGTGTGACAACAGTGTGATATCACAGCCGCCAGGACAAGCTGATATATCAGGTTTTTAGGGTGTTGATATCATGCCACTTCTCCCTGAATGTAAATGAGATTTAACAAGTTAAAATGTCACCTCCTCACTCCTGACACTAACACGGTTACAAAGAAGAAAATGAGCACAGAAAATGATTCAGAGATGACTCAAAGATAGTTTTTGTCATACATTTGTAGTTTTTTCTAAGAAAATCTTGTAATCACTTGGTTCGCTAAACTGTTCAAAAAAAGTCTGACAGAGCAAGAAACAGTCAGACAAAAGGCAACAGTTTATTTGGAGTTCAAAGTGAGCGCAACACACGTAAATATTGTTATTACTACCCTTACTACAACAGTAGGTACAGAGAGTTCTACATCCTTAACCAACCACACACTGAATAATTGTATTTTTCCAAACTCAAGTCCATTGTATCACAACCTGACTTGGATGATAACTAGCCCTTTATATTATGTAGGTCACTTAGATCTTCGGATCAGGGCCTACTGGTTTTACCTCGCGCTCGCCTGAGAACAAAAGGAGATAATTCCTTTGAGGTGGTTCAAACTTTTACCCCAATTACGATTAATTAACCATTATTCTATGACCAACAGATAATCTATAAATAGGTATGTTGTTGTTGAAATATGAGAAATGCTTACATTGTGTTTTATTACACCATTATGCCAAAGGCAGCACTGTGACCTAGATATAGTCAATATATCACAGAAGTAAGCGTGCAAAAATACCTTAGCTAACAGGGTTCGAGTCAAGTGTAGCACACCAGATTTGATTTCATCATCGCGTGTGAATAAACAGCTCGCATTAAAAAGGCAAAGCAGCAGAGGAGAAAACTTCAAAGAAACATGCTTCAAGCAGCCCAGGCTTATCTGGCATGTCACACTTCATAAGAAATTCATGCAGTGTCTTTCTTGCGACCCACTGATGTAAAGGCAGTTCCTGCAGGCCCCTGTTCATGAATGAAAACAATTGTGGCAGGCATGGGTGGAAGTGGAGACTGAATGCTGGGGCAGCCAGTGCAGCGCCGTGTTCTACACATACACTGGGTCACATTAAAGAGGACACACAATGTACTATATACACTATTTGTGTGCTAATCCTGTACATGATTTTACAGTGGTCTGCATTTAAAACTCTTAGGAAATGTAATTGTGCAAGGAATTTGGCCTCTGAAGAAATTTCAGCTGAAGCCAATGTCTTAATTTCAGCAGTTTTTATTTGATTGCTATTAATTTACCTACTAAATACCTATATAACTTTATTTACTCAGAATTAATACTAAATTCATTCATATTTATCCTCTGGGAAACACAAATGTGTGAACAATTTTTTTTCTTAGTCCATCAGGTAAATGTTGAGATAGTTCATCATTACAACATCTGAACTAGAATGGATCTAAGTTGTAAAGATAATCCAGTCTTGACCATACTGGTGGACTGAGTATGATTGACCGACTGTGTGATTCTTAATAGAGGGACCTCACACCAAAAATATCTCACATTCATCAACATGCTGCCAGACATAATAACTAGTGCACAAACAATAGTGCCAATCAAACCTGTCACCCAAACAGAAAACGGCTGAGTTTAACATTAAGTCAGACCCAGAAATTACAAAAATGAAACGTAAAGTCTTCATCCTCTGAGAGTTAAGAGAGCAATTGCAGATCTGTTAGTGGTAGAAAACTCCAACACAACTCCATGCTATTGTTTCTCTATAACTGCATGAGGTGGAAGTGAGCAACTGTTTTAGGACAAATTCAACATAACTTAAATCAGTGATTGCAGGTTTAAGTAGGGCTGCTCGATTAATCGAACTTTAATCGTGATTTCGATTATGGGGTCCAACGATCTCCAAACTAATATAATCGAGTTGAAACGATTATTTGGCATTTTTTTCGAAAGAGACGCGGATACGCCATTCAGTCCTTCCCCCAAAGCATTCATGGCTCAGCTGACTGGCACTCACTCTCAAGCAGCCGTAACGTGAAGGAGGCGAGTTGTGTGTCTGGTGACCGGCGGTGAAAAAAACAGCGCGAGTGGAAAACCAGGGAGGCCCCCCGGTCTGATCGACAAAAAGTGTTGAACAAGTTCGAGCAGCAGCACACCATGTGCACCGCTATTCTCAAACGCGCTGCCGCCTAGCTGTTCAGACCGGACCCGCATTTCTCCGTGCCGGTCAGCCGGTCAGAGAGTGTTAGGGTTGCCATCATTAAGGGTGCGAATAACCGGGCACCGATATTCCGGTTTCACGGAGGAATAAGACCGGAAGTGATTCACTGTATTGCGCACGCTCCAGTCATTTAAAGAATAAAGCATTGACTTCAGAATAAGGGCACATAATCCTTTGAATAATCGTGATTTTGAAATTGTCCAAAATAAGTGAAGGTTATTTTTCCACAGTTGAGTACATCATCCACAATCACTTGTTGCAAATTACACTGGTTACTTTTATATTGGACGTATTAAAATAGAGAAAATGCTGTACATAGACCCACTGAATGGATATGTGTGTGAACAAGTGAATAAATGTTAAGCGTTTTGAACGGTCATCAAGACTACAAAAGGTCTATTCAAAATACAGACAATTTAAAAGGCAACCATAGAGAGAGCTTTATTACTTGGAGCTAAATTAATCAAGACAGAAGGTAAAGATGGATCTCCATATTGAATTGGATGTGATGTTGCATTAACATAAACAACAAATAGTGTCAATGGCAAATTAAAACAGGAGCAGATTAGAAAACGGGTCGGCTTCAGTACCAAACATTATTTGATTTTAATACTATACTATTTCAATAGACTAAGAATAACAGTTGATGATGAAATGAGCCTATTACAGTTTTTCTCTTTTGCTTAAGCAACAGGGCCCGGTGTTTCAAAACACTACACACAATTAGCACAAACATACACCCAATCAGCAGAACACCTCAGATCCTTTGCAAAATGAAACACTCTTGTAAAAACTATACAGTAATTTATCAAAACCATATTTTGTTACCATATGAAACACACGTTTCATATGACTTAATTCTGTTTGAACCAGTTACACACTGCTGTTGCTAACCTAAAACACTTTTAGCAATTCTACTTCTCAGTGATTAGAGTAGTGTAAGTGAAGTAAACAGAGAAAGTGCAAATATACAATAAATATACCAAACACTACACAAGACCAATGCTGCAGACAGATGAAAATTTTATTTATATCTCTCCATATTCCCAAATCAGTCAACATGTCAACATGGAGAATCATAACAAAACATGTCCCAGTTTTCATGCTACTAGAGTAGTGTGCATAAAACCATAAGCTCAGCAAATATCAGACAAACAGAACATTCTGTATCCAGTACAGGTTAGAATTACAGATTTCACTGTATATCTGCTAAGGTTTGGTTGAACTCTTAGTCCAGCCTCCCTCAGCGCCAATCAGTGGTTCACGACATGGTCAACTAGTGTGGCGTGAATTTAATTTGATAAATTTGGTCCTCTTCTTCTTTGAGCACGTTCTACTCCTGCTTCAGGTCTTCCTCTTCCTCTTCCTCCACCTCGGCCTCTACCATCAAGGAGACCAGAAGGTGGAACAATATACAAACGCCAAAAGAGTAGCTTGAGCCATTGAAGATGTCTCCCACAGCATCCCCATATATCTCCCTCTACTTGTTTCACCCATTCCAACCGCACATCCATGAATTGCTAGATTTGCTTTCACTCTCTATGTTACATGTAGGTGTTCACATTTACAGTTTTTCACAATTGTTAACACACGTTTTTCAAAACAATAACGGCTTTCTCAAAACTGCACACAGACAACTGAAAACCTCACACACAAAATGCTAAACCTGACACTCCCTTTGCAAGATGACTCTTTGCCATCAAATCTCTTACCTGTTCACAAAATGGAACTCGTGTTTTCATTTGGTACACACAGCCATATTTTCAAATGACACACACATACCATTCATTGGGAACACACAACTTAGCATTTGCTTGCACACTACCAAGCATTTACAGCACACTGAAGTGCAAAATTAAAAACACAATCATCAAAATGGAACACACCATATGAATGAATGAGCCATTTCTCCTTTTGTAAAATGTCTCAGTTTAGGCCTACTTTTTTCATAGTCAAACATAAAACAGCACACAAATATGCAGCATAAAAAGGTTTATTTCGGCACACACAGAGAACAGTACAGAACTGTAAACCGGCCTACTCAATCCCCCCCCCCCCCCCCCTTCACAAAAATTACAGTTTTTCACAATCGTTAACACACGTTTTTCAAAACAATAACGGCTTTCTCAAAACTGCACACAGACAACTAAGAACCTCACACACACAATGGTGACAGGCCTCAACACTCCTCCATGGCCTGGAGCAGTGGGACCCGGTCCTGTGGGTTCCGTTCATACACCTTCCACCTCCAAGCTGAAAATAATTCCTCAATGGGATTCAGGAAAGGAGAATAAGGTGAAAGGTATAGAATGGGAAAATGTGGGTGGTCCTGGAACCACTCCCGCACTTGAAAGCTCACATTGTCCCAGATGACAACGTGATTGATCCACTGTGGGTCATCTGTCTGGTCAGGTGGTACCAGCAGGTCATGCAGGCCATCCAGGAAGACGAGGAGACGGGCAGCGTTATAGGCCCCTAGGTGGGCATGACGGTGCAACATCCCATGGTGATTCATTGCAGCACACATTGTGATGTTCCCACCACGCTGGCCGGGGACCTCAACAATGGCCCGCTGGCCAATGACGTTTCTGCCCCGTCACCTCCTCTTCACCAGGTTGAATCCCACCTCATCAATAAAGATGTACTGGTACAACACATGAGCTGTGTCATGCTCCTGGATCAGCATGAGAATGCAAGTTACAGTATGGACACAGAGAGGTCAACACAGTGGGCTACAGTGAGACACTGTAGAAAAGGAACAATATTGGATTACAGGTACAATACATGCATGTGTCAGTGCTGAATGTACGGTACTTACAAGCACAAACTCTCACCATAACTCCTTGATGCTGTCTGTGTTCCGTTCGAATGGGACCCTGAACACTTGTTTCATCCACATGGCATTCCTATGAAGAATACAGTCCAATGACGGTCTGGACGTTTTGTAAATGTAGCATGGTCAGCCAGGATCCTAGTTTTTATTTGTCTGAGTGTGATAGAGTTGTTCTCACGAACCATATTTACAATGTCAGTCTCCTGTTCAGCTGTGTAAATGAGGTGAAATTGCTCAACAGACCTGAATGTTTAGAGATTTGAGTATTTGTGTGTTGTAGGTTGATGCTTTGAGATTTTACTTGAGAAGTGTGTGCAACAACTGAACATTGTGTGTAGTGTTTTGACAACAAGGTGATGTGTAATTGACATCAGAGTGTAAACAAGGAAAGTCAGAGTCTAATGCAGATAAGGGAGTGTGAAGTAGTGCCAAATTGGGTCGAGCGATTGGTACATGAATTGAAGGTTGTGCAAATTGTGCCGAATTTTTGCTTTTTGTGTGTTAACAACTGAGAAAAACTGTAATTTTGATAGTTAAGCCTAAAGTATGAATTCCTAAATCACATTGTGTCCTTACATCTTGCCACTGGTGAAATATGCAAAAGAGTTGGAGTTGGTGCCTCTGTGTCTGGGGCATCTGAATTGGGTAAGAAAGTCCTTTAACGTAGCCACTACAATGTACTGCTGCTTGGCACTTTATCTATAACCTACGGTGGCCCTGAGAGCTAAACGAACAGCAACTTAAGAAAACACATGCAAGTTGACAAAACACAAGCAAAGTAAGAAAACATCTTCAGCAATTTCACAACACAACACAACACATTACAGAAACGCGCAGCAAATAGACAAACGCTCTGCAAATAGACAAACGCGCTGCAAATAGACAAACGCGCAGCAAATAGACAAACGCGCAGCAAATAGACAAACGCGCAGCAAGTAGAGGAGAAAACACAACGGCAATGTGTTTCCAGAGGACAGCTAAAAGTGAT